>NC_142796.1:35071847-35443417 GCF_049724085.1 Artemia sp. Qi Xiang Cuo
ATTAAACACACACAAAAAAAATAACACACACATACGAAAACATACACACACATAAAAACTTACACACACACAAAAACTTACACACACACAAAAACTTACAAACAAACAAAAAAAATTAAACACACATAAAAAATTACACACACACAAAAACTTAAACACACACAAAAAAAACTTACACAAACATAAACTTACACACACACACAAAAACTTACGCACACACAAAAAATTACACACACACAAAAACTTACACACACACAAAAACCTTACACACACAAAAAACTTACATACACACAAAAAACTTACACACACACACACACAAAAACTTACACACGCACAAAAAAAACTTACACACACACAAAAACTTACACACACAAAAACTTAAACACACACAAAAACTTATTACACACACATACACACACGAAAATTTAATATTATTTTTGGAAAATAGAATTGATATGTGCACACACATAAAAACTTACACACACAAAAAACCTTACACCCACACGCAAAAACTTACACACACACAAAAACTTACACACACACACAAAAACTTACACACACACACAAAAAAAGTTACACACACAAGAAAAATTACACACACAAAAAAAACATACACACACACACAAAAAATTACACACAAACAAATAATTACATACACACAAAAAACTTACAAAAACACAAAAATAAAATACACACAAAAAAATTAAACAAACAAAAAAAATTACACACGCAAAAAAAAACTTACACACACACAAAAACTTACACACACAAAAACTTAAACACACACAAAAACTTACACACACACAAAAACTTATTACACAAACACACACACACGAAAATTTTATATTATTTTAGGAAAATAGAATTGATATTGACACGCAAACAAAAAATTACACAATAACATACAAATACACACACACACAAAAATTTACTCACAAACAAAAACTTACACACACACAAAATAATACACATACACACAAAAAACTTACAAACACAAAAAAACTTACACACACACACAAAAACTTACACACACACAAAAACTTACACACACACAAAAACTAATATACACACACAAACCTTAAACACACAAAAAACTTACATACACACAAAAAACTTACACACACACACAAAAACTTACACACACACAAAAAAAACTTACACACACACAAAAACTTACACACACAAAAACTTAAACACACAAAAACTTACACACATACAAAAACTTATTACACACACCTACACACACGAAAATTTTATATTATTTTAGGAAAATAGAATTGATATGTGCACACACAAAAAAACTCGCACACACACAAAAACTTACACACACACACAAACAAAAACTCTAAGCTAAGACTCTAAGCTAAAAACTCTAAACTCTTAACTAAAGCTAAACTAAACTAAAACTCTAACTGAAACTCAAAGGTGAAAAATCAAACTCTTAACTAAAATCAAACTAAACTAGAACTCTAACAAAAACTCTAAGCTAAGACTCTACGCTAAAACTCTAAACTATTAACTAAAACTAAACTAAACTAGAACTTCAACAAAAACTCTAAGCTAAAACTCTAAACTCTTAACTAAAACTAAACTAGAACTCTAACTGAAACTCATAGGTAAAAAAATCAAACTCTTATCTAAAATCAAACTAAACTAGAACTCTAACAAAAAAACTCTAAGCTAAAATTCTAAAATCTTAACTAAAACTAAACTAAACTAGAACTCTAACTAAAACTCTAAGCTAAGACTCTATGGTAAAACTCTAAATTCTTAACTAAAACTAAACTAGAACTCTAACTGAAACTCAAAGGTAAAAAAATCAAACTCTTAGCTAAAATTAAACTAAACTAGAACTCTAACGAAAAAACTCTAAGCTAAGACTAAGCTAAAACTCTAAACTCTAAAATAAAATTAAAATAAACTAGAACTCTAACAAAAACTCTAAGCTACGACTCTAAGCTAAAACTCTAAGCTATTAACTAAAACTAAACTAAACTAGAACTTCAACAAAAAATGTAAGCTAAGACTCTAAGCTAAAAACTCTAAATTCTTAACTAAAACTAAACTAAACTAGAACTCTAACTGAAACTCAAAGGTAAAACATCAAACTCTTAACTAAAATAAAAATAAACTAGAACTCTAACAAAAACTCTAAGCTAAGACTCTAAGCTAAAACTCTAAACTATTAACTAAAACTAAACTAAACTAGAACTTCAACAAAAACTCTAAGCTAAAAACTCTAAACTCTTAACTAACACTAAACAAGAACTCTAACTGAAAGTCAAAGGTAAAACATCAAACTCTTAACTAAAATTAAAGTAAACTAGAACTCTAACAAAAAGCGGCGCATTCCTGAGGCGCATCCCTGTGGCGCATCCCTGCAGCGCATCCCTGCGGCGCATCCATGCGGCGCTTCCCCCGACCCGCGGCGCATCCCCTGCGGCGCATCCCCATGCGGCGCATTCCTGGCCCGCGGCGCTTCTCGGGCCCGGGGGACCTTTGAGGACCGGGGGGAGGACCTCTGGGGTCCGGGGGGGCCCTTTGGGGTCCGGGGGCCCATTGAGGACCAGAGTAGGGCCTTTGAGGGTCTGAGGAGGGCGTTTGGGGGGCTGGGGCTCTTTGGGAGCTTGGGGGACCTTTGAGTACCGGGGGCTTCCTTCGGGGTTGGGGTGGGGGATCGGAACCCTTTGGGGTTGGGGTAGAGGACCTCACAACACTGTTCAAATGGAACTTGTGTATTATAACGACCACAGAGTTTCACCCTCAAATTCTCTTCTAAAACCTTTCCTTAAAATCTTCTTTCAGAATGTCTCTAACTGTTTCGCCGAAATAATCCCATAAAATGGATAAAACGGTTTCGCCCAAATAATCCCTAAACGTAATTCAGCGTGTTCCTTTTGTTTTTGGCATCTCTGCGCTAATGCATTTCAAATTAATAAAAAACCTGATTCCCGCGCTAAAACAATTCATCGCTAAGATGTTTCATGGAGAATTGTTTCCATGGCGTTTGGTTATTAATATCCTTTGGAGTTCGACCAAAAGAGTTGTTTCCGTGGCAAAGACATTAATGACTTGGATCTATTCCTGGAGCAGTACCTGTCAGACATTACTAAACTTTGCCCGGAAACAATGTGATTAATGACTGACAGCAAAGTGAGAAAAATACTGTTTTTCCATTCTCACTGACAAAAACCATGAAACATACATAAATTGCTGTTGACATCCATGAAAGTGAGAAAGTTCCTGTTTTTTCATTCTCACTGACAAAAACCATAAAACAGACAAAATTCCTGTTTTTGCAAGTGAGAAAATTCCTGTTTTTTCATTCTCACTAAGAAAACCATAAACCACGTGGTCCTGTCACGACTCAATAAGGCCCTTCTACTCACATTCAGTTGTATTTTTTCAGTAAAGTGCAAATTTTGTTCGGCCTTGGGAAGGCATAGGGTTTTTGAGCCCAACTCATGTTAATTTCTGCTCGTTTTGAGTTTGAATCGGTTATTTATTGTAATTTCTGTTCGTTTTTGGTTTCATTTATTAATCGATGCTGATTTGTTGTAGTTTCACCCTTGGTCGATTATTTTATTTTATTTTTGCTCATTTTTTGTTTGATAGAGTTCTTTACTTTTCTTTGAAAAACTTATTTTGTGGAAAAAGTTTGTTAAATTAATTTCTGTTCGTTTTATATTAAAAGAGTCTTTTCAGGGAAAAAGAAAATAATACTTTAAATCTTTTCGTTTTTAAGAATTTATAGTTTGGCCTGCTATTTGTATGCCGGAGAAAAATTTCCAGCGATTTTTAACAAAATACACCCTTTTAAAAATCTGGACACAAATAGTAGTGTTTAATTTAGTTTCCTACCTCCTCTAGTTGACCTGGAATGGAAAACTTGATACCATTCTTAAAAAAATCTGTTTACTTTCTTTGATAGCTTGGATACACGTACGCTATTTTGATTTGGTTAAATTTTCAGAGCAGATGTAGCCCCGAAAGTTTGAACATAATACCCTCAGTCGTTCTTGGGATACTGCTGAGATGCCTTATTGGGAATTAGCATTAACACAGTGCATTTTGATTTAATATTAAGGCAATATTTAGTATTTAAGCATAATGGGCAAATGAGAGGGTGAGCGTGGGAGGGGGATTAGCTGCCCTCAAATCACTTTCGACAACTATAAAGGCCATCAGCCCTTTCTATTTTCAATCGAATGAGCCCTTTTCGAAGTTCCTCCTAGGACAACTCCTTTGATACGAAGTGCCCTGGTCTAAACAACAACAACAACAAAAAATAATACATTATACCAACATTGATCTTTACTATAAAAATATCAAGCCTTTAAATCCCTTTTAACTATTAAAAAGGAGTAGAGGTGACCCTAAAGCCCCCGTACGAACACATGTGCTGCCATCTACAATTTAGTTTAATGCTGACGGGACATAATTTATTCAAGGATTATCGATCGAGTCTAATGGTGGTCAAGGTCAATCGATCTGTTGTTGTTGTTGTTTGGCCATGTGTAATGGCATGAGGAGTGATTTACATAATCGATGGGGGAATTATTGATTCACGAGCGTGGGGAATTAAGAAACAATATGGTCATAGAATCCCTAGGGAGAACACGTGGTTAATGGGGTCAATGACCTAAATTGATTGCGAAATCAAAGTGTGTCAACAACAACAACATCGACCTTGACATTCACTGAAGCGTGCACTTACAACACCGGTACGAACCACGTGGTTTATGGTCCATATATGGGCATAGAATACTGACGGGGCACCAAATATGGGCATGGACTCATTAGGGAGAACACGTGGACTTAATGGCGTCAATGACCTAAATTTCACAACAACAACATCGACCTTGACATTCGCTGAGAGCGTGCACTTACAACAACAAAAACCCAGAATTTGGAACACCTGTGCTGTCGACCTCAATTCACCTATCGTGAATCAATAATTCCCCTTAGAAACAACAAATTAATTCCCCCTTTTCTTGACAGATCAATCAATCAATGACATCATCTGTCAGACTTTAAAAATTTTCGCCTAGAAACATTTCTCCAGGAATAGATTCAAATCATTAATGTCTTTGCCTCGGGAACAGTTCTACTGGTCGAACTCCAAAGGATATTAATAACCAAAGGCCATGGAAACAATTAGGCAAGAAACATCTTAGCGATTAATTGTTTTAGCGCGCGAAAAGGTTTCCTATTAATTTGAAATGCGTTAGCACAGAGATGCCAATAACAAAGGAACACGCTGAATTTGCGTTTAGTGATTATTTGGGCGAAACAGTTTTAGACAGGTTATGGAACTATTTCGGCGAAACAGATTGAGACATTTTAAAAGAAGATTTTTGAAGAGATTTTAGAAGAGAATTTGAGTGTGGTCGTTATAATACACAAGTTTCATTTGAACAGTGTTGTGAGGTCCTCTAACCCAACCCCAAAGGGTTCCAATCCTCCTACCCCAACCCCGAAGGAAGCCCCCGGTCCTCAAAAGCCCCCCAAGCTCCCAAAGGCCCTCCACCGGTCCCCAAATGTTCCCCTGGCCCCCAACTGCCCCCCCGGACCCTCAAAGGCCCCCCAAGCTCCCAAAGGGCCACCGGCGCCCCCAAAGGCCCACCCAGACCCCCAAAGGCCATCCCCGGGCCCCCCAAAGGCCCATCGAGCTCCCAAACGACCAACGGGGTCCCAAAGGCCCTCCACCGGTCCCCAAATGTCCCCCAGGCACCCAAAGGCCCTCCCTGTGCCCCCCCCCCAAGGCCCATCGAGCTCCCAAAGGACCAACGGGGTCCCCAAGGCCCTCCACCGGTCCCCAAATGTCCCTCCGGACCCCCAAATGCCCACCCTGTGCCCCATAGGCCCCCCGGTACCCAAATGGCCCACCGGTCCCCCCAAGGCCCTCCCTGTGCCCCAAAGGCCCTCCATGTGCCCCCATTCAATTATCAGAAAGTATTGTGACACAATGGATAGAACATATGAAATTATTGATGAACTTGAAGCCTTGGCAGCCACAATTAGCAATGTAAGTTCTGTTTTCATTTTTTATTTTCAAAATAAAATTGTTTTCCGTGGTCCCCCTCTACTCTATTCGGGTAAACCCCCCCCCTATACAAACGTCCCTATATGATGTTTATACTCGATAAAAAGTGTAAAATACGTTCTTTTTTCGTTACGTAAACCCCATCCTTCCTTCCCCCTCTGTTTACGACCTTAATTCTAGCAAAAAGAAATAATTTTCTTTCGTTAAATTTATGCAATTTTAAGTGTCTATATCCTAGCTAAAAGCGATCATTGACTTCCGTCACTGTTGTTATTAACCGAACCTGGTTTTGACACAAGGCTCTCCGGCACGAGGCCTATAATTAGCTGTCATCCTTTCCCCTCTGTGTTTACGAACGCAGCAGCCAAAGTCAAAAGGAACTGTTTCTCCGTCAAAATTAAAACACTTTGAGGCAATTGTAATAATTAGGCGCAGACGCAATGTGCTATTTTGGAGAACCGGTGAAATCTCGTTATTTTCAAATTAAGATCTAACAATATATTAAGGACATTGGCGAAAGGGGGAGGGGGCCATGCCTCAATTCTATCGCCATCATTGTAAGGTGAAAACAAACTGTTTCTTCGCGTGAAAAGTTCGGGGGGGGAGTTTAAGAAAAAGATACATTGATTTATTATGTGTAAATTTAATAGCATTTTTACCATATCCTTCGGGGGAGGGAGGGGGTATTGTCCCATGTCTTTTCTCAGGGATATTTTCCGTGGGGGTTATTTTCCGTGGGCTGTTTTTTCTGGGTGTGTGATAAATACCAGCTATCGTAAAAGGATATGGAAAGATAAAAAATACCGTTAATACTTTAAATGCATCAAACAAGGAGTGCACAATGCAGATTAAAACCAGAAAAGAACAGAAACGCCTAAAAATAAGAAATTAGGCCGATTTATATAGGCCGGCTTTTGAAGGGCTCAGTGAGCCGTAATTCTCAGATTCAAAAAAGGATGCAATTAGTATATTTCACGAAACCTGAGTTGGGAGGTGTAGTTTGCTTTTTGGACTTTTCAGAGCTAGGATTCTTAGTCACTCATAGGTGTTTGTTGTCTGAAACTTCGGGTTTGGGATGAGTAGTTGGCTATTTCAGACTTTTCTGAGCTAAGGTTTCTTAGTATTTCGTAGGTGAATGCTGTCTGAAACTTATGATTTGGGATATGTAAATTACTATTTCGGGCTTTTCTGAGTTGGATATCTTAGTCTTTCATAGGTGTGTAGTGTCTGAAACCTATGATTTGGGATGTATAGATTGCTATTTTCGACTTTTCTGAGCTAGGTTTCTTAGCCTGTCATAGGTTTGTGTTGTCAGAACATTATGATTTGGGATGTGTAGTTTGCTATTTCAGGCTTTTCTGAGCTAAGGTTTTCTAGTATTTCGTAGGTGAATGTTGTCTGAAACCAATAGTTTGGGATGTGTAATTTGCTATTTCCGACTTTTCATAACCGGATTTCTTAGTCTTTCGTAGGTGTGTGGTGTCTGAAACCTATGATTTGGGATGTGTGGGATTGCTATTTCAGTCTTTTCTGAGTTGGATTTCTTAGTCTTTCATAGGTGTGTAGTGTCTGAAACCTATGATTTGGGGTGGGTGGATTGCTACCTTTGACCTTTCTTAGCTGGATTTCTTATCCTTTCATAGGTGTTTGTTGTCTGAAACATATAGTTTGGGGTGACTAGTTTGCTATTTTTGACTTTTCTGACCTAGGTTTCTTAGCCGTTCATAGGTGAGTGTTGTCTGAAACCTATGATTTGGGATATGTAATTTGCTATTTCTGACTTTTCATAACCAGATTTCTTAGTCTTTCGTAGGTGTGTGATGTCTGAAACCTATGATTTGGGGGTGTGTGGGTTGATATTTTTTGACTTTTCTGAGCAGGATTTCATAGCCATTCGTAGGTGTGTGTTGACTGAAACCTATGATTTGGGATGGTTAATTTGCTATTTTTGACTTTTCTGAGCTAGATTTCTTAGCCACTCATAGGAGTGTGTTGTCTGAAACTTATGATTTGGGAAGCACACGAAAACTTACATGCACACAAAAAATTAAATGCACACAAAAAATTACACACACACACACACACACACACAAAACTTACACACACAAACACACGAAAACTCACACACACACACACAAAATTACACACACCCTCAAAATTACACACACACACACACACACACACAAAAAATAGAGAATGAACACAAAAAAACAAAAAAAACCACGAAACCCCAAATAAACAACCACTACAACACACAAATTCAACATACAAACACGAAAACATACACACACACACGCCCAAACTAAAACACAAAAAAACTAACACAGGCACACGAAAACTTACACACACACACACACACGAAAACTTACACACTCACGCCAAAACTTACACATACACACACACACACACAAACTTACACACACACACACACACACACAAAAACTAACACATGCACACTAAAACATACATGAAAACAAAAACAAACAACCACAAAAAAAATGACACAAACACAAACAAACAAAACTTACACACACACACACACACGAAAACATACACACACACACGACAAAAATCAAACACACAAACAAACTTACACACACACACACACACACATACACACAAACTAACACATGAACACAAAAAAACACACACACACACGCCAAAACTTACACACACACAAAAACTTACACACACACACACACATACACAAAAACTCACACACACACACACGAAACACACACACACACACACACAAAGCTCACACACACACACACACACACACACACACAAACACACACACACACACACAAACACAAAATAACAAACAAAAAAACAAAAAACATACACACAAAAAAACTTACACACACACACAAACACACACACACACACACACAAACATAAACAAACACACAAAAAACATAAATACACACACAAAACCTAAGACACACAAAAACTAACACACACACACAAAAACTAACACACACTCACAAAAACTAACACACACACACAAAAACTGACACACACACACACGAAAACTTACACACACACTCCAAAACTTACACACACACACACAAAATTACACACACACACACACACACACACAAAAACTAACACAGTCACAATAAAACAAACATGCACACAAACTAAAATACACACACACACGAAAACTAACTCACAAACGAAAAAACTTAAACAATATAAAGAATAGACTAAAAAACACTTACACACACACACACACACAAAAACAAACACACACACGAAAAAAATCACACACACACACAAACAATAAAACGCACACACACTTAAAAAACACACCCAAAAAAACAAAAACAAACCAACACAAACACGAAAAAAAACACATACACCCAAACACTAACACACACAAAAACTTACACACACACACACACACATACACACGCTTACACACACACACACACAAAAAACTTACACACACAAAAAAAGAAACACACACACATACACACACACACACACACACACACACACAAACTAACACAAACACACAAAAAACATAAATACAAACGCAAAATCTTAGACACACAAAAACTAACACACACACACAAAAACTTACACACACGCACAAAAACTTACACACACACACAAAACTTACACACACACACGAAAACTTACACACACACACGCCAAAACTCACACACACACACAAAAACACACACACACACACACACACACAAACACACACACACACAAAAACTTACACATGCACACGAAAACTTACATGCACACAAAAACTTATAGACACACACACGAAAACTTACACACACACGTCAAAACTTACACACACAATATCTTAGACACACACAAACTTACACACACACACACACAAAAACTTACACACACACGCAAAAACTTACACACACACACACACAAACAAAAAAAAACACACAAAAAAACAAAAACACACACACACACACACAAAAACAAACTAACACCCACACACAAAAACTAACACACACACAAAAAAATACACACACACACACACATACAAACACAAAACACACACTAACACACACACATACACACTATAACTAACGCACACACTCATACACACACACACACTTACAGACACACAATCACACACACAAACACACAAACAAACACACACACACACAAACACCAACATATGCACACAAAAACTTACACAAACTTCTCCAGAGAAAATAAAAAGCTTCCACAGATTATTTTCCATGAAGATGAAAAGTTTCACTTTAATTCTAAATTTTCTTAAATTCAATTCCGACCTTTCTCAAAGAGATGAAAAAAGTTTCACTTCAATTTTAAATTTTCTCAAAGAAGTGAAGAAAAGTTCAACTTCGATTCTGAATTTTCGCGCGCTTACGTAGGCTAACCTAACCTAACTTAACCTAACCTAACTTAATCTAGCCTAACCTAACCTATTTAATCTTTTTACCATGTTTAAGTTAGGTTAGGTTAGCTTATCATGAGCGCTCGTGATAAGTTTACCTAACCTAACCTAACTTAAACATGGAGAAATGTTTCTAATTATTTATTAATATTTATTTATACCTAACGTAACCTAACCTATTGTTTTTGGTTGTTAGATGAATGAACCGAATTAAAGCAAAAATTAGAAATAAATTGAAACTTTTTATCTTCATGGTAAATAATCACAATCATAGTATATCCATTCCTATCTTCTATGGAAAAATTTAGAATTGAACTTAAAATTTTTTATGTGTTTGAGAAATTAGGAACGGAAATGGAAGCTTTTTCATTTTCAATGGTAAATTTAAGAATTGAGCTAACTTTTTTTTCTCTTCTCTAAGAAAATTCAGAATAGAACTTGTACATTTTGCACTTCTTCGAGAAAACTCAGAATTAAAGTGGAGCTCCATATCTTCATGGAAAATATTCACAATCAAAGTATAACTTTTCATATCTTCTATGAAAAATTTGGTACAATGTTTTAAATTTTTTCATCTCTTTGAGAAAAATCTGAATTGAAGTGGAAAATTTTATATTATTTTAGGAAAATAGAATTGATCAATAACTTATTTCATTTTCATTGAGAAAATTCAGAATCGAAATTGAACTTTTCTTCTTCCGGAAAAATATTTGGAACAGAACTTTAAATTTTTTATCTCTTTGAGAAAGGTCGGAATGGAATTTAAGAAAATTTAGAATTAAAGTGAAACTTTTTATCTTCATGAAAATAATCAAAATCATAGTTTAACTTTTCTTATCTTCTATGGAAAAATTTAGAACTGAACTTTAAATTTTTTATGTCTTGGTGAACTTAAAACTGACTTGGAAGCTTTTTATTTTCTCTGGAGAAAATAGAAATGAATTATGTTCTTTGATAAAATTCAGAAGAGAACTTGAACTTTTCTATCTTCTATGAAAAAATTTGGAACTGTATTTAAAATTTTTTCATCTGTTTGAGAAAAATCTGTACTGAAGTGGAAAATTTTTATATTATTTTGGGGAAATAGAATTGATCAATAACTTATTTCATTTTCATTGCAAAAATTCAGAATCGAAGTTGAACTTTTCTTCACTTCTTTGAGAAAATTTAAAATTGAAGTGAAACTTTTTATCTTCATAGAAAATAATCACAATCAATGTATAACTTTTCCTATCTTCTATTAAAATTTTTTTTTATCTTCATGGAAAATAATCTGTGGAAGCTTTTTATTTTATATGTAGAAATTAGAATTTAATTGTGTTCTTTGGTAAAATTCAGAAGACAACTTGAACTTTTCTATCTTCTATGAAAAATTTGGAACAGTATTTAAAATTTTTTCATCTCTTTGAGAAAATTCTGAACTGAAGTAAAAACTTTTTATATTATTTTGGGAAAATAGAATTGATCAATAATATATTTCATTTTCATTAAGAAAATTCAGAATCATAGTATAATTATTATTTTTCTTGTGAAAATTTTGAGAAAGAAATTTACGTTTGTTCATCTCTTTGAGAAAGGTTGGAGCACAATTTAAGAAAATTTTGAATTAAGATAAAACTTTTTATTTTAATGGATACGAGTCATACCCGTAGCATAACTGTTCATATTTTCTGCAGAAAATTTTAGAACTGAACTTTAAATTGTTTATGTCTTGGTGAACTTAAAACTGAAGTTTAAGCTTTTTATTTTCTCTGGAGAAATTAGAATTGAATTATGTTCTTTGGTAAAATTCAGAAGAGAACTTGAATATTCACGATCAAAGTATAACTTTTCCTATCTTCAATGAAAAATTTGGAACAGAACTTTAAATTTTTTCATCTCTATGTGAAAAGTTGGAACTGAATTTAAGAAAATTTAGAATTAAAGTGAAACTTTTCATCTTCACGGAAAATAATCACATTCATAGTATAACTTTTCCTATCTTCTACGGACAAATTTAGAACTGAACTTTAAATTTTTTATGTCTTGGTCAACTTAAAACTAAAGTGGAAGCTTTTTATTTTCTCAGGAGAAATTAGAATTGAATTACGTTCTTTGGTAAAATTCAGAAGAGAACTTGAACTTATCTATCTTCTAAGAAAAATTTGGAACAGTATTTAAAATTTTATCATCTCTTTGAGAAAAATCTGAATTGAAGTGTAAAATTTTATATTATTTTATGAAAATATAATTGATCAATAACTTATTTCATTTTCATTGAGAAAATTCAGAATCGAAGTTTAACTTTTCTTCTTCCGTGAAAATATTTGGAACAGAACTTTAAATTTTTTCATCTCTTTGAGAAAGGTCGGAATTGAATTTAAGAAAATTTAGAATTAAAGTTAAACTTTTTATCTTCATAAAAATAATCAAAATCATAGTATAACTTTTCTTATCTTCTATGGAAAAATTTAGAACTGAACTTTAAATTTTTTATGTCTTGGTGAACTTAAAACTGACAGGGAAGATTTTTATTTTCTCTGGAGAAAATAGAATTTAAATATATTATTTGTTAAAATTCATAATATAACTTTAACTTGTCTATCTTATATGAAAATAATTGGAACAGTATTTAAAAAATTTTCATATGTTTGAGAAAAATCTGAACTGAAGTGTAAAATTTTTATATTATTTACTGGAAATAGAATCGTTCAATAACTTATTTAATTTTCATTGAAAAAATTCAGAATCGAAGTTGAACTTTTCTCAACTTTTTTGAGAAAATTTAAAATTGAATTGAAACTTTTTATCTTCATATAAAATAATCACAATCATTGTATAACTTTTCCTATCTTCTATGGAAATTTTTTTTTATATTCATGGAAAATAATTTGTGGAAGCTTTTTATTTTCTCTGGAGAAATTAGAATTGACTTTTGTTCTTTGGTAAAATTCAGAAGAGAACTTGAACTTTTCTATCTTCTATGAAAAATTTGGAAATGTATTTAAAATTTTTTCATCTCTTTGAGAAAAATCTGAACTGAAGTGGAAACTTTTTATATTATTTTGGGAAAATAGAATTGATCAATAACTTATTTCATTTTCAGTGAGAAAATTCAGAATCGAAGTTGAACTTTTCTTCTTCCGGGAAAATATTTGGAACAGAACTTTAAATTTTTTCATCTCATTGATAAAAGTCGGAATTGAATTTAAGAAAATTTAGAATTAAATTGAAACTTTTTATCTTCATAGAAAATAATCACAATCATAGTATAACTTTTCATATCTTCTACGGAAAAATTTAGTACTGAACTTTAAATTTTTTATGTCTTGGTGAACTTAAAACTGAAGTGGAAGCTTGTTATTTTCTCTGGAGAAATTAGAATTGAATTATGTTCTTTGGTAAAATTCAGAAGAGAACTTGAATATTCACGATCAAAGTATAACTTTTCCTATCTTCAATGAAAAATTTAGAACAGAACCTTAAATTTTTTCATCTCTATGTGAAGAGTCGGAACTGAATTTAAGAATATTTAGAATTAAAGTGAAACTTTTTATCTTCACAGAAAATAATCACAATCATAGTATAACTTTTCCTATCTTCAACGGAAAAATTTAGAACTGAACTTTAAATTTTTTATGTCTTGGTCAACTTAAAACTGAAGTGGAAGCTTTTTATTTCCTCTGGAGAAATTAGAATTGAATTATGTTCTTTGGTAAAATTCAGATGAGAACTTGAACTTTTCTATCTTCTAAGAAAAATTTTGAACATTATTTAAAATTTTATCATCTCTTTGATAAAAATATTAATTGAAGTTGAAAATTTTATATTATTTTAGTAAAATATAATTGATCCATAAATTATTTCATTTTAATTGAGAAAATCCAGAATCTAAGTTGAACTTTTCTTCTTCCGGGAAAATATTTGGAACAGAACTTTAAATTTTTTTCTCTCTTTGAGACAGGTTGGAATTGAATTTAAGAAAAGTTAGAATTAAAGTGAAACTTTTTATCTTAATGGAAAATAATCTGTGTAAGCTTTTTATTTTCTTTGGAGAAATTAGAATTGAATTGTGTTCTTTGGTAAAATTCAGAAGAGAACTTGAACTTTTCTTTCTTCTATGAAAAATTTGGAAGAGCATTTTAATTTTTTTCATCTCTTTGAGAAAAATCTGAACTGAAGAGGAAACTTTTTATATTATTTCGGGACAATAAAATTGATCCATAACTTATTTAATTTTCATTGATAAAATTCAGAATCGTAGTTGAACTTTTCCTCTTCCGGTCAAATATTTGTAACAGAACTTTAAATTTGTTCATCTCTTTGAGAAAGGTCGTAACTTAATTTAATAAAATTTAGAATTAAAGTGAAACTTTTTATCTTCATGGAAAATAATCAGAATCATAGTATAACTTTTCCTATCTTCTACGGAAAAATTTAGAAGTGAACTTTAAATTTTTCATGTCTTGGTGAACTTAAAACTGAAGTGGAAGCTTTTTATTTTCTATGGAGAAATTAGAATTGAATTATGTTCTTTGGTAAAATTAATAAGAGAACTTGAACTTTTCTATCTTCTATGAAAAATTTAGAACAATATTTTAAATTCTTTCATCTGTTTGAGAAAAATCTGAATTGAAGTGGAAATTTTTATATTATTTTAGGAAAATAGAATTGATATGGGTACACACACAAAAACTCAAACACACACAAAAGCTTACACACACACACACACAAAAACTTACACACACAAAAAAACTTACACACACACAAAAACTTACACACACACAAAAACTTACACGAACACAAAAACTTACATACACACAAAAACCTTACACACAAAAAAAACTTACATACACACAATAAACTTACACACACACACACAAACTTACGCACGCACAAAAACTTACACACACACAAAAACTTACACACACAAAAAATTAAACACACACAAAAACTTATTACACACACCCACACACACGAAAATTTTATACATATTTTAGGAAAATAGAATTGATATGTGCACACACAAAAAAACTTACACACACACAAAAACTTACACACACACAAAAACTTACACACACACATAATATTACAAACACACAAAAACTAACAGACACACAAAACAAAAACTTACACACACACAAAAAATTACACACACACACAAAAACTTACAAACACAAAAAAAATTACACACACACAAAAACAAAAAGACAAAAAAAAAAATTACACATACACAAAAAAAACATAAACACAAAAAAATTACACACACACACAAAAACTTAAACACACAAAAACTTACACACACACACACAAAAACTTACACACACACACAAAAACTTACACACACACAAAAACTTACACACACACACAAAAACTTACACACACACAAAAACTTATTACACACACATACACACACACGAAAATTTTCATATATACATTTAGGACACACATAGAACTTGCATATGTGCACACACAATAAAACTTACAAACACACAAAAAATTACTGAAAAAAAAAAAAAATTACAAACACACAAAAAAAAACAGACACACAATAAATTAAAGACAAAAAAAAAAAAAACTAACACACAAGAAAAAAAATACACACACAAACAACAACATAAACAAACAAAAAGAATTATAAACAAAAAAAAAATAAAATAAACAAAAAAACCTTACACACACACAAAACTTACATACAAAAAAAAAACTTACACACACACACACACAAAAACTTACACACGCACAAAAAAAACATAAACACACACAAAAACTAACACACACAAAAACATACACACACAAAAAAACTTACACACACACAAAAACTTATTACACACACATACACACACGAAAGTTTTATATTATTTTAGGAAAATAGAATTGATATGTGCACACACAAAAAAACTCGCACACACACAAAAACTTACACACACACACAAACAAAAACTCTAAGCTAAGACTCTAAGCTAAAAACTCTAAATTCTTAACTAAAAGTAAACTAAACTAGAACTCTAACTGAAACTCAAAGGTAAAACATCAAACTCTTAACTGCAATTAAACTAAACTAGAACTCTAACAAAAACTCTAAGCTAAGACTCTAAGCTAAAACTCTAAACTATTAACTAAAACTAAACTAAACTAGAACTTCAATACAAACTCTAAGCTAAAAACTCTAAACTCTTAACTAAAAATAAACTAGAACTCTAACTTAAACTCATAGTTAAAAAAATCAAACTCTTAGATAAAATTAAACTAAACTATAACTCTAACAAAAAAAACTCTAAGCTAAAATTCTAAAATCTTAACTAAAACTAAACTAAACTAGAACTCAAATTAAAAGTCTAAGCTAATACTCTAATGTAAAACACAAAAATATTAAAAAAAAATAAAATATAAATATAAAATAAAATAAAATGTAAAAAAATCAACATATTAAATAAAATTAAACTAAAATATAACTCTAACAAAAAAACTTTAAGCTAAGACTAAGCTAAAACTCTAAACTCTAAAATAAAATAAAAATAAACTAGAACTCTAACAAAAACTCTAAGCTACGACTCTAAGCTAAAATTCTAAACTATTAACTAAAACTAAAATAAACTAAAACTTCAACAAAAACTCTAAGATAAGACTCTAATATAAAAAATATAAACTCTTAACTAAAACTAAACTAAACTAGAACTCTAACTGAAAATCAAAGGTAAAACATAAAAATCTTAAATAAAATTAAAATAAAATAGAACTCTAAAAAAAACTATAATATAAGACTATAATCTAAAACTATAAAATATTAACTAAAACTAAACTAAACTAGAACTTCAACAAAAACTCTAAGCTAAAAACTCTAAACTCTTAACTAAAACTAAACTAGAACTCTAACTGAAACTCAAAGGTAAAACATCAAACTCTTAACTAAAATTAAAGTAAACTAGAACTCTAACAAAAAGCGGCGCATCCCTGCGGCGCATCCCTGTGGCACATCCCTGTGGCGCATCCCTGCGGCGCATCCCTGCGGCGCATCCCTGCGGCGCTTCCCCTGACCCGCGGCGCATCCCCCTGCGGCGCATCCCCATGCGGCGCATTCCTGCCCCGTGGCGCTTCTCGGGCCCGGGGGACCTTTGAGGACCAGGGGAGGACCTCTGGGGTCCGGGGGGGGCCCTTTGGGGGTCCGGGGGCCCTTTGTGGACCAGTGTTGGGCCTTTGTGGGTCTGCGGTGGGCGTTTGGGGGGCTGGGGCTCTTTGGGCGCTTGGGGGACCTTTGAGTACCGGGGGCTTCCTTCGGGGTTGGGGTGGGGGATCGGAACCCTTTGGGGTTGGGGTAGAGGACCTCACAACACTGTTCAAATGGAACTTGTGTATTATAACGACCACAGAGTTTCACCCTCAAATTCTCTTCTAAAACCTTTCCTAAAATCTTCTTTCAGAATGTCTCTAACTGTTTCGCCGAAATAATCCCATAAAATGGATAAAACGGTTTCGCCCAAATAATCCCTAAACGTAATTCAGCGTGTTCCTTTTGTTTTTGTCATCTCTGCGCTAATGCATTTCAAATTAATAAAAAACCTGATTCCCGCGCTATAACAATTCTTTGCTAAGATGTTTCATGGAGAATTGTTTCCATGTTATTTGGTTATTAATATCCTTTGGAGTTCGACCAAAAGAGTTGTTTCCGAGGCAAAGACATTAATGACTTGGATCTATTCCTGGAGCAGTACCTGTCAGACATTACTAAACTTTGCCCGGAAACAATTTGATTAATGACTGACAGCAAAGTGAGAAAAATGCTGTTTTTCCATTCTCACTGACAAAACCATAAAACAAACATAAATTGCTGTTGACATCCATGAAAGTGAGAAAGTTCCTGTTTTTTCATTCTCACTGACAAAAACCATAAAACAGACAAAATTCCTGGTTTTTCAAGTGAGAAAATTCCTGTTTTTTCATTCTCACTAAGAAAACCATAAACCACGTGGTCCTGTCACGACTCAATAAGGCCCTTCTACTAATGTGCCTTGTCAGATTAATATACATATACTGATATTTAGTAATCAAAATGTTAATATTATTTGATTTATTAAAGTTATAAAAGTAAAAACATTTATATTTTTGTCAGTAAAGTGCAAATTATGTTCTGGAAAAAGTTTTTTCCAGGTTCAAATTATTTGGTAAAAAAAGTTTTTTTTTATTAATCTATTTTAAAGAGTTACTTACCTAACTGATTTGCTTCATATAATAAAATTACATATCATAATGTCCAAGTTCGCATCAGCTATTATGAAGAAATGGTGGTGGATCAATTTGTAGGTGGAGGGGGGTGCATATGTCCCATGAAGGTGCATTAACTGCCCAAATATTCTAGATGTCACTAAACATTCAGATAAGTATAGAATAAGTGTTAGAGAAGGGATGGAAGCTAGAAATTTAAATCGAATCTCTCGTAATTTCCGGGAATATTTTTGATTTACAACTTTTTATTGATGTTGGGGGAGGAGGTTTATAGTGTCCCTCCCATCGCAAAAATCTTTTCCTATGTAGCATAAATATTGCATTCACTTGCACAGAGGTAGATAAGGCGAGGCGGGGAATTATGGGCTGAACCGAGAAATCTTCTTGTTGGAGTCAGTGGGTTGGCAAAAGTTTACCAGAAGCTTTGATTTCCGTCATTTTTGATAGTAATATTTCTCTTTTCGTATTTATACAAAGGTTCAATTTATTTCAATATACGGTATTTATACAATGTATTTAAACAAAATCCGATATTTTAATTCTTAAGCAGAAAAACTGAAAAAAAAAGTGAGACGCTACCAATGAATTTACAATTATTGATATATTTATATACATTATAACCGCATGAAATTGGGGGTTATGGAGCGGTAGACCGCATCGTATCTTGCTTAGTCCTGGGCATGATTTGAAAAACGATCAGAAATTAAACAAAAAGAAAAACAAAAAGAAAAGGGTTATACACTTGCGGATTTTGAGGGTAAGGATGTGACGGCCGTGGTGCGTAAGGGGTGGGGATTTGCAAGGCATAATTCTGATAGTTTGGATAATTAAGTAAATTCTGATAGCTTTGATAACCCATTCGACCTTGTACATGAAACCCAGGACTTGGAGATGGCGTTGGATATGCCAATGAGGTTTGAGTTAGTTGAGTGGGAGGTGTACTCAATATCCTAAATAAAGAATCATTTGTTAGATGTTGCGATGATGGAGCAATACAGCGTGAAGGATCGACAGTGGGGCTGTTCTCATCCGTGACTGCAAACTGAATGGACTGTGCAGCATCGAATGTGAAGGCTGAACACCGCAGTACTGAGGCATAGATAGGTTTGTCTGGAAGTAAAAAAGTGGTTATAATGTCGTTCTATTATAATGTTATTCAATATCGTAATTAAAATGATCTATCTTTTAATGTTTATCATCAGTTACTATTTAGTTGGTAATGTCTTTGTTCATTAATATTTTTTTAGGGCCTTTAAAGAATTTACCGTTCATAGAATCAGTGACGTAGTCACTCATGTATGATATCATGTACGATGTACAGCTTCTTTGATAGTCAGGAAGAGGTTTGGCTACTGAAAGAGGTTTGGCTACTGAAAGAGGTTTGGCTACTGAAAGAGGTTTTTGTTCTACTGAAAGAGAGGAGCCAAAATAGCACTTAAAACGAGCAAAATTCATATTCTTTATATGAAGTGGGCTTCCTCCTCCTTGCTCTTTACTCTAAAGTTTGCCATTTTGTCCCAATTCTTTGAGAACGATTTGCTGAACACAAGGAAATGGGTGATAGGCTGGGAAGGGGACAGCCCCCCTTTATATACGGAATAATTTTCGGGTCGAATTCAAGTAAGTTGAATATATGACTTACGGCAGAATACAAGGGATGAGAGCCGAAATTGTGCATACCAGAGAGAAGATACGTGTATCTCTTGAACATAACTTTTGAAATAACTGACAAGTAATGCTAACAGTTGCGTAGCTAGAACATTTCAGCATATTTTACACAAGCTAAAGCATATGCAAATGCTTGTGTTAGTAATATAAACAAGAGAGGGGCGTTCGATACCCTGCCTCCTCCTCTTATTAAGATTTTCCGTAGTTTCCTTTATATTTTACTTTTTATGTGTATTTTATCTTTTCAATTCGCCCCACTTTCCAATGTACGTAATATGTACGAAATATATTATACAAAATATTAGAAAGTAATATACGAAATATATGAAAGGAATACACGAAATATATTCCTGCGTGCATGCCTGACTTAAGCAACCTCATTAAAAATATAACGGTTTTTATTTTTTCTTCCTTCACCTTCACTCTTTAACGTTGGCAGAAGCACCGTGTCATTTTAGTACCACTAAAAGTGTTCTTGCTTTTTATGCTGCATACTAAGTTATGTCTGTTGAATTATAGCCTATGCATTAAAATAATAAAAAAAGAAACTTTTCAAATGAAAATAAACAGCTACATTAAAAATCAAAACTAACAAACCTTTTGCATATAAGAGAAAAACTGGAATTACAAAGGGACAAATCAACATACAATTATGAAGGAGATAAGAACTATTGCAAGTTTTAAAGAAGAAATAAAGTATTTTATTGCGAGGTTTGTAAAGAAGTCGCTAGTTAGTCTCGCAAAGGCAGTTTTTTGTCCCAATAACGTCAAAGATTTCGGAACTGATCTAAAAGTGACATGCACAAATTAAGAGATGAGAGCAGAATCAGTCATGAAGAGAATGTGAAAATTTCCTGTTTTTTTTTTTTTTTTTTTTTTTTTTACATGGTCCTGTTTTGCTTGTATTGGGGACACCTGCTGTTTATAGACGCAAATTATCCAAATAATTTTTTATATACGGTCTTCGGTCTATGGCTCTATTTCTTAGTATTCTCCTCGTTCTAGTGGCCTGGAATGTTCAAAATCTTATACCTTTACCCCAAGGAGTATCCAGGATTTTGGCTCGGGGGTGGGAGGATTTCTTCGGTGAGGGGATGTTACAAGAAAACATATCAAAAAGTTGTTCTAATGAATTTTTGTTACGTCCAAGGCCGCATAAAGGAAGGAGGATTAGGGGTTTGAACCTTAGGGGGGAGAGACTCCGAAGCCCCCACCCCCTGGATACGGCCTTGCCTTCACTCATCATTTTTATACCCTTTTGTAATTTATGCCGTGGGGGCATACAAGGTTTTTTATAGAAAATGTGGTCATATAAACTTCGGAGAGGCCTCATTGGAGTAGGAAGGGCATAATATCTCCGAACAGGACATAATTTATGCATGTTTTTATGGTTTTTGTCACTGAGAATGAAAAAACAGGATTTTTCTCACTTTGATGTATTTTCATGGTTTATTGATTCTAATAGGGTCAATGACACCTCTTTCAAGGTCGATTTATTTGTTGTTCGTCTAGCTGTAATGACAATGGGGTGAAGTTTGCACATGCGCATTAACAGGGGAGAGATGTATTGATCTAGGACAAGAGGGGAACTAAATTTCCGAGAACTTGATTTACATAAAAGAAGGGGAAGTGGATTTCTGAGAAATTGATTGCGTATCGAAGGGGAACTAAATTTCTGAGAACTTGATTTACATAATCGGTGGGGGAATGTATTGATCCACCAATCTAACGGTACATAATCACATAGACAATGTATTGACCCACAAGAGGGGAACTAAATTTCTGAGAAATTGATTTGCATAATCGAGGGGAATTATTGATCCACGAAAGGGGAATTAAGAAACATTATGGCTTCTTTGATCTTTAGGTCTGAGAGATATCAGGTCTTTAGTGACAGAGATAAATTGATATTCTATTTTTAAATATGGCTTCTTTGATCTTTAGGTCTGAGGGATAAATTAATATTCTATCGAAACCATAATAGTGTAGCTAGGAACACCTATGAGATGAAGAGATTAACGCGGGAAAGGGTTTCCTAGGAATTTCAAATGTGACAGCGCAGGGATGCCAAAACAAAAGGAACACACAGAAATTACGTTTAGGGATTATTTGGGCGAAACCGTTTGAGACATTTTAGGGGATTATTTGGGCGAAACCATTTGATACATTTTAGAAGATGATTTTAGAAGATGATTTTAGAAGATGATTTAGTAGATGATTGGGGTGAAACTCTGTGGTCGTTATAATACACAAGTTCCATTTGAACAATTTTGTGAGGTCCCCTACCCCAACCCCAAAGGGCCTCCTACCACAACCCCAAAGGGCCCCCCGCGCCCCAAAGGCCCCCAAAGGATCCCCTGGCACCCCCAAAGGCCCCCGGGCCCCCAAAGGCACCAGTGCCCCCAAAGACCCCCTGGCGCCCCCAACGGCCCCCGAGCCCCTCCCTTCCTCCCTCCCGTTTTGAATTTTTTTAAGTTTTTTCGGACTGAATTTTTTAAACTTAGAAATTAACCAACATTTTTTTGTTTTTTTCTTTAACCCATTGGCATAGAGTTTTAGCCTAGAGTCTTAGCTTAGTTTTAGTTAGAGTTAAGTTTTTAGCTTGGAGTCTTAGCTTAGAGTTTTGTTAGGGTTCTAGTATAGTTTTAGTTAAGAGTTTAGAGTTTTAGCCTAGAGTCTTAGCTTAGAGTCTTAGTTAGAGTTCTATTTTAGTTTAGTTTTAGTTAAGAGTTTAGAGTTTTAGCTTAGAGTCTTAGCTTAGAGTTTTGTTAGAGTTCTAGTTTAGTTTAGTTTTAGTTAAGAGTTTATAGTTTTACCTTAGAGTCTTAGCTTAGAGTTTTTGTTAGAGTTGAAGTTTAGTTTAGTTATAGTTAAGAGTTTAGAGTTTTAGCTTAGAGTCATAGCTTAGAGTTTTAGTTAGAGTTGAAGTTTTTTAGTTATAGTTAAGAGTTTAGGGTTTTAGCCTAGAATTTTAGCTTAGAGTCGTAGCTTAGAGCTTTCGTTGAAGTTCTAGTTTATTTTAGTTTTAGTTAAGAGTTTAGAGTTTTACCTTAGAGTCTTAGCTTAGAGTGTCTGTTAGAGTTATAGTTTAGTTATAGTTAAGAGTTTGGAGTTTTAGCCTAGAGTCAATTTACCGTAAACCGACTAATAACAACCGTTGCTTTTCTTTCGCATCAAATCATCCGATCCAGGTAAAAAGGGGTGTGGTTATTTCTTTAGTTGATAGGGTATTAAAATTAGCATCACCAGAATACATAGCAATGAACTAATTTTAATAAGGATATTCTAGTAGATAATGGCTATCCAGAAATATGATTTCTCAAATAATTGAAAAAAAGAAAAAAAGTTGAGGGAACCAGAAATATTAGAAGAAGATGGGTCAAATCAAGAAACAAATTACATAACTTTGCCTTTTATCCCAATATTGTCACAAAAATTAAGAAGAGAATTAAAAAAACATATCATAAATACAGCATTTAAATCAGGACAAACTATAAGCTCTTTGTTAAATAAAGGGAAAGACAAGGTACCGAGAAATATGCAAAAGGGAGTATACAAAATGCCATGCTCTTGTGGTAAATTTTATGTGGGAAGAACACAACAGATTTTAGAAAATAGGCAACAGCAACACAAAGAATGCCATAGATTGATCTCTAAAACAAAATAAAACACCGGAAACGTTTGATTCAGCTGTTGCAGAACATGTTTATAATTTTCCTCGTCACACTATTTTATTTGATCAAACAAAAATAGTAGATACGTCTGTAGGACTTTTACAAAGCTTCAGAGAAATTATAGAAGTAAAAAAGATAATATATGGGGGTATCAGTATCAATAGAGATGAAGGGGGATTTAGGATAAATTCAAATTATAATAGTTTAATTAAAAAGCAGGTAAGATTTTCAACCAGTACTGATTCTAACAATAGTTCTGAAACGAAAGATGATCTTGCGAACAAAGGTCAGAATGGGTTAAATGCTTGGAAAAGTAAACGAACTGTAGCTAAGCTTGCAAGCAAACGAATCTGTTCAATTTATAATTAAAACATTGGTTGATGAACTTGTAAGATTTAATTAGGGGTTATGGGCCGGGGGTTAGCTGACCTTTATTGTTTTGGTTTAAGTATAAATATATTCTTCATTTTTTGATAGATTTCCATTTATATAGTGTGAGGAGGCGTGTTTGAATCAATATAGACATTCGATTTTGTTTATTCGCCAGTGAATGGAAGTGTTTTTTTAATATGTGAGTTGTGTTTCCTATTTATTTAAATTTTTTCTTTTGTTGTTTTTTCTCTTTTTGTGTTTAGTATGTTTTTATTTTGATGTAAGTTAAGATTTTTAAAAAGAACATTTTTAGTTTCATTTTTTTCTTTTCTTTTTTTCCGTTGGGAAAGGCTCCCGAACGTGGGGCCGAAATATTCGGAGTAGTTTTGTTTAATTAAGTGTTTATTTTATTGTATTCACTCCTTTATAAAAATTAAAACCCATTTTACTTGTTTAATTTTTAGTAGATATGTCATTCAAGAAACTATGAAAAAATCGCAAGTAAGTAACAAATTCTTTATTGTTTTCACCTCTTGGAAACACAGTACGGATATTTCATTCAATAAATTATGAAAAAATTGTAAGTAAGTAACAAATTCTTTCTTGAATTCGTTTCCGGGATACACAATACAGAAATTTCATTCAAGAAATTATGAAAAAAATTGTAAGTAAGTAATAAATTCTTTCTTGAATTCATCCCTTGGTTACACAATACATAAATCTTATTCAAGAAATTAAGAAAAAATTTCTAGTGAGTAACACAAGAAAAAATGAAAAAGTCGTAAGTAAGTAGCAAACTCTTTCTTGGTTTCTCCTTATGTATACGCAATACATACATTTCATTCACGAAATTATAAAAAAAATTGTAATTAAGTAACAAACTCTTTCTTGAATTCACCTCTTGAACACACAATACGGAAATTTCATTCAAGAAATTATGAAAAATTGTGAGTAAGTAACAAACTCTTTCTTGAAGTGACCTCTTGGATACAAACAATGCAGAAATTTCATTCAGGAAATTATGACAAAATTGTAAGTAAGTAACAAATTCTTTCTTGACTTCGCCTCCTGGATACATAATACAGACATTTCATTCAAGAAATTATGACAAAATTCTAAGTAAGTAACAACCTCTTTCTAGAATTCACCGTTTGAATGCACAATACAGAAATTTAATTCAGGAAATTATGAGAAAAAAATTGTGAACAAACTCTTTCTTGAATTTGCTTCCTGGACAGACAATACAGCAATTTGACTCAAGAAATTATGAAAAAATTCATAATTTCAAATTCATAAGTAACAAATTCTTTCTTGATTTCTCCTCATGGATACACAATGCAGACATTTCATTCAAGAAATAAAAAAGAAATTGTAAGTAAGCAACAAACTCTTTCCTGAATTCGCCTCTTGGATACACAATACAGCAATTTCACTCAAGAAATTATGAGAACATTGTAAGTAAGTAACAAACTCCTTCTTCAATTCACCTCTTGAATACACATTACAGACCTTAATTGAAATAGATGGTAGCACTTGCTTTATTAAAAAAAATGAACTTAGCTTTTTGCATGTCTCTCTCACTAGGCCCCTGGGGCGAATTCAAGAAAGAGTTTCTTACTAACTTACTTACAATTTTTTTCATAGTTTCTTGAATCAAATTTCTGTATTTTGTATTCGAGAGGTGACCTCAAAAAGAGTTTGTTACTAACTTACAATTTTTTTCATAATTTCTCGAATGAAATTTATGTGTTGAGTATACTGGATGAGAATTCAAAAAAGAGTTTGTTACTTACTTACAATTTTTTCATAATTTTATGATTGAAATTTCTGTATTGTGTATCCAAGAGGTGAATTCAAGAAAGATGTTGTTACCTACTTAAAAATTTTTCATAATTTCTTGAATGAGATATCTGTATTGTGTATCGAAGAGGTGAATTTAAGAAAGAGTTTGTTTCTTACTTACATTTTTTCATAATTTCTTGAATGAAATGTCTGTAATGTGTATCCAAGAGGTGAATTCAAGAAGGAGTTTGTTACTCACTGACAATATTTTCATAATTTCTTGAATGAAATTTCTGTATTGTGTATCCAAGAGGCGAATTCAGGAAAGAGTTTGTTATTTACTTACAATTTTTTTTATTTCTTGAATGAAATGTCTGTATTGTGTATCCATGAGGAGAAATCGAGAAAGAGTTTGTTATCTACTTACAATTTTTTCATAATTTCTTGAGTGGAATTGCTGTATTGTCTGTCCAGGAAGAAAATTCAAGAAAGAGTTTGTTTACAATTTTTTTCTCATAATTTCCTGAATTCAATTTCTGTATTGTGTATCCAAACGGTGAATTCTAGAAAGAGTTTGTTACTTACTTAGAATTTCGTCATAATTTCTTGAGTGAAACGTCTGTATTTGGTATCCAGGTGGCGAATTCAAGAAAGAGTTTGTTACTTACTTACAATTTTTCATAATTTCTTGAATGAAATTTCTGCATTATGTATCCAAGAGGTGATTTCAAGAAAGAGTTTGTTAATTACTTACAATTTTTTTATAATTTCTTGAATGAAATGTCTGTATTGCGTATCCATGAGGAGAAAGCAAGAAAGAGTTTGTTACTTACTTAAAGTTTTTTCATAATTTCTTGTGTTTCTTACTTGCAATTTTTTCGTAATTTCTTGAATGAAATTTCCGTATTGTGTATCCAAAAAGTTAATTCAAGAAAGAATTTGTTACTTACATACAATTTTTCATAATTTCTTGAATGGAATGTTTGTATTGTGTATCCAGGACGCGAATTCAAGAAAGAGTTTGTTACTTGCTTAAAATTTTTTCTTAATTTCTTGAATGAGATATCCGCATTGTGCATCAAAGATGTGAAAACAATAAATAGTTTGTTACTTACTTGCGACTTTTTCTTAATTTCTTGAATGAGATATCTGTATTGTGTATCCAAGAGGTGAAATCAATAAAGAGTTTCTTACTTACTTACAATTTTTTATAATTTCTTGAGTGAAATTGCTGTATTGTGCGTCCAGGAAGTGAATTCAAGAAAGAATTTGCTACTTACTTAAAATTTTTCATAATTTCTTGAGTAAAATTGCAGTACTGTGTGTCCAGGAAGCAAATGCAAGAAAGAGTTTGTTTAAAATTTTCTTCATAATCTCCTGAATTAAATTTCTGTATTGTGCATCCAAACAGCGAATTCAAGAAAGAGTTTGGTACTTACTTTGAATTTTGTCATAATTTCTTGAATGAGATGTCTTTATTGTGTATCCAGCAGGCGAATCCAAGAAAGAATTTGTTACTTACAATTTTTGTCATAATATCTTGAATGAGATGCCTGTATTGTGTATCCAGGGGGCGCTTCCAAGAAAGAATTTGTAACTAACCTACAGTTTTTTCACATTTTCTTTAATTAAATTTCCTTATTATGCATCAAAGAGGTGAAATCAAAAAAGTTTATTTACAATTTTTTTCATAATTTCTTGAATGAAATATCTGTAATTTGCATCCAAGAGTTGAAATCAATAAAGAGTTTGTTACTTGCTTACAATTTTTTCATAATTTCTTGAATGAAATTTCCGCATTGTGTATCCAAGAGGTGAATTTAAGAAAGAATTTGTTACTTACTTGCAATTTTTTTTCATAATTTCTTGAATTAAATGTCTGTATTGTGTATCCAGGAGCAGAATTGAAGAAAGAATTCTTTACTTACTTAGATTTTTTTCATAATTTCTTGAATGAAATTTTCGTATTGTGTATCAAAAGAGGTGAAAACATTAAAGAGTTTGTTACTTACTTGCGATTTTTTCATAATTTCTTGAATGAAACATCTGTATTGTGTATCCAAGAGGTGAAATCAATAAAGTGTTTGTTACTTAATTACAATCTGTTCATAGTTCCTCGAGTGAAATTTCTGTATTATGTATCCAACAGGTGAACTCAGGAAAGAGATTGTTACTTACTTAAAATTTTTTCACGATTTCTTGAAGGAAATTTATGAATTGCGCATCCAAGAGGTGACTTCAAGAAAGAGTTTGTTACTTACTTACAATTTCTTCATGATTTCTTGAATGAAATTTCTATATTGTGTATCCAAGGGGTGAATTCAAGAAAGATATTTATTGCTTAAACATATTAATAGATTTTTTGAAAAAAAAACACATATTTACATAAAAGTAGTACTTAAGTTCACTCTTAAACATCCAGAAATGAGGATGCCATGATATAGAATAGTTTTTACCCTGTCTTAAGCATTTATCGCTATCAGGTATGTCCTTAGGTATCCACTGTGCGAAGAACCTAACCTCGTCCTCAGGACGGTGATAAGCCCCTTCAAATTTGGGAAATTTAAATTTATCTAGATTGAAAATTGGAATCCTAGGGTCACACTTTTGAATTAAAACTTTATCCGTAGGTACATTACCCTTTGCGTAGAGTGCTTCAACCCCGAAAAAGCTGCAAATTTCACTGACCTCCTCCTAAACATTTCTCAGTTCCTGACCACTTTTATGAAGCGGTGTAATCACTCTATCGTAGAATCCCAGTCTGTTTTTACGACGTAATGTAGTACTCCACACGCTTTTATCGTACTCAAACATATTATAGTTCATTATACAATGATAACAGTCAATATCTTATAGTTCCATAGACAATAATAAAAATGCACATTCAAATATAACAGCACTAGATGATTTTTTTCAAACCGATAAATTCTGTGTCATGCATTCCTATCATCTTGGAAGCTATTAATGTAGTATTTAAGTAGAGAAGAACTTCATCAAACTTTTGTACCTTTGCTCAAGGTTGAATGGAGTTATGGCTAGGGGGATGACTCCTAAAACCATCTGAATTCATTGTGGGGAGGAGTCATAAAACCCGTAGAATTCATTGAGGGGAGTAGTCATAGAGGTCTCGGTATCTATTGCATGCAAATGAAGCCCGGAAAATGCATTTTTATCATAATTTCTTGACTGAATTTCCTTTATTGTATATCCAAGAGGCGAATTCAAGAAAGAGTTTGTTATTTTCTTACAATTTTTACATAACGACATATCCGACAACGGATGATGATAAAGAATTTATTCATTCTAATACATAGATTTTGTCAATGTTATCCGACGTATCCGACAAATGATATCGGTAAAGAATGTTACTAAGGAATTTGTTCAATTTGATACTTAAATTGTGTCATAAAACGTATCTGTGTTATAAAACGTATGTGTCAAACTACATTGATAAAGAATTTGTTCACTCTAATATTTATAATTCCTCGATTTTTCCAATTATATCTGACAAAGCATGTTGATAAAAAATTTGTTCCCTCTTATACTTATATTTTCTGAGATTTATGAAGAAAACCTGACAGAGGTCGATATTGTATAATTTGTTGACTCGAATGCTTAGAATTGTTGAATTTTATCGGGTGTATCCGACTAAAGAATGATAATAAGGAATTTGTTTCCTAAGATACTTAGATCTGTTTTTGTCGATTTGTATGTTGTTCTCGTGAAAAGTCATTTGGATAGACTTTCGAATGAACAAAGAATGTTTAGGTAATGTTCAATAGCAAATCCACAATACCATTTTGTTTTGTTCCGATTAATATGTCAATAAATTGTGTAAATGCCTTTGGACCACGACGTAAAAGCTTCATGCAATAGTCTAATGATGGATAATCAGTTTTCATTATATTGACAAGCATTTCCTTAGGAAATATCTTCCTTCAAATAGATAACTCCAGAAAATCATCATCAAGAATCAAACTTTTTTCCATAAAGACAAGATTTCGCATGATTTATTTTTCTCACATCCCTCCATTTTTTTTGTTCTTGACACTCACAGTATCAAATATAAACTAACTCATGAAAAAAAATCTTATATTTTCGAGCACATTTTCATCATCTACTGGTTTGCTATGGAAAGGAGGAGTAAAAGATCAACTAACAATATCTAAACAGAAAAAAGCAATGTAAAACATTTTTATTGTCAGAAAATGTAATAACAAAATATCATATACATTTTCACTCTTTTTTCACGAGATGTACCAATCCATTGTCCTCAATGTGTTTCATGATTGCATTCAATCCAAGTTGTAGTGTAGATATATGCATAATGTTCACTTTAGCTACAAAGCATGATTGTTCTTCCTATTTAAATTTACTCAAAGATAAGCATATATACCGAACATATCATCCCATTCAAATGTTAGCCGACCGTCCTTTGTAATTTCCACTGCTATATTGGGAACTCTCAACTTCATATCCTTATTGTCAACTCCTTCAACTTGCAATAGTGTAAAACCACTCATTTTTAATAATAGAAGGTTTTTCCAAACTTTAATAAATGTAATTTAGTCAAATGTCTATTTGGAACTGCGACATCAACTACTTATCAAGCAATTTATATCCATACTCAAGGCCAAAGAAATCTGTTATGTAAAAGTTCAGCTACTTACTCTCTTTGAAAAGGTGAAGAGCTGCTATAGAAGTATTACCTATATGAAAGGGGCTACTTACTCTCTTTGAAAAGGTGTAGATCTTCATTCAACTTGATACGCTTCAGTGGTTCCTAGTGCTGTACGCAAAGTATAATAGAGGCTGACCTAGAAAAAGACCCTTCAAACTCAAGGGTGCCCAAGGGACTGGCCGTGATGTAGTTTATTCAACTGGATACGCTTCAATTGTTACTAGTGCTGTACGCAAAGTATCATAGAGGCTGACCTAGAAAAAGATCGTTCAAACTCAAGAGTGCCCAAGGGAATGGCCTTGATATAGTTCATTCAACTTGATACACTTCAGTGACTTCTATACGTCTCTGCAAAGTATAATAGAGGCTGACCTAGATAAAGGTCGTTCAACCTCAAGAGCGCCCTAGGAAATGGCCTTGATAAAGTTCATTCAACTTGATACGCTTCAATGGTTTCTAGTGCTGTTGTAGAGAATGACCTAGATAAAGATCGTTCAACCTCAAGAGTACCCTAGTGGATGACCTGGATAAATATCATTCAACTTGATACGCTTCAGTGGTTCCTTGGGGCGTCGTAGAAATGGAACATAGATATCTACTTATGAGTAGAGTTCAAAACAAATATGCTTTCTAAAAGCCAGAATATACTTTGTACTTTACTGAAAAAAATTCAATTGTACTTACTGAAAAAGAAAATGTGTATTGTAAGTTTAATATACATATGCTTACTCTTATTCCTTAGATACCTGATTAAATTTTGATTTCTTAGAGGTATGAAAGTGAGAACATTTAAAAGAAATTTTTTTCAGTAAAGCAAAAACTATATTTTAGCTTTTGAAAAGCATAGTGATTTTGAACCCTACTCATATTAATTTCCCTTCGTTTTGAGTTTGACTCTGTTATTTATTTTAATTTCCTTTTCGTTTGGGGTCATTTATTTACTGATACTGATTTATGGTAGTTGCATGCTTGGTCGATTATTTGATTCTATTTTTGTTCATTTTTGGTTTAATGAAGTTCTTTGCTTTTTTTTGAAAAACTTGTTTTCTGGAAATTTTTTTTTTAATTAATCTTTGTTCGTTTTATATAGAAATAGTCTTTTTCAAGGTAAAAGAAAATAATAGTTTGAATCTTTCCGGTTTTCCTTTAAGAAATTATAGTTTGACCTGCTTTTTTTGTGTTGGAGAAACTTCTTCAGCAATTTTTAACAACATGTAATCTTTTGAAAATCATGACACAAATAGTAGTGTTTAATTTAGTTATATACATCCTCTAGTTGACCTGATAAATAAAATTTAATATAATTCCCAAGAAAATTATATTTATGCTCTTTCACAGCCTGGATAAATTTACACTCTTTTGATAAAGCAAAATTTTAAGAGCAGAAGTAGTAAGAGAAGTAGCCCCGAAAATTTGAACTTAATACCCTTAGTTGTTCTTGGTATATTGCGGAGATGTCTTATTGGCAACCAGCATACAAACAGTGTGTTTTGATTTAATTTTAAAGCAACATTTAGCTTTTAAGCATAATGGGTAAATTACATAGCTTTGGGGGGCTGACTTACCCAATAACCCTAAAGATATAGTTACTAGAATACAAATGAATACAAATGAATATGCATTGTCAGTTTAATATACATATACGTATATTTAGTAATCAAAATGTTTATATTATTTGATTTATTAAAGTTATAAAAGTGAAAAAATTTATATTTTTTCAGTAAAGTGTAAATTATGTTCTTGCCTTGGGAAGGCATAGGGGTTTTGAGTCCTAGTCATGTTAATTTCTGCTCGTTTTGAGTTTTACTCGGTTATTTATTGTTATTTCTGTTCGTTTTGTGTTTTATTTATTTATCGATGCTGATTTGTGGTTGTTTCACGCTGGGTAGATTATTTGATTTTATTTTTGCTCATTTTTGGTTTAATTGAGTTCTTTACTTTTCTTTGAAAAACTTATTTTGTGGAAAAAGTTTTTTTTAATTAATCTCAGGAAAACACGACGTGTTTATGTGTGTGTGTGCGTGGGGGATGTCCCCTCCAAAGCATATACGACCACTCTTTTTATAAGAACCTTAAATGCCCCTGGGCCATAACTTACAACCCTTTCCCTGAGAGCTGTAGGGGGGAGGTGTCCTCCTCACAGACATAATTTTAAAAACCTTCAACTATGATGAATAAAAGTGTTATCTCCAAATATTGATTGGAGGTGTCAAGGCAAATGATGAGCGTGGAAGGAGGGGACTGTTTGCTTTCAAATCACGTTGACTCTTTAAAAGGGCACTATAACTTCCAATTTCAATCAAATTAAGCCCCATCTGATGTTTATACGACCACCTATTCCATACAAACCTTATATGCCCTCATAAAATAACTTACAACCCTATCCACAGGGCATTGGCGGGGGGGGGTGTCAGAGTCATTATTATATTATATATACAACCCTGGGGATAGGGTTGTAAGTTATTTTATGAGGGCATATAAGCTTTGTATGGAATGGGTGGTCGTATAAACATCAGATGATAGCATTATTTGATCCAATAATGATAGCATTATTTGGAGGAGTAGAAGCATTAGTATTATGATGCAAATATTGTCTTTTGGTTAGTTCAACATCCCCCACAACAAGCGTTGTAAGTTTTAATTTCACGCACGAAACTGTTCCTAAGATATTGCTGGTATGCCCTTTTGACAACCTGCATACGGATGGCAGGTTGTCATCCGTAATACATTAACATTATCTCAAAATGTCACCTTCATAGGTTGTGGATTTTGAGCTAGCCAGAAGACACTGTGTGTATTCATTTAATGCTGCTTCTACGGTTACTGTAACTAACGACACTAATGGCATTAAATTGAAACTTTTAGGAACGTTTAGGAGGAGTTTCAATTAAACGAAAAACCCATATGCATGAAGGTATTAAAAGGGCATATAAGCACTATAGGGCTCACAATGACATAGGCAGCAATGCTCTATAATAGCTAAGTAGTATCATTAAATTTTAAAGAAGTTAATTTGATTGAAAAATAAAAGTTCTAGTTCCCTCTTAAGAGTCAAAAGTGATTGGAGGGCAATCAGCCCCCCTCTTTAGCACATAATTTTCCAGACACTTCCAATTAAAATTTTAAGATAGCCATTTTGTTCAGCATAGCTGAATGGTCTAGCAACTATATCTTTAGGGTTATTGGGTAGGTCAACCCCCCACAATTATACAATTTGCCCAATGTGCTCAAAAACTAAACACTGCTTTAAAATTGTATCCAAACACAATGTTTGTATTTTGATTGCCAATAAAACATCTCAGCAATATACCAAGAACGACTAAGGGTATTAAGTTCAAATTGTCGGGGCTACTTCTCTTACTACTTCTGCTCTTAAAATTTTGCTTTATCAAAAGAGTGTAAATTTATCCAGGCTGTGAAAGAGCATAAATATAATTTTTTTGGGAATGGAATTAAATTTTATTTATCAGGTCAACTAGAGGATGTATATAACTAAATTAAACACTACTATTTGTGTCATGATTTTCAAAAGAGTAAATGTTGTTAAAAATTGCTGAAGAAGTTTCTCCAGCACAAAAAAAAAGCAGGTCAAACTATAATTTCTTAAAGGAAAACCGGAAAGATTCAAACTATTATTTTCTTTTACCTTGAAAAAGACTATTTCTATATAAAACGAACAAAAATTAATTAAAAAAACTTTTTCCAGAAAACAAGTTTTTCAAAAAAAGCAAAGAACTTCATTAAACCAAAAATTAAAAAAAATAGAATCAAATAATCGACCAAAAATGCAACTACCACAAATCAGTATCAGTAAATAAATGACCCCAAACCAAAAAGAAATTAAAATAAATAACAGAGTCAAACTCAAAACGAGCGGAAATTAATATGAGTAGGGTTCAAAATCACTATGCTTTCTAAAAACCAGAATATAATTTGTACTTTACTGAAAAAATTTCTTTTAAATGTTTTCACTTTTTTAACTTTAAGAAATCGAAAATTAATTAAGATTTTAAGAAATAAATATCAGCAAATGTATATTAAACTGACAATGCACATTTTTTTTTCATTAAGTACAATTGAATTTTTTTCCGTCAAGTACAAAGTATATTCTGGCTTTTAGAAAGCATATAATGTTTTGAACTCTACTCATAAGTATATATCTATGTTCCATTTCTACGACGCCCCTAGGAGGCACTGAAACGTATCCAGTTAAAAGAACTTTATCAAGGCCATCCATTAGGGAATTCTTGAGATTGACCGAACTTTATTAAGGTATTTCTCCACAGCGGCACTAGGAACCACTGACGCGTATCACGTTGAATGAACTTTATCAAGGTCATTCCCTTGGCCGCTCTTGAGGTTGAACGATCTTTATCTAGGTCAGCCTCTATTATACTTTGCCGGGACCTATAGGAACCACTGAAGCGTATCAAGTTGAATGAGCTTCATCACGGCCATTCCCTAGGGCACTCTTGAGGTTGAACGATCTTTATCTAGTTCAGCCTATATTATACTTTGCTAACACCCCTAGGAACCATTGAAGTGTATCAAGTTGAATGAACATTATCAAGTCCATTCCCTAGGGCACTCTTGAGGTTGAACGAACTTTATCTAGATCATTCTCTATTATACTTTGCGTACAGCACTAGGAACCACTGAAGCGTATCTAGTTGAATGAACATTATCAAGGCCATTCCCTAGGGCTCTCTTGAGGTTGAACGAACTTTATCTAGGTCAGCCTCTATTATACTTTGCGTACAGCACTAGGAACCACTGAAGCGTATCAAGTTGAATAAACTTTATCAAGTTCATTCCCTAGGGCACCCTTGAGGTTGAAGGGTCTTTATCTAGTTCATTCTCTATTATACTTTGCTTACACCCCTAGGAACCATTGAAGCGTATCAAGTTGAATGAACATTATCAAGGCCATTCCCTAGGGCACTCTTGAGGTTGAACGATCTTTATCTAGGTCAGCCTCTATTATACTTTGCGTACAGCACTAGGAAGCACTGAAGCGTATCAAGTGGAATGAAGATCTACACCTTTTCAAAGAGAGTAAGTATCCCCTCTCATATAGGTAATACTTCTATAGCAGCTCTACACCTTTCAAAGAGAGTAAGTAGCTGAACTTTTACATAACAGATTTCTTTGGCCTTGAGTATGGATATGAATTGCTTGACAAGTAGTTGATGTCGCAGTTCCAAATAGACATTTGACTAAATTACATTTATTAAAGTTCGAAAAACCTTCTATTATTAAAAATGAGTGGTTTTACACTATTGCAAGTTGAAGGAGTTGACAATAAGGATATGAAGTTGAGAGTTCCCAATATAGCTGTGGAAATTACAAACGACTGTCGGCTAACATTTGACTCGGATTATATGTTTGGTAGATATGTTATATCTTTGAGTAAATTTAAGTTGGAACAGCAATTATGTTTTGCTGTGAACATTATGCATATATCTAGACTACAACTTGGATTGAATGCAACCATGAAACACATTGAGGACAATGGATTGGGACATCTCGTGAAAAAAGAGTGAAAATATATATGTTATTTTATTATTACATTTTTTGACAATAAAAATGTTTTACATTGCTTTTTTCTGTTTAGATATTGTTAGTTGATCTTTTACTCCTCCTTTCCATAGCAAACCAATAGATGATGAGAATGTGCTCGAAAATATAAGATTTTTTTTCATGAGTTAGTTTATATTTGATACTGTGAATGTCAAGAACAAAAAAAATGGAGGGATGTGAGAAAAATAAATCATGCGAAATCTTGTCTTTATGGAAAAAAGTTTGATTCTTGATGATGATTTTATGGAGTTATCTATTCGAAGGAAGATATTTTCTAAGAAAATGCTTGTCAATATAATGAAAACTGATTATCCATCATTAGACTATTGCATGAAGCTTTTACGTCGTGGTCCAAAGGCATTTACACAATTTATTGACATATTAATCGGAACAAAACAAAATGGTATTGTGGATTTGCTATTGAACATTACCTAAACATTCTATGTTGATTCGAAAGTCTATCCGAATGACTTTTCACGAGAACAACAAACAAATCGACAAAAACAAATCTAAGTATCTTATGAAAAAAATTCCTTCTTATCATTTTTTAGTTGGATAAACCCGATAACATTCACCAAATATAAGTATCCGAGTGGACAAATTATGCAACATCGACCTCTGTCAGGGTTACTTCATAAAACTGGGAAAATCTAAGTATAAAGGGGAACAACTTCTTTATCAACATGCTTTGTCAGATATGCTTGGAAAAATCGAGGGATTCTAAGAATTAAAGTGAATAGATTCTTTATCAATGTCTTTTGACAGATACGTTTGATAACACTGACATAATTTAAGTAGCAAATTGAACAAATTCTTTATTAGCATTCTTTATTGATATTAATTGTCATATGCGTTGGATTACATTTACAACACCTAATTATCACTACGAATAAATGTTTCGTCATCACCCGCTGTTAGATATAGCTTTATGAAAAAAATTGTAAGAAAATAAAAATCTCTTTTTGGAATTCATCTTTTGGATATACAATAAAGGAAATTAAGTCAAGAAATTATAAAAAAAATTGTAATTTCCGGGCTTCATTTGCATTCAATAGATACCGAGAGTTCTATGACTCCTCCCCGCAATGAATTCTACGGGTTTTATGACTCCTCCTCACAATGAATTCAGATGGTTTTAGGACTCATCCCCCTAGCCAAAAGTCCATTCAACCTTGAGAAAGATATAAAGTTTGATGAAGTACTTCTCTACTTAAATACTACATTAATAGCTTCCAAGATGATAGGACTGCATGACAATCATCTAGTGCTGTTATATTTGAATGTGCATTTTTATTATTGTCTATGGAACTCGAAGAAATTGACTGTTATCCTTGTCTAATGAACTATAATATGTTTGAGTACAATAAAAGCTTGTGGAGTACTACATTACGTCGTATAAACAGATGGAATTCTACGATAGAGTGATTACACCGCTTAATAAAAGTGGTCAGGAACTGAGAAATGTTCAGGAGGAAGTCAGTGAAATTTGCAGCTTTTTCGGGGTTGAGGCACTCTACGTAAAGGGTAATGTACTTACAGATAAAGTTTTAATTCAAAAGTGTGACCCTAGGATTCCACTTTTCAATCTAGATGAATTTAAGTGTCCTAAACTTGAAGAGGCTTATCACCGTCCTGAAGACGAGGCTAAGTTCTTCGCACAGTGGATACCTAAGGACATACCTGATAGCGATAAATACATAAGACACGGTAAAAACTATTCTATATCAAGGGATCCTAATTTTTTGATGTTTAAGAGTGAACTTTGAGTACTACTTTTATGTAAATATGAGTTTTTTTTCAAAAAATCTATTAATATGTTTAAACAGTAAATATCTTTAAGCTTAACCCGTTTTTATTCTTAGGAATATTTCTATTCATTCATTAAATTATGAAGAAATTGTAAGTAAGTAACAATCTCTTTCTTGAATTCCCCCTTGGATACTCAATATGGAAATTTCATTCAAGAAATCATGAAGAAATTGTAAGTAAGTAACAATCTCTTTCTTGAAGTCACCCCTCGGATGTACAATGCAATAATTTCATTCAAGATATTATGAAAAAATCCTAAGTAAGTAACAATCTCTTTCTTGAATCCACCTCTTGGATACACAATACGAAAATTTCATTCAAGAAATTATGAACAAATTGTAATTAAGTAACAAATTCTTTATTGATTTCACCTCTTGGATACACAATACAGATGTTTCATTCAAGAAATTATGAAAAAATCGCAAGTAAGTAACAAATTCTTTCTTAAATTCACCTCTTGGATACAAAATAGTGCCATTTCACTCAAGAAATTATGAAAAAATTTTAAGTAAGTAACAAACTCTGTATTGAATTCGTCTATTGAATACGAAATATAGATGTTTCATTCAGGAAATTATGAAAAAATTTTAAACAAACTTTATTTTTTACCTCTTGTATACACAATATGAACATTTTATTCAAAAAATTAAGAACAATTGTTAGTAATATACAAATTCTTTCTTGAATTCGCCCCCTGGATACACAATACAGACATTTCATTCAAAAAATTATGAAAAAAATTGTAAGTAAGTAACAAATTCTTTCTTGGACTTGCCAGCTGGATACACAATAAAGACATCTCATTCAAGAAATTATGACTAAATTATAAGTAAGTAACAAACTCTTTCTTGAATTGGCTTTTTGGATGCACAATACAGAAATTTAACTCAGGAAATTATGAAGATAATTTTAAACAAACTCTTTCTTGCATTCACTTCCTGGACACACAATACAGCAATTTCACTCAAGAAATTATGACAATTTTAAGTAAGTAGCAAACTCTTTCTTGAATTCGCTTCCTGGACGCACAATACAGCAATTTCACTCAAGAAATTATGAAAAAATTGTAAGTAAGTAACAAACTCTTTATTGATTTCACCTCTTGGATACAAAATACAGATATTTCATTCAAGAAACTATGAAAAAATCGCAAGTAAGTAACAAACTCTTTATTGTTTTCACCTCTTGGATACACAATACGGAAATTTCATTCAAGAAATTATGAAAAAAATTTAAGTAAGTAACAAATTATTTCTTGAATTCGCTTCCTGGATACACAATACAGACATTTCATTCAAAAAATTATAAAAAATTGTAGGTAAGTAACAAATTCTTTCTTGAATTCACTTTTTGGATACACAATACGGAAATTTCATTCAAGAAATTATTAAAAAATTGCAAGTAAGTAACACAAGAAACTATGAAAAAAATGTAATTAAGTAACAAACTCTTTCTTGCTTTCTCCTCATGGATACGCAATACATACATTTCATTCAAGAAATTATGAAAAAAATTGTAATTAACACATTCTTTCTTTAATTAAACTCATGAATCCATAATACGGAAATTTCATTCAAGAAATGATAAAAAATTCTAAGTAACAAACTCTTTCTTGAAGTCACCACTTGGATACCCAATACAGACATTTCATTCAAGAAATTATGACAAAATTCTAAGTAAGTAACAACCTCGTTCTAGAATTCACCGTTTGAATGCACAGTACAGAAATTTAATTCACGAAATTATGAGAAAAAAATTGTAAACAAACTCTTTCTTGAATTTGCTTCCTGGACAGACAAGACAGCAATTCTACTCAAGAAATTATGAAAAAATTGTAAGTAAGTAACAAACTCTTTCTTGATTTCTCCTCATGGATACACAATACAGACATTTCATTCAAGAAATTATGAAAAAAATTGTACGTAAGAAAACAGATTGTTTCACGAATTTATCTCTTGGATGCAATATATAGAAATTTAACCCGATGAACAATGAAAAAATTTTAAGTAAGTAACAAACTCCTTATTGATTTCGTCTGCAGAATACGCAATATGGAAGTGTAATTCAGGTAACTATGAAAAAATTGTAAACACATTCTTTAATTTTTTTATCTCTTGGATACATAATACGGAAATTTCATTCAAGAAAATAGGAAAAAACTGTAGGTAAGTAACAAATTCTTTCTTGAATGCGCATCCAGGATACACAATACAGACATTTCATTCAAGAAATTATGAAAAAAATTGCAAGTAAGTAACAAATTCTTTCTTAAATTCACCTCTTGGATACACATTTCGGAAATTTCATTCAAAAAATTATAAGTAAGTAACAAACCCTTTATTGATTTCACCTCTTGGATGCACAATACGGATATTTAATTCAAGAAATAATGAACAAACTGTAAGTAAGTAACAAATTCTTTCTTGAATTCACCCCCTGGATATACAATACAGGCATTTCATTCAAGAAATTATGAAAAGAATTGTAAGTAAGTAACAAATTCTTTCTTTGACTTGCCATCCGGACACACAATACAAACATATCTTTAAAGAAAATATGACTAAGTTCTAAGTAAGTAACAAACTCTTTCTTGAATTCGCTGTTTGGATGCACAATACAGAAATTTAATTCAGGACATTATGAAGAAAATTTTAAACAAACTCTTTCTCGCATTCGTTTCCTGGACACACAATACAGCAATTTCACTCAAGAAACTATGAAAAAATCGCAAGTAAGTAAAAAACTCCTTATTGTTTTCACCTCTTGGATGCACAATACGGAAATTTCATTCAAGAAATTATGAAAAAATTGTAAGTAAGTAACAAATTATTTCTTGAATTCGCCTCCTGGATACACAATACAGACATTTCATTCAAGAAATTATAAAAAATTGTAGGTAAGTAACAAATTCTTTCTTGAATTCACTTTTTGGATACACAATACGGAAATTTTATTCAAGAAATTACGAAAAAATTGCAAGTAAGAAACACAAGAAATTATGAAAAAACTTTAAGTAAGTAACAAACTCTTTCTTGATTTCTCCTCATGGATACGCAATACAAACATTTCATTCAAGAAATTAAAAAAACTGTTGTAAGTAATTAACAAACTCTTTCTTTAATTCAACTCTTGAATACACAATACGGAAATTTCATTCAAGAAATTATGAAAAATTGTAAGTAAGTAACAATTTCTTTCTTGAATTCACCTCCTGGATACACAATACAGACGTTTCACTCAAAAAATTATGACGAAATTCTAACTAAGTAACAAACTCTTCCTAGAATTCGCCGTTTGAATACACAATACAGAAATTTCACTCAGGGAATTATGAAAAAATTGTAAACAAACTCTTTCTTGAATTTTTTTCCTGGACAGACAATACAGCAATTCCATTCAAGAAATTATGAAAAAACTGTAAGTAAATAATAAACTCTTTCTTGATTTCTCCGCATGAATACGCAATACAGACATTTCATTCAAGAAATAAAAAAAAATTGTAAGTAAATAACAAAATCTTTCCTGAATTCACCTCTTGGATACACAATACAGAAATTTCATTCAAGAAATTATGAAAACATTGTAAGTAAGTAACAAACTCCTTCTTGAATTCACCTCTTGGATACACATTACAGACATTTAATTTAAGAAATTATGAAAAAAATGTAAGTAAGTAACAAACTTTTTCTTAAATTCGCCTCTTCGCTACACAATATAGAAATTTCATCCAAGAAATTATGAAAAATTGTAATTAGCTAACGAACTCTTTTTTGACTTCACCTCTTGGATACACAATACAGAAATTTCAATCATGAAATTACGAAAAAATTGTAAGTAAGTAACAAACTCATTCTTGAATTCACCTCTTGGATGCACAATACAGAAATTTCATTCATGAAATTATGAAAAAAATTGTAAGTTAGTAACAAACTCTTTTTGAGGTCACCTCTCGAATAAAAAATACAGAAATTTCATTCAAGAAACTATGAAAAAAAATTGTAAGTAAGTTAGTAACAAACTCTTTCTTGAATTCGCCCCACGGGGCCTAGTGAGAGAGACATGCAAAAAGCTTAGTTCGTTTTTTTTTTACTAAAGCAAGTTCTACCATCTATTTCAATTAAGGTCTGTAACGTGTATCCAAGAGATGAATTGAAGGAGTTTGTTACTCACTGACAATATTTTCATAATTTGTTGAATGAAATGTCTGTATTGTGTATCCAAGAGGCGCATTCAAGAAAGAGTATGTTACTTACTTACATTTTTTTTAATTTCTTGAATGGAACGTCCGTACTGTGTATTCATGAGGAGAAATCAAGAAAGAATTTGTTACTTACTTGCAATTTTTCATAATTTCTTGAGCCATATTACTGCATTGTCTGTCCAGGAAGAAAATTCAAGAAAGAGTTTGTTTACAATTTTTTTCTCATAATTTTCTGAGTTAAATTTCTGTATTGTGCATTCAAACGGTGAATTCTAGAAAGAGCTTGTTACTTACTTAGAATTTTGTCATAATTTCTTGAATGAAATGTCTGTATTATCTATCCAGTAGGCAAATTCAAGAAAGAATTTGTTACTTACTTACAATTTTTTCACAATTTCTTGAATGAAATTTCTGCACTGTGTGTATCCAAGAGGTGACTTCAAGAAAGAGTTTGTTACTTACTTACAATTTTTTATAATTTCTTGAATGAAATTTCCGTATTATGTATTCAAGAGGTGAATTCAAGAAAGAATTCGTTACTTAATTACAATTTTTTTTTAGAATTTCTTGAATGAAATGTCTGTATTGCGTATCCATGAGGAGAAATCAAGAAAGAGTTTGTTACTTACTTACAATTTTTTCATAATTTCTTGAATGAAATTTCCGTATTGTGTATCCAAGAGGTGAATTCAAGAAAGGATTTGTTACTTACTTATAATTTTTTTCATAATTTCTTGAATGAAATGTCTGTATTGTGTATCCAGGAGAGGAATTCAAGAAAGAATTTGTTACTTACTTACAATTTTTTCATAATTTCTTGAATGAAATTTCCGTATTGTGTTTCCAAGAGGTGAAAACAATAAAGAATTTGTTACTTACTTGCGATTTTTTCATAGTTTCTTGAATGACTTGTCTACGAAAAATTAAACAAGAAAAACGGGTTTTAATTTTTATAAAGGAGTGAATACAATAAAATAAACACTTAATTAAACAAAAATACTCCGAATATTTGGGCCCCACGTCCGGGAGCCTTTCTCAACGGAAAAAAAGAAAAGAAAAAAAATGAAACAAAAAATGTTCTTTTTAAAGACCTTAAATTACCTCAAAATAAAAAAATACTAAATACATAAAGAGAAAAAAAAACAACAAAAGAAAAAATATGAATAGGTAGTAAACAAAACCCACATATTAAATAAAAGCTTCGATTCACTGGCGTATAAGCAAAATCGAATGTCTATATTGATTCAAACACGCCTCCTCAAAGTATATAAATGCAAATCTAGCAAAAAATGAAGAATATATTTATACTTAAACCAAAACAATAAAGGTCAGCTAACCCCCGGCCCATTACCCCTAATTAAATCTCACAAGTTCATCAACCAATGTTGAATTATAAATTGAACGGATTCGTTTGCTTGCAAGCTTAGCTACAGTTCGTTTACTTTTCCCAGCATTTAACCCATTCTGACTTTTGTTCGCAAGGTCATCTTTCGTTTCAGAACTATTATTAAAATCAGTACTGGTTGATAATCTTACCTACTTTTTAATTAAACTATTATAATTTGAATTGATCCTAAATCCCCCTTCATCTCTATTGATACTTATACCCATATATTATTTTTTTTATTTCTATAATTTCTCTGAAGCTTTGTAAAAGTCCTACAGACATATCTACTATTTTTGTTTGATCAAATAAAGTACTGTGATGAGGAAAATTATAAAAATGTTCTGGAACAGCTGACTCAAACGTTTTCGGTGTTTTATTTTGTTTTAGGGAGCAATCTATGGCATTCCTTGTGTTGCTGTAGCCTATTTTCTAAAATCTGCTGTGTTCTTCCTACATAAAATTTACCACAAGAGCATTGAATTTTGTATACTCCCTTTTGCAAATTTCTCGGTACCTTGTCTTTCCCTTTATTTAACAAAGAGCTTATAGTTTGTCCTGATTTAAATGCTGTATTCATATTATGTTTTTTTAATTCTCTTCTTAATTTTGGTGACAATATTGGGATTATTTCTTTTACAACTTGTGATTTCTGGAAATGTTCATCTTTGAGCACATGGTTTAAGTTTATTAAATTTCCCTTTCTCGTCTGGTTCTCCTAAGTACATGTATTTAAATTATACTTAATACTGAACGATTTTGGAAATATTTTATTTACTTTGCACTTTTCTAAAAACTTTTCTTGTGTAATTATATTGGCATGTTTTTTTGCTAAATTCAAAAATAATAAAATTGAATTGGTCTTTTGCCAACCATAGGCTAGACGTAAATAATTTCTTAGACCACACTGCTTTTCCCTTTACGAATAATCAACCAAGAAAAACGGGTTATAATTTTTATAAAGCAGTAAATACAATAAAATAAACACTTAATTAAACAAAAATACTCCGAATATTTCGGCCCCACGTCCGGGAGCCTTTCTCAACGGAAAAAAAAGAAAAGAAAAATGAAACAAAAAATGTTCTTTTTAAAAATCTGAATGGAGATGTGACCATTATATACAGTGGATCGCAGCAAAAGCGTGAATACGGAGTAGCCCTAATGATGACAAAACAGACTTCCCAAGCTCTACTACATTGGACACCGGTGTCACCTAGAATCCTGAAAGCCCGCTTCATCGGCGCGCATGTCAAACTGTCAGTAATAGTATGCTAAACACCCACCAATGATGCCACCGACGAAGCAAAAGACGAATTTTACAGAGCTCTCAACTCCGTGGCAAACGACATACCACGGCATGACATGGCATGTTTTCTAGGAGACTTTAACGCGAAAGTAGGGAACGACCGATCGTTTTCCCCTGAGGTTCTCGGAGAGCATGGCCTGGGCCAGCGAAACAAAATCGGAGTACTACTTATTGACTTCGCGCTCCTTAACGACCTAGTAATCGGAGGTACCCTATTTTCTCATCGGGATGTTCACAAATATTCTTGGACATCTCCCGATGGCCATACCCGAAATCGGATTGACCATTGTCTTTGGAGCAGGAAGTGGAGATCAAGCCTACTTGATATAAGGGGATATAGAGGAGCTGACGTTGGCTCAGATCATAATCTGATGGCAGCAAAAATCCGCCTCAAATTGAAAAGAAATAGAAAAGCAAATAAGGCTCCCTTAAACCCAGTCTTTGACTCGGAGAAACTGAGGTTGAGAGAATTCAACCAAGCCTTTAAACTAAAGATGCGGAATAGATTTGAAGCCTTGTCTTTACTAAATGATGCTGATAGCAATCAATACTGGGAAAGCATAAAGTTGTGCTTTCACGATGCTGCGAAAGCCACCATTGGGTACCGTAAGAGCCCAAAGGACCAGTGGCTATCTGACCAAACATGGGAGCTCATAGTGACAAGGAAAAAAGTAAAAGCATCACTTATCCAAACACAAACCCCCGACCAACAGATCCTCAGAAACGATGAATACAGAGCTGCGGATAAAGAGGTAAAGAAGAGTGCCAGAAAAGACAAGAGAAACCTGCTGGAGCGAAAAGCAGCGCAGGCAGAAGAGGCGGCGGAGAGAGGTGATTCAAGAACCGTCTATAAAATCACTAATGAGATTATTGGAAAGAAATCCTCTATTCAACATGGACCAGTAACAGACACCGCGGATATTCTGATAACAGATCAGTCTGACGTAAACGAAGTTTGGGCCAGTCACTTCGAGAAGCTGTTAAATAGACCTCCACCAGAGGATCCCCCAGAGATCCCAGCAACAACACTATTTTCCTTAGATATGAGCACGGATCCGCCGTTATCCACTGAAATTATAGCAGCAGCAAAGAAGCTGAAAAATGGGAAGTCGCCTGTCGAAGACAGGATCTCCGCGAAAATGACCAACGCGACTGTTATGACCTGCATCAAGTTCTGGACAGCGTTGTTCGTAGTAATCTGGATGACCACCAAAGTGCCTTCGGATTGGAAACGCAGCACGCTTGTGAGGATCTTTAAGAAAGGCGATGCGACCTTCCCAGGTAACTGGCGAGGAATCTGCATGCTTTCCATACCTAGCAAATTGCTGAAGCACATTTTACTGCAGAGAATCAGCTCGCAGCTCGACAGACATCTTCGCGACGAGCAACATGGCTTCAGACCAAACCGTCCATGTGCAGACTTGATATTTACCCTACGGCTGCTGGCGGAAGAAAACAGAGAATGGCGCTCCAAAATCTATATGATTATTATCGATTTTGAGAAGGCATTTGACTCAGTAGACCGCCAAAGTCAGTAGAAGATCCTACTGCATTACGGAATCCCTGAAAAGATAGTGTCACTGATTGTTGCGTTTTATGAAGATAGCGAGTGCTGTTTAAAGACACCGGATGGCTAAACCCATTTCTTCCGCATTCTGTCAGGAGTTAAGCAAGGTTGCGTCTTGGTCATCGCTACTTTTCGTAATCGTCATTGATTACATACTGCGAAGTACAAGCACAGACGGAATCCAGCTAAATCCAGAAACATGCCTCAGTGATGTAGACTTCGCTGACGACATCGCTGTCCTAGAATCATGCAAGCAAAGACTCCAAGAACTCCTTGACAAAGTGAGGGAGAGAGGTGGCCATGTCGACCTAAAAATAAATAATGAGAAAACAAAATGCATGGCTACCACAGATTCACCCCTGAGCATCACTTGCGGAGACCAACACATAGAGCACGTTGTCCATTTCAAATACTTGGGAAGCATAATAGAAAGTATCGGATCGACCACAAAAGAAGTGCTCACAAGAATCAGCCAAGCTAATGGGGCCTTCAATAGATTACGGAAAGTGTGGCGGTCCCAAAGCTTCTCTATACGGCTAAAGTTACGACTCGTCAATAGCAATGTTATGCCAGTGCTGCTTTACGCTGCCGAAACCTTGCACCTGAACCAGGAACAAGAGCTAAGAATACTTGCTTTCGAAAACACATGTCCCAGAAGAATTCTCAACATCCGTTGGCAGCAGAGAATAATAAACCAATCCATCCGTGACAAGACTGGCCAGCCTCTTGTGACACATATTATAAGAGTCTACCGATAGAGATACCTTGGCCATGTACTACGTATGGACAATCTCCGACTACCAAATGCAGCGCTCCATTGGCAGCCATCGGGTCCACGCCGTAGGGGCAGACCCAGAAACACCCTGCGTCGAACGTACCAGACAGATCTTCGTAACCTGCACACATCAATCCAACCTCAGTGGGAGGACATACTTGCAGCAGCAAACCGGCGGGAAGATTGGCGGCTCCTTCTTGATGCCCTGGGTGCCTCTGGAGGCACAGGTGGATCTAAGGTCTAAGGAACTTACATCAAAATAAAAATATACTAAACACATAAAGAGAAAAAAAACAACAAAAGAAAAAATATAAAAAAATAGGAAACAAAACTCACATATTGAAAAAACACTTCCATTCACTGGCGTATAAACGAAATCAAATGTCTATATTGATTCAAACACGCCTCCTCACAGTATATAAATGGAAATCTATCAAAAAATGAAGAATATATTTATACTTAAACCAAAACAATAAAGGTCAGCTAACCCCCGGCCCATAACCCATAAAAAAAATCTCACAAGCTCATCAACCAATGTTTGAATTATCAACGGAACGGATTCGTTTGCTTACAAGCTTAGCTGCAGCTCATTTACTTTTCCAAGCATTTAACCCATTCTGAGCTTTGTTCGCAAGGTCATCTTTCGTTTCAGAACTATTATTAAAATCAGTACTGGTTGAATATCTTACCTGCTTTTAAATTAAACAATTATAAATTGATTTTATCCTAAATTCCCCTTCATCTATATTGATTCTAATTACCCCCATATTTTATCTTTTTTATTTCTATAATTTCTCTAAAACTTTGTAAAAGTCCTACAGACGTATCTACCATTTTTTGTTTGATCTAATAAAATACTGTGATGAGGAAAATAATAAACATGTTCTGAAATAACTGACTCAAACATTTTCAGTTTTTTATTTTGTTTTAGAGAGTAATCTATGGCATTCTTGTGTTGCTGTAGCCTATTTTCTAAAATCTGCTGTGTTCTTCCCACATAAAATTTACCACAAGAGCATGGAATTTTGTATACTCCCTTTTGTAAATTTCTCGGTACCTTGTCTTTCCCTTTATTTAACAAAAAGCTTATAGTTTGTCCTGATTTGAATGCTGTATTCACATTATGTTTTTTTAATTCTATTCTTAATTTTTGTGACAATATTGGGATAAAGGCAAAGTTATGTAATTTGTTTCTTGATTTGACCCGTCTTCTTCTAATTTTTCAGGCCCCATAAACTTTTTATCTTTTTTAAATTATCCGAGAAATCATATTGTCTCGCTAGCCAGTACGTGCTAGAATATCCTTATTAAAATTAGTCCATTGCTTATGTATTATGGGTATTATAGTTTTAATACCATATCTACTAAAGAAATAGCCACTTGTCTTATTACCTGGATCGGATGATTTGGTGCAAAAGACAAGTAACGGTTGTTATTATTTGGTTTACGGTAAATTAAAAACGCTAGTTCTTTATTATTTCTATGGATCAAAATATCTAGAAACGGTAAGATATTCTCTCTTTCCTTTTCAATTATAAAAATTAACTCTTCTCCCAAATTATTTAACTGTTCCAAAAAAACTTCAATTTGTGATTCCCCATAGTCCTAAATAACTGAAATATCATCCATATATCTGCCCCAAAGTTTATGTTTAAAAAAATATGTTTCTATGGCTAAAGTCTCTACATACTCTACGTAGATATTTGCTAACAACGGACTTAAAGGCCCTCCCATTGCCAATCCCCTAATTTGATGGTAAAAATTATCTCTAAACATGAAGTAATTAGTATACCTGCTAGTTATTTTAACTAAATATAATGTAGTTTCCAGTTCGATTCCCGAAGATAATTCTTCTATCTCATTTTTATGTTCCTCAAGTTTTTTGGATAAAATACTAAACGATTTATCAAAAGGAATATACGTATACATTGATTTTATATCAAAACTGAACAATCTATATTCTTCGGATGTTTCTACACTTATAAGTTTATCTTTTAAGAATTCCGAGTTTTTTATATACGAATCCTGGAGATACAATAAAGGTTTAAGTGTCATTGCTACCCATTTCTCGATTTTTACCGTTGGTGAATTGGTTGTTGAAACTATAGGTCTTAAAGGGATACCTGTTTTATGTATTTTTGGCAAACCATATATTCTTGGGCTAACTGATCCCCTCGGAAAGAACACACCCCAGATGTATTACAAGTTCTTTCCGAGGGGATCAGTTAGCCCAAGAATATATGGTTTGCCAAAAATACATAAAACAGGTGACATATTAATTGACTTTATTATTTCTACATATTACAAGTAAGCCAGGGGTTATTAAATACCTACTTTGTAGTCGTGATCGACCAATAAAGTCAAGCAATTGACACAAATCTTCCATATTAATATTTTTAGTCGGTAGAAAAATGATCAGAGAAAAACAATATTCCGCATAGGCTTGCTTCGTATTATCTCAGGTTGTAATCTAGTCCACCTCCTTTTTCCAACTTTACTTTCTTTTTGAAGTATCTGTTTTCCCCTGAATCTTTGAGGAAAAACAACAAAATAGAATGTAAAAGAAATTGCATAGTTTGCAAAAAAAAACTATTGTCTTTTCTCCTTGTTCTTTTATTTCCAATTTAATCGGTTAATTTGGTCTGGCTTCTCTTCATTAAAAAAATGAAAGAATCCTTGCCCTCACCCCTGTATTTCGTGAATTGACTTTCTTGACTGGATGTTAAACCAGAAGAAAAAGACGATCTTGTTTCTTCAGACAATCTGTAAGGTATTTCAAGATTAAATAAAAAAAACAAGTTTTTTCAACTGAAAGTAAGGAGCACCATCAAAACCTAAAACGAACAGAAATCATTACATATATGAGGGTGGTTGCCCCATCTTCAATACCTCGCTCTTTACACTAAAGTTGTCCCAATTTTTTGTCTTTTATCCCAATTCTTTAAGAACGACTCTTGGAACACAAAGGCCGTTTCATCAGAATAATAAGCTTTTTTTAAAAGTTCCAAAAACCATGAAAATTACCCCCAGACAATTCCTTTCAAACTGAAAATTCCCCCCGGAAAATTTCTTACTGACGATTCCGGCTGAATTTTTTTTCTTAGCACAATTTCATTCGAAAAATACTTTAATTTCTGATTGTTTTAAAATCATGCTGGAATTCTCCCCCTTCGTGGAAAATCTTCTGGAAAAGATCCCCCCTGCTTCTAGTAGAAAGTTGCTCCAGCAGAAAATTCCCTCTTGAGAATTTGTCGCGTGGAAAACTCCCCAATGGAGAATTTGTCCCGTGAGCTCCCCCCCACTACAGAAAGATACTCTAGACAATCCTAAACCGGTACAAATCCCCCCCCGACAATTCCCCTTAATATCTCCACAAGTAAAATTGGGTCGTCAAAGAGAAAGCAAGACAAATAAAAAGAATTTCGTGAAGGAATTCTGGCGAATTCCCCCAGTAAAAGAAAAACCCTTGGAATGCTCACCCCTGGAAACTTCCCTCCCCCAAAAAAATTATTCCTGTGGGAAATCCTCCTAGCAGAAAATTCAGAACCCCTACCCCCCTTCCTATATACTTCCCAAAAACAAATACTAAACGTAAACAATGGGCAGATTTTCCAGCTTATATACCCTTCCCCAGGGGCTGTAGGGGGTCATGTTATTCCCAAAGGCATAGTTACTTGGGTTTTCAACTATGCTGAGTAAAATGTCTATCTCAAAATCTCTCAAAAAGAGGATGTGAGGGGGCTAGTTGCCCTCCAATCTTTATGGTCACTTAAAAAGGGCACAAAGACTTTTAATTTCCATTCAAATGAGCTCTTTTCTGATATTATAGGACTGTTAGTTCAATACGATCACTCCTGGAGGAAAAAACAACAACAAATAAACACGCATCCGTGATCTTTCTTCTGGCAAAAAATACAAATTTCCACATTTTTTAATTAGGGAGCTTGAAATTTCTACGTTCATTGATGCGCTGAATCTGATGGTGTGACTTTCTTTCAGATTCCTTGACTTTTAGGGGGTGTTTCGCCCTTTTTTCGAAAATCGGGCAAATTTTCTCAGGCAAATACCCGATGATGGGTAGCATTAAACTTTATAAGTGGCATATATTTGGTATCAACATAACAAGCCAATTCTTTTGATATATTTATTAATATCAGAATCCCGTTTTCTAGAATTTTGGTTACAATTGAGCCACGTCGCTCCTTATTTACGGTTCGTTACCACGAACTGTTTGAAAATTTGTTTCCTTGTGTTCATCAAAACATACTTCATCGAAAAGATTTTTTGCTGACTGGCTAAATTAAGCTATACTTGGTTTTCTTATCCGCCCTTAAATTATCTACTCATAACACCAATATTTGTGCCAAGAAACTACTCCACTACTCCATATGTCATCCCATCATTCCGTCCCACCTTTAGTCACACTAGGTTGGATACGCCACTGCCTCTGGCCGGATCAGTTCACGGTCGTTAAGGTTACCAATAGTGACTTTATTTCTGTCATAAAATTAAATTTATTCTAATGAATCTATAACATAAGTTATACGGTTGCATTCTTACAAGATTCTAAGGTTTTGGTTTGCTTGATTGAGGATATGTTGGCACTGGTTTGGTTCAATTCAAATGTGATTTATTGAAAGAAGTATGGGATTAATAACGAGCTGGAAATTATTTAGCTGCGAAGAATTCTATTGGCAGTTATTTTCTAAGAAGACTATTTATTATAGACCAGAATAATCTTTCAAAAAGTAAGCATCATTTTCAAGAGGCAACTTATTATTTTTTTTATTAAGGATTCTGACAAAATGTGGATAACGACCAGAGGTGAACGCAGTCCAACGATTTAAGCGATCAAAACATTTTGAAAGACATTTTCAAATGCAATTTCCAGCTCCATGTGCAATCTAGGGATTGTTTAGTTAAGAAAAAATTCGGTGACGGCTGTTATAAAAAAGAGAATTCGTTACACAGTGACGTTTCAAAAAGGAATGATCACTTAAAAGACAAGTCATAAAGGCCACAGCTTAGGGAACTTGTTAATAACGACAAAACTAAATTTGCTAACATCGCATTTAAAGTATACAATAAATCAGTTTAGTTAGACACTGTATATGTTTTAGTGGATAAAATTTGCAATGAAAATGCTTTTGCAGTATAATTTATAATAAAAAAGCCGAAGTGTTTTTATTACAATTACAAAAATTTGTAATGAAAATGCTTCAGCTCGGTTTTATTTACCCGCAACCCCTCAGGGGCTAGAGTGCTTACTTCTAGACGCTAGAGTGTTGATTAGTTCAAAATTGCCCTTTGAATTTTAAAAGGTTTACTACGAACATACAGGGGGGTGGGGAGAAGTAATTTTATATATTATAAAATGGTAATTTATGTGTTCCAAATCTGTTGTTCACTGCAGCACCTCAGGGGCACACCCCCTTCCACCCGGAAGAATCTAGAATTTTCTTGAATTTCTTATTCAAATTTTAAAAATAAAATTTTCCTTTGTATTATTGGCCCTCCCTAAATTTTTTAAATACCCCCCCCCCTGAAAAACCCTGGTTATGGGCCTGGTTTAATGGGTACAAATCATTTTATCAGCCAATGTTAAATGGGTTGTTAAAGAACCTAAGTAGTTAAATCTAATCAATAAGGATATTACTTGAGTCCGGTTTTAAGTATTTTTTTCAACACAAAAAAAAGAAAAAACATAGAAGGAATTTGAGTTCCAAAGATTAAACTTCTCTGCTGAAGTATATGTGATGTAAATACAGAACTCTAAATAGGATTGGAAGGAAGCAATGAAATTTAAACTGTTTGTTTTATACATAGTGATACGAATTGTGATAAATTCATAGTGATAAATTCACTTCTTATCTCAACTAAAGGAAAAACACAATATCTTTTAGAACAAAAAAGGAAAAGTTCTTATTAGAATACAATGTGACGCCTACTCACGTTTGAATAAGTATGTATATTGCAACACTAGGCTCGTTAACTTAAAAAATATCTACTTCGATTGAAATCAAAAGCATTTGTGAAATATGTACGTATCGTCTTTTGAGTTTGTTTTCCAAAAAGTCTTATTGCATATTCAAAGCAAAGAGATTGCTTGAAGAATCGCAAACTGATGCTTTAATAATTTTATTTGGTCATCAGTTTTCTACATTTTCGAACGAAACGGAATTGAAAGCAAAATTAGTTGCAAAAACAACTCCCATTGAAGCAGTAAGACTAAATTGACAATGAAAAATGTATATAAGTAATTGGAAAATGAAAAATAAGTAACAGAAAAAGTTTAAAAGTAAATTTTCGGGAAACTTGACTAGTACTAAGTATTTTAAAAAATAGTGTAAAAAAGTTCTGGGTTGTACATTTCCTCAAAAAACATTTCCAACAAGGCCCACCATGTCCATATTTTTGAATATGTGCACGATGTCTTTGGATCTCGGACTCCTTTTAATTCCATAATGATCCTCAGATTTTTAATATGACAGCTTAAAACCTTTGCCTTATTAGCATCAGGGGAAACGGAACACCATTGGTAAAGTATGTTTTTAGTATCTTTTGAATTTGGACAAAAATTACGTGTTTTCCATAAGGTTTACTCCGTAAGTAATATTCCATCCTAAACAATAATCCAGACTCTAAATTGTCCCCGACTAACCGTTAGTCAAAAGAGCTTCCATATGCAGGAGCTTCTAACAACCCAAGGGCCTTGGATAGAGAATTCAGTGTTGGAGTCATAGTTATATTCAATTGTTAACAAATTCAATTTTTGTACTACTATATATCTATGAATAATTGACTGTTTCTTCTAATTTTGGGTCCCCACAACCCGGACTGCTCTTGGTGCGTCGTCACAGAGGAAAAATGTTCAGGACCCTAAAACCGTTCGGACTAAAATGGCTATCTTGAATTTTTTAGTGTCATAGGGGACGTTAAGGCACCGAGACGCATTGGGCATTTAATGAGTGGTACATTGCCCTTTGAACAACTTGGCCCGTGAAAAAGAAATTAGATATCAAAGTTTTTAATAGAATGGGTTCTTAATAATACACGTGAGACAAATCACTCTTTACAGTGTAAACTCAAATATGCAGGGTATGATATCTCAATATCCCCCCCCTCAGACATTCTGCTATACATAACCAAAGGTTTGTGGAAAGCTAGAAAATTTAGGCATAATATACACTTCTTGAGCATATACCTTTGTATAAGTATTTCTTCTCAACACAAGTTACAGCTTCACCGATCTACTATGCTGTTTTAAATTTTACGGAGAATGCGTTAAATAAGGGCATCTACGGTAGCATTGTAAAACATGGAACGGAATTTTTACAATTCAATGATCTGGAAAATACTAGAAAACCTGTGAAGAAAAATTATTTCCCTGATAAAGTGTTTGGAAAAGTGGTGGATGCAAGCAGCTTTTCAAATAGCACTAATTTGACCATTTGTGAGTACTCAGAAGAAGCATTAGTGGTGGAACTCTAACCTAAAATTTTGTAGTCTGGGAAAAATTCCATTCTAACGAGATTCGCAATGCGAATTCCCATTCTAATGAGATTCGCAAGACAAATTCCTATTCAATACAATTTCCCAATGGAAATTGTAAAATTTTCATTCATATTGCAGCTCACTGCAAAAAAAATATTATTCTAAATTAAGCATAACGTACATTTCTGATATTGAATAAGGGTCACGAGGATCTGCAAGAGCACTGACATATTTTTGTGTTGTTGTTAAATGTATTTTTGTGTTTTTTTTCTTTTCTTGTGTTACTCCACTTCATTTTCTGTATAGTGGGTCAAAAATAAATTATTATTATTATTATTTTGGGAAAATATAAAACATCGCAGTTCTGTTTCAGTGAAGCTTCCGCTTGTATTTCAACTACCTGTGTCTTCATTGCTTTCTCTCAGACGAGGCAACCGACTTTTCCATATGGTCGATTCTCCGACGAGAGCAGATTCACAAGCCAATTGGAAGGAGTAAAAAACGACAACTGACTAATATCACATTGACAATTAATAAATTGAAGCAGGGAATTTTTGTTTCTTCGCTCCTATCGAATTTGTAGGCAAGAAAATACTCGATCATTTCCAAGTAAAATTTCTTTTTTTTTTAGTTAACACAATTTCCAGATATTTCGCTCTTCTTCTGTAATTGTTTAGTGGCTATGCCTAGAAGGAATTGTTTTCTGACTTCAAACTGTACAAATACTTTACCCCCCCCCCTTATGTGCGAATATATAGCCCAAATTATATATTTTCAATCTATTCTGTCACTTGTCTTTGTCTTGTCTCATGAAAGAAACTGAAAGAAACTTACGAAGAAACCGGTTTGTTCTTGAGTTTTACACAGCGTAAACTTGAGTGAGTGGCGCATAATACACAAGTAGCAAAATTCCTTCCCCCTACAGAAATAAAAGTAAATAAAACTCAAATGAAATTCTCAAATTTGGAAAGCCTTATTTTCTACGGGGGGGGGGGAGTATTTTCCGGGGGGGGGGTATTTTCCTTGGGGACTATTTTCTGGGGGGGATTTCCACGAGGGGATATTTTCCACAGGGGGTACTTTCCGAGGGGGTATTTTCCATGGGGGTATTTTCCGCGCGGGGGGGGGGGGTATTTTCCGCGGGGGGGGGGGGTATTTTCCGTGGGGGGTATTTTCCGGGAGGTAATTGCCGGGGGGGGGGTAAACGCCGGCCACCGTTCTTTCTAAATCTAGTCTGGTTGCTGCTCTAGTTTTACCCCATTAAATATTATTTTCAACTCACTTTCACTCTCCCGACGCTTGGCTTGCAGCTGGGTAAGAAGGTCCTTAACATGGCTTGCTGCGTACGCAAGGTCCAAGCTCTTCTTCTGAAATAGCTGACAGGGCACTAAAATAAGTCCGTACATGTTACTAAGAGCGTAAATGGTTACTGTCATATCAGAGGATCTGACAGCACTCAATAAGAACTTGCTTTTGCTGCTGTTGTGCATTTTGTTCAGCTGCTGATGATCTCCAAAGTCACCAATATTTTAGGTAGTTCTACCACGAAGTGCATTAAGAAATTGTGCCTTTCGATCAACTCCTTTCAAACATGCCAAGTGTTTCATCACTCTGATTAAAACTAATTGCACTTTGCAGAAACACCAAAAAATAGCGATTGTCTTCTTTTTTTTTACCCCAATAGAGTTTCTAGCACTTTGGACGGAGAAACTTTAACATAGAAAGATTTAGAACATGGTTGAAACATGGACAACGCAAGGTATTCTAAATTTGAACTTCTTTTACAGCACCAAAATGTGCTGAAACCGTCATAGCTCATCCATCAGTGCTTATGCTCACACAATCTAGCAAGTCTAGCCCAAGAGATAAAAAAAATCCACTTGATCGGTTTTAAGTATACAATGGTTCCCGAGTAACATGCTTCGTGCAGAGCTTAAAAAAAAATAACAAAAACCCTCACGTCTTGTGAGTCGTAATTAATGCAAAGGGCGATATTCAGATACGACTTTTGTGACGCATCCGTTGTTTCATCAACATCCTCACTGCAGAACTTGGCAGAATGAACTCGTGCATGAATTTCTTTAAGAATGTCTTGGCTCAATATTCATTTAACTCATTTTGGGATGTTTTCCTTATATAAGCATAATTGGCGCCTGAGCTTTCAATAAGTTATTTTACAGTGGTGTCACTACTATTTATAAGGTATCGTAGAAGTTCTCGGAAGTTTCCTTTGTCTGTCAATTGGTCCTTTTCTGCCAATAATTCTTTGTTACCTCCACGGTACCGAAGAGTAATGCTCAGTCAACCCAAGAAAATAATTCATTCCACAATCGGCCCCAATTTCCCTATGTTTTTTTGCACTTGTTGGCTAAGTTTTTCGTTTACAAGCGTTAAAATATTGGTTTCAAGGCTATTGTACTTTAGAAGGATAAGTGTGCCTGTGTCAACTGAATCGTGGTGATACTGATTGCCTTTATAACACACTAAGTTGCCACCTTTTCCAGTTGGCGTAACAAAAGATACGAGTGGCTTCTTAGTCAACTTTTGCAAGTTTCCAAACCCATGAACGTTAAACAAAACACAATGTTTACAAAATGTGCCCCTAATCTTATTTGAAAGTACTCGCCAACAGAATTCTTCTAAGCCAATGCAACTGAAAAATCCCTTTTCACCCCTACCCTGCTTCTTGTGAACTGAACAGGGGAAGATGTAGCCATACAGTTGAATCCAAGGACTTTAAAGCCATTGATATCACATATGATCATCAAGCTTTTCAGTTTTATCGATACAGTTTGCGGTATCATTTTCGAACAAAATACTTATTTAAACTAGGTTTGTGTTAGGCTTGGGACTACTAGTTGCAGTTCGTGCTTTCGACGAAGTAAACATAATCTGAATATTAGTAACAGTTCCGAAATCACTAGAATCACTGAAACTCATATTGCTTTTATCTTCAGAAATGCAATACATTCACCTTGCTTTCGAACAAAAAATTATCTATCTGATTATCTATTACCGCAAGAAGCTCTTATCTCAGTTATTTTCATTTCCGCATCCTCTCATAAGAAGTTTCCAATACTCTCTTTAACTCTGATATTTATAGTTTTCATTTTGACACTGAGATTACTGAAATATTCACCCAACTACAAAACATAGAAAAATTTAGATGACGCTGTTGTATCTTTGCAGTTAATTTTGATCCTCATAAACCGGAAAAACCATAAGGTTTTTGACTGTATTCGTCTTATAAACCCGACTATTTATCCAATTGAAGACATATATCTTCAAAACATTTTATTTCTAAAACATTGTAACAGTCAGATTAGTTATTTCTAAATATGCTCTTTTACTTTGGAATGCAAATTATATATTTTTTTGGTAATATATATAGCGTGAATCATGTATGGGTGAAGGTGGACCAATTTTTAAAGAACGGGGGTAAAAGTTTGTACATTTTTCGGTACTATCCCATTATGCGGGCCTCTCGGGTTAATCACTATAGAGTAGGCAATGATAAAACCCGTTTTGTGACGTCTTAACTGTTATAGAGCAGGCAATGATAGCGTATTAAACTGTGCATATACGATATTAAACTGTGTTTTTTGGGGGTTTAGGGGGGGGGGAAGACCTAGGTTAGGTTAATTTACGTATTTAATATATGCAATGCTTTACCCCCGTCCCCCCTAACGTGAAAATATGTAGCCCAAATTTATTTCTAAACTATTATATATTCATCCTATTTTATTTTATTTCATTAGCATTAATCAAACTTGACTTTTTAGAGAGGCCCGCATAATGGGATATTAACCACTTTTCTAAAAGATAGAAAAATGTCACAAGTCTCCTTCAATATTACGAAAATTGGGGCTTCTTGTGTATGTTTATTCTTCTGGGGGAGGGGGAGATGGCTACCATTTTATTCGTTACAGATGCCCACGAAGAGTTACATAATACAATTCAAAATACCAGTATGGTTATACTACATAAATAATGAATATGATTACTTAGATGACATCTAGAACCTTTTTAACAAGGAAAAACACGCAAATTTTACTCTATAAAGTTCAGAAAATGTTTTGAAATGTGTGATATCCGAAATGTTTTATAGAGTGAGAATTGTATATGATATTTACATGACCCATTTGGTAATACCTTCCGGAGGGTACAAACTTTTTTACTTTTTTCTGATTGATATTCAACACAACAGTTGAATCTCCTCGCAATTACACATACTCTTAAAAATAGTATTGCAATTTCATGCAAATTCGACAAAATTATATGAAACTTAATCCAGCAAAATCCATTAGATGCATGCGTAAATTTTGAGAAAAGGTACAAAAATGGTGGCTTAAACAAATTGTCATTTTTCATAGGCTCAATAGACGCAAATGGGAACCAAGGTGGGGATACCTTGGGTACGTGATCCTTACGAAGGATGAAAGGACCCCGAGAGATCTTGGAATTGAAACCTCAGAGAATCTGCAGGAGAGGTTGACTAATAAACACCTTGCACCAGATCTAGCAACTAGACCTGTCTAGTCCAACTCCAATGGGAATAATGGTGGGCAGTGGTTCATATACAGAATAACCGGCGGCTCTTCGTAAATATCCTGGATGCCACTGGCAGCACAGGATGTAATGTCTAAGGTAAGAAAAAGACACTTCAATCTTTAGAGCAAGAAGAACTAATAAAGAAAAAAAAAATTATCTCCGAAAAACCAATAACGGTGTAATTAGAAAGCTAATCATAAAACTATATATAAGATATTACTGTCTTACTATATATAAGATATTGTATGTATCTTTTTCTTGTTACGATAGTTTATATTTGGTCAAAGAACTACTTCTGCCAAAAGGAGATGATAGGAACATGTGTGCAAATCTTTCTAAGGCTAGAATATTTTCTCCCAACTACTAACAACTTGGTACTGTTCTATTAGCTGGGAAACTTGCGAGAAGTGAAGTCTGGTTAATTCTAATGAAACAAAACAAAATGGGATAAAATATAATAGTTTAGAAACAAATTTTGGCTATATATTTTCACATTAGGGGGGGGGGGTGTTGGTAAAGCATAGCATACATTAAACACGTAACCTAACCTAACCTACATACATTTTTTTGCCCCTTTAACCCCAAAAAACTAAAGTTTAAATATTCTAAACAGAGATAGAAACCACTGTTTGCAATGCTCGACATAGGAATTCTCCTTTGAAAGAACCTGCTTGACTACTTTCTTTTATCATGTTCGCTATACAATATCCCGCGATTTTCCCAGCTAATAGAACAGTGCCAACAACTCAATGCAGCACCAAGCCGCCTGAGAACAACATAGCTACACCCAATTTTTTTTTTATCCCGACTAGCTAAGTCTAGTTATATGATCTCCAAACTAACCTTCAATCAAAAAGCAAAGTTTGAGAATGAGTATAGACTTTTAGAAGTTGCAGGCTGGATCCAAAGGAGCTTCAGCTTTAAATTACAACAAAATTTAAAATAAAATAAGATTTAACCTGGGCTAAGCTTATTTTGAATGATTCTAGTTTGACTCGGTCAAGCATAGTTTGACCCTGTGATTGATATCACTAGTTTCTAATCCCGATTTCAGTCATGTTAAGGCGTTGAAGATTCCATTCCATTCATTTTCATTTTTTACTTTAGAGGGATGGGACTCTGACAATACTTAATAATATATAAAAAAAAACTCAGTTAGTCATTTTATGGCAAATATATCATATATAACAACACATAACATAAAATAAGCATCTTAGTATTAAAATTATTGAATTACAATTATTAATTATTTACATGTTGTGAAATCATTTATATAATTTGAAGTATCGTGCTTTAATTAACTACGACGCTCTGAGTTTGTATGAGAACCGGGAATATCTGGCAAGATTTATCCTTAGAAAATTGTATAAATCGTTGGTGCAAACTTGGGGGGGGGCGATAAAATGTATGGCCCGTGAATCCCACAGACTAGCACTTCCACTATCCTCAAATTATAGGGAACTCCCACTTGATAAAGTTGGTCTTCCCAAAAATCCACATTTCGAAGTTGAAAGATTTTCATGAAACTCCATCAAGGTTTGTTGAGCGGGTTCCCAAAAATGATCATGTCAGCGCAATTTCGACAGATTAATCAATTAGATTGAGAAATCAATCCCAAACTATCACCTGGACTAAATCCTAATATGGAAAAGTTAGATAGAGCAGTGGATTCCATTTGCAAAGTATAGACAGATTGGAATATTGTTTCATTTAGGCAGTACAGTGTGGTTTACGGCGTAAAACTTATTCAAAATAGCAAAATAGACAAATATGCTTATTCAAGCAAAATAGACAGATTGGAATATTGTTTCATTTAGGCAGTACAGTGTGGTCTACGGTTTAAAACTTATTCTTCGTTTGAAAACCCGCACCTGGAGTCCAAATCAAACATTTTTCAGTTTCAAAAGATTTTTGGGTTTAATCTTCATTCTTTTTTTCTTGCCAGGTATAACCAGCCCAAATGAAATGGGATTTAAAGTTGGATTGACTATATTATAGGGCCAATTTCATGAGATAATCTCACAGAATAATCTACACACTTTTCTTGCTGACTGTTTGATCTTCGGTAAGTGACTTCGGTAAATGTTTTTTACTTAATATTAAGTAAATCTTCCTTTGTCTGAGGTGAAGACAAAGATGATTTGACGAAAGAGAGCTGGAATTTTATTTAATATTTCCATAAAAGAAATCCAATACTTTTGTTTGTTTTCCGTGTGTGTGGTAAAGGCTATGAAATATTAACAAAATCTGTTTTTTTCTATAATTGATAGATTTTCTTTTTTAAAAAGGGCTGTCGGTTGAGTACTCGAGGCTGAGTTGTTGTTGGTAGATGTGAGTGGTTGAGAGAAGTTGAGGTTTCATCTCAACCGATAGGGGTTGAAAGTTGATGTCTTTAGCTTAGTGGAATGATACTAACGACCGGCCATTTCTCAATAGCTGAAAACAAAATGCTGGAAATCCTTAAGAACATTGAAGTCCCCATAAATAACTGGCTGGTTTTTGTTCTAATAATACAAACTCAATAATGGAACGAAATATGCCTTGGTAAAGCTAATCAGCAGCACCTATCCATGGGTAAAAATCGATAGGATAGATTTATTTTAAATTGCCGATTTTAATACAGAAATGTGATCTCGCTTACAAAAATCCCAATATGGATACACAAAATATAGAATTTTATTTTTTAAGACACTGGTTTAATGTTCATGGGCACATGAAACTACCACAACTTGATCCAATTTAAGCAAAATAGAAACAAAACAATGTTTGGATGTTTTCAATTATGTTTATACCACTGTTTACTCATGGACAGGTCCATATCTACAATTTTTGTTCTGGGGGAGGGTTAAGAAAACTTTGAAAAACGCGTCAAAATGTGTTTAAATGCATTTTCATTACGCTTTTACGAGTTGGATAAAAAAAAATATTCAATTTAAGAGAGACACCCGTTCTTCTTGTGAGCAAGTGCTCTTATGATCTGAATAGTCGGAAAATTTTATCAGAAATATCATGAAATTTCAAGTCTGAAACGTACCCCCCGAGTAAAGAGAAATACTCCTGACGCCTCTGACTAAGAATGTCTCTTTTTTTTCCGATTTTTTTTCCCCCGTATTTCTTTTTATTTCAGATAAATTCTGTCGTATTCTTCAAGATTGTTCATTTCATTCTGGTATTATTTTTTTCAACTTTGTTTGGCTTTTTATTATTATTATCTATTTACATTTGTGTTGTGGTTTTGATCTTTTCGTGTGCGTACCTTATTATTTGTCTTTTCTGTGTATGTATTGTTGCAGGTTTGAAGCAAGGTTTTTCAAAATCCCTTTTTGAAATCTAATGGCATAAATAATGGTCTCGAAGATAGATGCTTCAGAAACCATATTTCTTCCAAAAAATTCTGCTCAACGAATTTTGTCACGGGTAATATAGCCCTTAAGACCCACTCTCCTCCCCTGAACGAAAAATCTAATTTTCTATATTTTTGTTCTATTCATAAAATTTGCCGTTTTTTTTAAATCATACCTTCTCTCTCCATAATATGATCCCTAAAGTGAAATGAGCTCCTCTGTATGCCCCAGGCATAAATCAAAATTGTGGAAAGATTGTGAAAGCTACGATTTGTTACGATTTTGTTTTTACCTCATATTAGTAAAAGATTAAACTTCTAAACAGACGAAGGGCTGTTGTTAAACAAATGGGTATTATATTTAACTTGGGGTTAGTTGGGTTTATAATTCAAGGATTTGCGTTAACTTGGATTTGTTTTCTTACTTATTGCCATCTAGAATTATGCTTAATTGGTAAAAACAAACAAAAGCTAAAAATGACTGTAGTAAAATGAGTTCTATTACAGGAGTTCTGGATTTTTTACGTTGTTTTACAGGTTCTTACATTATTAAAGCAAAATTTAAGTTTTGTACGATAGTTACCAGCTTTTTTCGAAAAGCAACGATAAATCGGAATGGTTTCTCATAATATGAAAGTCCTTCATTTTTGTTTGTGAAGTCTTCAGTCTGAAACCTATCTTGCTACAAAATTTACTAAATTTCTACCAGCTTTTGTACCCTTAGCCAAATCAGAGGCAGGGTTTGCCACCCGGTGAAAAAACCCGATAGATTCTTTAAAAAAAAATCACTAAATCAGAGCATAAATCACTAGATTATTGACTAAAAATCACTAGAAACCATAGAATTATATTACTCTTTATCATTGTAATTAATAATTGTTTTGTTTTATTTACAATGTTCTGTACAGGCGCACCTACAGGAAGGGGATAAAATTACCCTCCTGGAAGTGGAAAAATACCTTTAGATTGATGTTTTGTTTTTTCCCAAGTGGAAATTGCCCTTGAAATTTTGAAATATGCCTTTTTGCATCTTTATGTAGAGAATGGGACAAAATCCTTCTTTCCTCCATGTATGTTCCCGAATTGGTACCCTTGGTTTATACCCCGACCACTGAAAATTGGTTATCAGTGATCTAATCGAAGTATTTGCTTTTTCTTTTTAATTTTTTTTTCTTGTCGATTTAAAACCCCAGCTTGTTCCCCAAAAGAATATAGAAACAATTTTTTTTTTACTTTAGTTGAGCTGGTATAATTACTGGGACACCACCAAAAATTCTGAAAATGGCCTTTTTATACTTTCATGGAAAAAATGTGTCCCACCCTTCACATATTTCAATAAGCATTGGTCTTATTACTTCTTTAATAAAAAAAAGAGGTACTTGTTAGAGGGACTTGAATTATACCAAAATATGATAAAAATATAGTACTTTAGTTTATATAACAACATAACTTGGGCTATATATTCGCACATTAGAGGGGTGTGGGGGGTAAAGTAACCTAACCTATCCTTCGCACACTTCATCCCCAGACCTATCCTCAGGGGCTGCGTCGTCATGTTAAATCTAAAGGAATAGTTTTGGAACCTTTCAGCTATGCTAAACAAAATGGCTATCTCAAACTCATGATGAACCATTTTTGGGAAAAAAAGGGATGTAGGAAGGGGGCTAGTAGCCGTCCGATCTTTCTGGTCAAATAAAAGGGACACCATAAATTTTAATTTCCGTTCACATGAGCTCTCTCCCGATGTTCTTGGGCCTTTGTCTCGATACGATCGCCCCTGGGAAAAAAACAAATTAACACTCATCAGGGATTTTTCTTCTGGCAAAAAGTATAAAATTCAACAATTTTGCAGATATGGGCTTGACACATCTACAGGAGGGTTCTCTGATACGCCTAATCTAGTGGTTGGTTTCAATTAAAATTCCTTGACTTTTAGTGGGTGTCTCCTCCCTCTTTCAAAAATCAGGCAAATTTTCGCAGTCTCTTAGCCTTTGTGGGTAAAACGAAGCTAAATGAAACTTATATATTTGGAATCAACATAATAATCCGATGAAATATCGATTGATATCAAAATTCCGTTTCTAGATTCTCGGTTGCTATTGAGCCATGTCGCTCGATTCTTACAGTTCGTTACTACAAACTGTTTGATCTGTTAGCACATAAATCCGAAAACTCAAAGAATAGGATGTTATCTGTGATTATTAGGTGTTTCAACTAGAAATAAGAGAATTTGGATAATTATTGGAGTTTCGATATAATATTAGAAGTAAAGATTAAAACCATTAAACAATTGAATCACTAATGTATCACCATTCTACGTTTTTTTTTTATTAATTAGCTTCTTTTATGATTTATTCGATTGAATCATGAATCCACGTGCTATATCGTGAAAAATTCCTAGATTTAGGAAAAGATAACTAGTTTCAGAAAGAAAATCACTATCCTAGCTTGAAGAAAATCACTAAGCAACATAAGAAATAACTAGAAATAGTGATAAATCACTAGGGTGGCAACCCTGATCAGAGGTGAGTTGGCTTATGCATATTAACCTACTTTTGCACATTCTTGCCATTACCAAAACGTAAAGCCTGTTGATAAAAAGAGCTATCTAACCAGATATGGTGGTTAGATGGCGACCTGCAACTCACAGTCTGCTTTTCTCTTTAAATTTTCGTTAGGATTTGTGAGTGCAAAGTACAGAACTAAAAAATTATTACTCTTTAAGATTTAGAGGTGTAAAATTTGTATGAGATGGAATTAAATAAAGCACAACAGATCCAAATACTAATTGACTGCAGCAATTTAAAAAGCACTAAAAGCTACAGACTGTAAATAAAAAAACCTAAATAATATTAGGTTTTTTACTGCTCATGTATGATCAGCTGTCAGAACCATGAACACTTTTGAAAGAATGTTAAGTTCTTTTTTCCAGGTTCTAATAATAAAAATGACTTGTTGTTGGTATATTCAGTTTGAAACTTATAGCGCTTTGTAATTCTTGCTGCTAACTTAAACTTCCCCCTTCTTTAGTAAAACAACTTTTTTGCCTCTCTTAATGATAAATTTGACCGGCTACTTATTCTCATTTAAATTTTAAACCTTGTTTAGATCTTCCCTCGATGGCAGAAGATCTTTAGTTTAACAGGCAATATTCATTTTTTTTTCTGCCTTACCTTCATCATATCTTTTACTTCACTCACTCTTCCTCTCCGTAAATTTTCGTCTTTTTTAACATTTTTTTTTTTTGGTGAAGTTCAGACATTCTTATTATAAATTGTAATGTGTTCTAGCTTTGTTAATTTGACGTGTTTACAATGCTATTCTTAATCATTTATTATGTTCTTATCTTCATGAGCCATCTTTTATAAAATATTAAATTAGCTATTAGGTTTTTTTTTTATCCTATCCGTCTTTCAGATATTGTTTGTGCATTTTATCCTCGTCTATAATATTCTTTGCGTTATAATTTCCTAGTTATTTCTGAGTTCTGTCAATTTTCATTTTACTTTAGTATTTAATAATTTTAATTTAAGGCTGCTCTTTTTCCTCGCTTTTCAACTTTTATTCATTTTTGGTTCTCTTCAAGATTTCAAATCTTGGTTCTTCTAATTTGTTTTCTACTTATCTCTTTTGTTATATTGTTGTTACTTTTGCAATCATTTGTCATCTCCTAGTTTTGTTTGTTATTATTTCCTCGCCAAAATATTTCTTTCTAGCTGTACATACCTTATTAGATTATTTGCACTATACAACAGTACGTAAATGAGTTAATGAATAAACTAGGAAAAACGTCACGAGACATGCCGAGGAACATATTGAACAACATATCCCAAATATAAGGAGAATTGTAATAGTTATAGAGGTCTCGCGTGGGATGAGGGGGTGGGTAATATGAACAACAATACTTTGCCATGTTTAGCACAAGACATGAATGCCAATATCAGGTAGTTTTTTGAATTTTATAAGCAACAGAAAAATACAAAAAAAACACACTTATCATTAACTATTTATTTAGGCCACAGACTATTATTTAGTCAATTATTTAAACCGCTTTAAACCACATATGCAAAATAAGTAAAGGGTTTAATATTGCGCGTAATGAAGTTATTTTCAAGGAAAAAAGAAACATATGAAGAAAGTTCTTGCTGTGTGCAAGGGTGAAAACAAAAATTTTGACGACAGAGATCTGAATTGCTATTGTGAATTGCTATCTGAAGTGCAATAGCAATCCCAACCCTTATCTAATGTAAAATAAAATTCAGGTGTTGAAATTATTTCAATCTTTTCATTGAAAATCTAGAATTCGTTCCATGGAGGCGTTACTTCCCTTTACTTTTGCCTTATCCCAAAAATTGTTTCAGTTGTGCTGATTTAAGGTATTCAGCGTCATCTTTAAACTCTTATATAGAAACACATGAAGAAACATATGAAGAAAGTTCTTGCTGTATATAAACTACAATCAGGCTCAAAGCTTGCGCAACAGATTTCGAAAAGCATTCTTTACGTTATTTCCATTCCAAGCGATTTGATATGCACTAAAACAGGTTGATACTGCCGTAATGATATCATAAACTGATATTCAACACTAGCTATTTTTGGAGCTTAAAAAGACAAGGTATTAGAAATGACTAGCTACATATTACCTTTAGCTATGTACTTACCACTGTACTAGTTTAACGTGCAAGCTGCATCTACGCTCATTGCGGTGCCCAGAAAACGACAGAATACTTCTTTCCATAGATTTTTTTGGGGGATGGCTTAATCTAAGATCTTGAGCCAGTGGGAATTCCAGCGTCACCCAAATTCTTGGAAACTCCTGCTAGCTCCAAGGTTGGACTTAAATGTCACAAGCTATGTTTTTACTGTCGTCTTCCATTTTTTCTTATACAGTGCTATAAGCAAAGCGGTAATTCGCTTATGTATGGCTGACCTGTACCTAGCAAACCTAGCAAACTTCTCATCCTGTGAAACATGTAGATTATATTGCTAGGTCCATATTTCCAAATTTCTAAGACTTACACTACTTGACAAATGAAGACAGCAGTAGTAAGTATCTATTGAATTCTGAGCCTTTATGTTCCTTGGCAGCTTTCCATGGTTGATTACCAGACAAGTTTCTGGGTCAACTATAAGTTTCTGGACCTTTACATTCCATGGCACCTTTCCATGGCAGATTACTAGACTGATTATTGCTATTGTTGTCAATTGAATATGGAATTATACAAAACCTACCAGACAAGTTTCCGGGCCAACCAGACATGTTTCTGGGCCAAGCAGACAAGTTTCTGGGTCAACTATAAGTTTCTGGGCCTTTACATTCCCTGGCACCTTTCCACCAGACTGATTATTGCTATTGTTGTCAATTGAATATAGAATTATACAAAACCTACCAGACAAGTTATCGGGCCAACCAGACATGTTTCTGGGCCAAGCAGACAAGTTTCTGGGTCAACTATAAGTTTCTGGGCCTTTACGTTCCATGGCATCTTTCCAGAGCATGTACCTATGGATTTGGGGCCTTTACGTTCCTTCCTGCTATAGCAAGGCTGGTTTGGTGGGTATAATCTGGTATGGTGGGTATAATCTGGTTTGGTGGGTACAGTCTGGTTTGGTGGGTATAGTCTGGTTTGATGGGTATAGTCTGGTTGGATGGGTATAGTCTGGTTTTTTTTGGGGGGATTCCCCGCCTGTTCCTAAACATTGCAAAAAAGAAAGCAGTATGAACGGGGGGAATCTTTACGTTATTTGCGTACGCCTCTACACCTTTTCAAAGAGAGTGAGTATTTGACATTTTTGCAAAAAGGGATAAGGAATTCGCAAATTGGACACTATGAACGATATTAATTAATGTTTTGAATAATAGGAGTGTGAATGATTCTGATTAGTGATTGGATTTCATGACGGTGGAGAAAAAAAGGTATTAAAATGATTACCAGTTAAGGTAATCCCTGAAGGGGATTGTTAACTCAGTTAATTTGTTATAAATTTGAAACAACATCAGTCTATGAAAATGGCTAACGACGATAGAATGAAATTGTGAGTTGACCTAGCTTTACCTCTCCGATGTGGTCTGTATAATACACAAGTGATGTTTGAACAGTATTGTCAATTTAAAATAGGGTCTAACGTTTTAGTATACTAAAAAGTTGATACTAAGAGAGACGTAGATGGTAACAAAAGAATTTTAATAATGAAATTCAGAAAAAACCTTAGAAATCCTTGCAAATCAAGTAGTAAGGTGTATGTGAGTACGAACCATCAAGGATAATAAGCACCAACGACTCTAACCAGCAGATACATCAACTCCCCAACGGTCCCTTATTCCCAAACTCGAAGGGCGCCCCCCCCTCCAACGTTTGGCCCCCCCCCCATTTTTTTTTTTTTTTTTTTTTAACATGATATATTTTTTTCAACTTTTTTTTTACATGTCTTCGAATCAGATGAAACAAACTTAAAATTACTATTCTAGTTTTTCTAAACCAGTATTGCCTATAACTTAACATATTCAAATATTTTTTGATAACTTGATTGGTGAGAACTATTTCCGTAAAATCTGAGCTAATAAGGGTTTTTGACCGAAAACTCTAGATTTTTGTGAGAAAACTATGGAAAATACAATTCTCTGGTTCAAATGTGAAGCTTAAGTCCATTTATGGATCGTAAAATAAAACTATTTCCGTAAAATCTGAGCTAATAAGGGTTTTTGACCGTAAACTCTAGTTTTTTGTAAGAAAGTTATGGAAAATACAATTCTCTGGTTCAAATTTGAAACTTAATTCCATTTATGGATCGAAAAATAAAAGTATTTCCGTAAAATCTGAGCTAATTAGGGTTTTTAACCGTAAACAATTTTTTTTTGTAAGAAAATTATGGAAAATACAATTCTCTGGTTCAAATGTGAAACTTAAGTCCATTTTTGGATCGAAAAAATAAACTATTTCTGTAAAATTTGAGCTAATAAGGGTTTTTGACCGTAAACTCTAGTTTTTTTGTGTAAGAACATTATAGAAAATACAATTCGTTGGCTCAAATGTGAAACTTAAGTCCATTTATGCATCGAAAAATAAAACTATTTCCGTAAAATCTGAGCTAATTAGGGTTTTTGACCGTAGACTATATTTTTTTTGTAAGAAAATTATGGAAAATACAATTCTCTGGTTCAAATGTGAAACTTAAGTCCATTTTTGTATAAAAAAAAAAAACTATTTCTGTAAAATCTGAGTTAATAAGGGTTTTTGACCGTAAACTCTAGTTTTTTGTAAGAAAATTATGGAAAATACAGTTCTCTGGTTCAAATGTGAAACTTAAGTCCTTTTTTCGATCGAAAAATAAACTATTTCCGTTAAATCTGAGTTAATAAGTGTTTTTGACTGTAAACTCTAGTTTTTTGTAAGAAAATTATGGAAAATAAAATTCGTTGGCTCATAGGTGAAACTTAAATCCATTTTTCGTTAAGTCTCAGAGTGAATAAATTCGTTATCAACATCCTTTGTCAGATACATCAAATAGAATTGACAAAATCTAAATTTCAGAATGATTAAATGCTTTAACAACATACTTTATTGGATATGTCAGATAAAATTGACAAAATCTAAGTATCAGAGTGACTAAATTTTTTTTATCAACATCCTTTGTCAGATACATCGAATCAAATTGATAAAATATAAGTGTTAGAGTGAATAAATTTTTTTATCAACATCCTTTGCCAAATACATTGGATAAAATTGAAAAAATCTAAATTTCAGAATGAATAAATTCATTATCAACATCCTTTGTCGGATATGTCGGATAAAATTGACAAAATCTAAGTATCAGAGTGAATATTTTTTTTTAACAACATCGTTTGCCAGATACATCGAATAAAATTGATAAAATATAAGTGTCAGAGTGAATAAATTTTTCTATCAACATCCTTTGTCAGATACATCAAATAAAATTGACAAAATCTAAATTTCAGAATGAATAAAGGCTTCAACAACATCCTTTATCAGATATGTCGGATAAAATTGACAAAATCTAAGTACCAGAGTGACTAAAATTTTGTATCAAGATCCTTTTCTCGGATACATAGGATAAAATTGACAGGATCTAAGTGTCGGTGTGAATAAAATATTTATATCAACATCCTTTGTCAGATACATCAAATAAAATTGACAAAATCTAAATTTCAGAATGAATAAATGCTTCAACAAAATCCTTTATCGGATATGTCGGATAAAATTGACAAAATCTAAGTATCAGAGTGATTAAAATTTTTCATAAACATCCTTTTATCGAACAAATAGGACAAAATTAACAGAATCTAAGTGTCGGTGTGAATAAATTTTTTTTTATCAACATCATTTGTCAGATATATAAAATAAAATTTACATAATCTAAATTTCAGAATGAATAAATTCATTATCAACATCCTTTTTCGGATATGTCAGATAAAATTGAAAAAATCTAAATTTCAGAATGACTAAAATTTTTTATCAACATACTTTTCTCGAATATATAGGATAAAATTGACAGAATCTAAGTTTCAGTGTAAATAAATTTTTTTTATTAACATCCTTTGTCAGATACATCAAATAAAATTGACAAAATCTAAATTTCAGAATGAATAAATTCATTATCAAAATCCTTTGTCAGATATGTCGGATAAAATTGATAAAATATAAGTGTCAGAGTGAATTTTTCTTATCAACATCGATTGTCAGATACATCAAATAAAATTGACAAAATCTAAATTTTAGAATGAAAAAATGCTTTAACAACATCCTTTATCGGATATGTCGGATAAAATGACAAAATCTAAGTATCAGAGTGACTAAATTCTATATCAACATCCTTTTCTCGGATACATAGGATAAAATTGACAAATTCTAAGTGTTGGAGTGAATAATTTTTTTTTATCAATATCCTTTGGCAAATACATCGGATAAAATTGACAAAATCTAAATTTCATATTGAATAAATTCATTATCAACATCCTTTGTCGGATAAGTTGGATAAAATTGACAAAATCTAAGTATCAGAGTGAATATTTTTTTATCAACATCCTTCGTCGGATATGTCGGATAAAATTGACAAAATATAAGTGTCAGAGTGAATAAATTCTATATCAACATCCTTTTTTCGGATACATAGGATAAAATTGACAAAATCTGAATTTCAGAATGAATAAAATCATTATCAACATCCTTTGTCGGATATGTTGGATAAAATTGACAAATTCTAAGTACCAGAATGACTAAATTCATTATCAACATCCTTTTTCGGATATGTCGGATAAAATTGACAAAATATAAGAGTCAGAGTGAATAATTTTTTTTTATCAGCATCCTTTGTCAGATACATCAAGTAAAATTGACAAAATCTAAATTTCAGAATGAATAAATGCTTTAACAACATCCTTTATCGGATATGACGGATAAAATTGACATAATCTAAGTATCAGAGTGACTAAATTCTATATCAACATCCTTTTCTCAGATACAAAGGATAAAATTGACAAATTCTAAGTGGTAGAGTCAATAAATTTTCTTATCAACATCCTTTGGCAGATACATCGGATAAAATTGACAAAATCTAAATTTCAGAATGAATAAATTCATTATCAACATTATTTGCCGGATATGTCGGATAAAATTGACATAATATAAATTTCAGAATAAATAAATGCTTTAACAACATCCTTTATCGGATATGTCGGATAAAATTGACAAAATCTAAGTGTCAGAGACAATAAATTTTTTTTATCAACATCCTTTGGCAGATACATCGGATAAAATTGACAAAATCTAAATTTCAGAATGAATAAATTCATTACCAACATCCTTTGTCGGTTATGTCGGATAAAATTGACAAAATTTAAATTTCAGAATGAATAAATGCTATAACAATATCCTTTGCCAGATACATCGAATAAAATTGATAAAATATAAGTGCCAGAGTGAATAATTTTTTTTTATTATCAACATCCTTTGTCAGATACATCAAATAAAATTGACCAAATCTAAATTTCAATATAAATAAATGCTTTAACAACATCCTTTATCGGATATGTCGGATAAAATAGACAAAATCTAAGTGACAGAGTGAATAAATTTTTTTTATCAACATCCTTTTCTCGGATACTTATCGGATATGACGGATTAAATTGACAAAATCTAAGTATCAAAGTGACTAAATTCTATATCAACATCCTTTTTTCAAATATATAGGATAAAATTGACAAATTCTAAGTGTTAGAGTGAATAATTTTTTTTATCAACATCTCTGGTTAGATACATCGGATAAAATTTATAAAATGTAAATTTCAGAATGAATAAATTCATTATCAACATCCTTTGTCGGATATGTCAGATAAAATTGAAAAAATCTAAGTATCAGAGTGAATATTTTTTTTAACAACATCCTTTGCCAGATACATCGAATAAAATTGATAAAATATAAGTGCCAGAGTGAATAATTTTTTTTTATCAACATCCTTTGTCAGATACATCTAATAAAATTGAAAAAAATTTAAATTTCAGAATAAATAAATGCTTTAACAACATCCTTTATCGGATATGCCAGATAAAATTGACAAAATCTAAGTATCAGAGTGACTAAATTCTATATCAACAACCTTTTCTCGGATACATAGGATAAAATTGACAGAATCTAAGTGATATAGGGAATAATTTTTTTTATCAACATCCTTTTCCCGGATACATAGGATAAAATTGACGAAATCTGAATTTCAGAATGAATAAATTCATTATCAACATCCTTTGTCGGATATGTCGGATAAAATTGACAAAATCTAAATTCCAGAATGAATAAATGCTATAACAATATCCATTATCGGGTATGTCGGATAAAATTGACAAAATCTAAGTATCAGAGTGACTAAATTCTATATCAACATCCTTTTCTCGGATAAATAGGATAAAATTGACAAATTCTAAGTGTTAGATTGAATAATTTTTTTTTTCAAAATCCTTTGCCAGATACATCGGATAAAACTGACAAAATCTAAGTATCAGAGTGAATAAATTCATTATCAACATCCTTTGTCGGATATGTCGGATAAAATTGACAAAATCTAATTTTCAGAATGAATAAATGCTATAGCAATATACCCATATCGGATATGTCGGATAAAATTGACAAAATCTAAGCATCAGAGTGAATAGTTTTTTTTATCAACATCCTTTGCCAGATACATCAAAAAAAATTGACAGAATCTAAGTGTCAGAGTGAATAAATTTTTTTTTATCAACATCCTTTGTCAGATGCATCAAATAAAAATTGACAAAATTCAAATATCAGAATTGATAAATGCTTTAACAACATCTTTCATCGGATACATTGGATAAAATTAACAATATCTAAGTATCAGTGAGATTAAATTGTACATCAACATCCCTTTCTTGTATACATAGGTTGAAATTACCTAAGTCTAAGTTTTAGAGGGAATATTTTTTTTTATCAAAATTTTTTGCCACTTACATCGGATAAAATTGACAAAATTTAAGTGTCAGAATGACTAAATTCATTATAAAAATCCTTTGTCGGATATGTCGGATTAAATTGATAAAATCTATGTATCAGAGTGATTAAACTCCATATCAATATCATTTTCTTGGATTGATGGGATAAAATAGACAAAATCTAAGTATTAGGGTAAATAAATGCTTTATCAACATCCTTTAAATGCATTATCAACATCATTTGCCAGCTATATCTGATAAAATTAACAAGAAAGACATGGAGTGTACACCGCGAGGGCGCATACATAGTGAGAGAGACATGCAAAGTCGAAATAGCTTTATTTCATTTTTTAAGGTTAATTTAGACGAGGTTACTTGCGCGCACGTAACCTCTGACACTTAGATTTTGTCAATTTTATCCGACCTATCCGATAAAGGATGTTGATAATGAATTTATTCAATCTGAAATTTAGATATTGTCAATTTTATTTGATGTATCTGACAAAGGATGTTGATACAAAAAAATATACTCACACTGACGCCTAGAATTTGTCAATTTTATCCTATGTGTCTGAGAAAAGGATGTTGATATTGAATTTAGTTACTCTGATACTTAGATTTTGTCAATTTTATCTGACATATCCGATTAAGGATATTGTTATAGCATTTATTCATTCTGAAATTTAAATTTTGTCAATTTTATCCGACAAAACCGACAAAGGATGTTGATAATGAATTTATTCATTCTGAAAAAAAAATGTATTCACACTGACACTTAGAATTTGTCAATTTTATCCTATGTATCTGAGAAAAGGATGTTGATATAGAATTTATTCACTCTGACACTTATATTTTGTCAATTTTATCTGACATATCCGACGAAGGATGTTGATAAAAAAATATTCACTCTGATACTTAGATTTTGTCAATTTTATCCGACTTATCCGACAAAGGATGTTGATAATGAATTTATTCAATATGAAATTTAGATTTTGTCAATTTTATCCGATGTATTTGCCAAAGGATATTGATAAAAAAAAAATTATTCACTCTAACACTTAGAATTTGTCAATTTTATCCTATGTATCCGAGAAAAGGATGTTGATATAGAATTTAGTCACTCTGATACTTAGATTTTGTCATTTTATCCGACATATCCGATAAAGGATGTTGTTAAAGCATTTTTTCATTCTAAAATTTAGATTTTGTCAATTTTATTTGATGTATCTGACAATCGATGTTGATAAGAAAAATTCACTCTGACACTTATATTTTATCAATTTTATCCGACATATCTGACAAAGGATTTTGATAATGAATTTATTCATTCTGAAATTTAGATTTTGTCAATTTTATTTGATGTATCTGACAAAGGATGTTGATAAAAAAAATTTGTTTACACTGACAATTTTATCCTATGTATTCCAGAAAAGGATGTTGATATAGAATTTAGTCACTCTGATACTTAGATTTTGTCAATTTTATCCGACATATCCGACAAATAATGTTGATAATGAATTTATTCATTCTGAAATTTAGATTTTGTCAATTTTATTTGATGCATCTGACAAATGATTTTGATAAAGAAATTTATTCACACTGTCACTAATATCCTGTCAATTTTACTCTTTGTGCTCGATAAAATAATATTGATAAAAAATTTCTATCACTCTGGGGCTTAGATATTGTATATTTTATCCGACACGTCCGGTATAGAATTTTGTAGAAGTATTTATTCATTCTTAAATTTAGATTTTGTCAATTTTATTTGATATATCTGACAAAGGATGTTGATATAAAAATTTATTCACACCGACACTTTGATCCTGTCAATTTTATCCTATGTATACGAGAAAAGGATGTTGATAAAAATTTTTAGTCACTCTGGTACTTAGATATTGTCAATTTTATCCGAAATATCCGATAAAGAAGATTGTTAAAACATTTATTCATTCTGAAATTTAGATTTTGTAAATTTTATTTGACGAACCCGAAAATTGATTTTGATAGAAAAATTTCTTCACTCTGACACTTATATTTTGTCAATTTTATTCGATGTATCTGATAAAGGATGTTGTTAAAAAAAATATTCACTGTGATACTTAGATTTTGACAATTTTATCCGACATATCCGATAAAGGATGTTGATAATGAATTTATTCATTCTGAAATTTAGATTTTTTAATTTTATCCGATGTATTTACCAAAGGTTGTTGATAAAAAATTTATTCACTCTGACACTTAGTTTTTATCAATTTTATTCGATGTATCTGGCAAAGGATGTTGATAAAAAAATATAGTCACTCTGATGCTTAGATTTTGTCAAATTTATCCAACATATCCGATAAAGGATGTTGTTGAAGCCTTTATTCATTCTTAAATTTCGATTTTGTAAATTTTATTTGATGTATCTGACAAAGGATGTTGATAACGAATTTATTCACTCTGAGACTTAACGAAAAATGGATTTCACCTATGAGCTAACGAATTGTATTTTTCATAATTTTCTTACAAAAAACTAGAGTTTACAGTCAAAAACCCTTATTAACTCAGATTTTACGGAAATAGTTTATTTTTCGATCTAAAAAAAGGACTTAAGTTTCACATTTGATCCAGCGAATTGTATTTTCCATAATTTTCTTACAAAAAACTAGATTTTACTGTCAAAAACCTTTATTAGCTCAGATTTTACAGAAATAGTTTTTTTTTTTGATCCAAAAAAGGACTTAAGTTTCACATTTGAACCAAATAATTGTATTTTCCATAATTTTCTTACAAAAAAAATATAGTCTACGGTCAAAACCCCTTATTAACTCAGGTTTTAAGGAAATTGTTTTATTTTTCGATTCATAAATGGACTTAAGTTTCACATTTGAGCCAACGAATTGTATTTTCCATAATTTTCTTACAAAAAACTAGAGTTTACGGTCAAAAACCCTTATTAGCTCAGATTTTACAGAAATAGTTTTTTTTTTCCAAAAATGGACTTAAGTTTCACATTTGAGCCAGAGAATTGTATTTTCCATAATTTTCTTACAAAAAAATATAGTTTACGGTCAAAAACCCTAATTAGCTCAGATTTTACGGAAATAGTTTTATTTTTCGATTCATAAATGGACTTAAGTTTCACATTTGAGCCAACAAACTGTATTTTCTATAATGTTCTTACACAAAAAAACTAGAGTGTACGGTCAAAACCCCTTACTAGCTCAGATTTTACAGAAATAGTTTATTTTTTCGATCCAAAAATGGACTTAAGTTTCACATTTGAACCAGAGAATTGTATTTTCCATAATTTTCTTACAAAAAAAAATTGTTTACGTTCAAAAACCCTAATTAGCTCAGATTTTACGGAAATACTTTTATTTTTCGATCCATAAATGGACATAAGTTTCACATTTGAACCAGGGAATTGTATTTTCCATAATTTTCTTACAAAAAAACTAGAGTTTACGGTCAAAAACCCTTATTAGTTCAGATTTTACGGAAATAGTTTTATTTTTCGATCTATAAATAGACTTAAGTTTCATATTTGAACCAGAGAATTGTATTTTCCATAATTTTCCCACAAAAAACTAGAGTTTACGGTCAAAAACCCTTATTAGCTCAGATTTTACGGAAATAGTTCTCACCAATCAAGTTATCAAAAAATATTTGAATATGTTAAGTTATAGGCAATACTGGTTTAGAAAAACTAGAATAGTAATTTAAGTTTGTTTCATCTGATTCGAAGACATGTAAAAAAAAAAGTTGAAAAAAATATATCATGTTAAAAAAAAAAAAAAAAAAAAAAAGGAGGGGGGGGGGCCAAAAATTTTGGGGATAAGGGATCTTTGGGGATTTGATGTCTCTGCTGGTTAGAGTCGTTGGTGCTTATGATCCTTGATGGTTAGTACTCACATACACCTTACAACTTGATTTGCAAGGATTTCTAAGGTTTTTTTCTGAATTTCATTATTAAAATTCTTTTCTTACCATCTACGTCTCTCGTAGTATCAACTTTTTAGTATACTAAAACGGTAGACCCTATTTTAAATTGACAATACTGTTCAAACATCACTTGTGTATTATACAGACCACATCGGAGAGGTAAAGCTAGGTCAACTCACATTTTCATTCTATCGTCGTTAGCCATTTTCATAGACTGACGTTGTTTCAAATTTATAACAAATTACCTGAGTTAACAACCCCTTCAGGGTTACCTTAACTGTTAATCAGTTTAATACTTTTTTTTATCCACCGTCATACAATCCAATCACTAATTAGAATCATTCACACTCCTATTATTCAAAACATTAATTAATATCGTTCATAGTGTCCAATTTGCGAATTCCTTATCCCTTTTTGCAAAAATGTCAAATATTCACTCTCTTTGAAAAGGTGTAGAGGCGTACGCAAAAAACGTAAAGATTCCCCCCGTTCATACTGCTATCTTTTTTGCAATGTTTAGGAACAGGCGGGGAATCCCCCAAAAAACCAAACCAGACTATACCCATCAAACCAGACTATACCCATCAAACCAGACTATACCCACCAAACCAGACTGTACCCACCAAACCAGATTATACCCACCAAACCAGATTATACCCACCAAACCAGCCTTGCTATAGCAGGAAGGAACGTAAAAGCCCCAAATCCATAGGTACATGCTCTGGAAAGGTGCCATGGAATGTAAAGGCCCAAAAACTTATAGTTGACCCAGAAACTTGTCTGCTTGGCCCAGAAACATGTCTGGTTGGCCCGGAAACTTGTCTGGTAGGTTTTGTATAATTCCATATTCAATTGACAACAATAGCAATAATCAGTCTGGTGGAAAGGTGCCAGGGAATGTAAAGGCCCATAAACTTATAGTTGACCCAGAAACTTGTCTGCTTGGCCCAGAAACATGTCTGGTTGGCCCGGAAACTTGTCTGGTAGGTTTTGTATAATTCCATGTTCAATTGACAACAATAGCAATAATCAGTCTAGTAATCTGCCATGGAAAGGTGCCATGGAATGTAAAGGTCCAGAAACTTATAGTTGACCGAGAAACTTGTCTGGTAATCAACCATGGAAAGCTGCCAAGGAACATAAAGGCTCAGAATTCAATAGATACTTACTACTGACAGCCATCAAATAATTAATATAACTCACAGTTCGTTCAAATAAAAGTCCGTGCTGTCAGCGAGATATTGAATAATTCTATTTTCTATTTTGAATTCTATTTTGAATAATTCCAAATAAAATTTTCATAAGATCGTCTATCTGAATTTTAATTGCTAACAACAATTTCGTATTTGAGCGGAATGTTGATGAGCAACTAAAAATGAAGTTTGAACGCGCTAGTTTTAAAATAAAACACGGTTTTGTATAGCCAAAATTTCTAGGATTTCCTTGTCGATGTGGTATTTTTCGTCTTCTGCTTGTATGCTAAAAATGACTCAAAAATTAATTACCAAGAAAAATCAATTACTTTTTGCTCTTGAAGCTTTCTTACAATATCCAACGCAACTGCTCTTGGTAAGTTTAGATATTTCGTTTGAACAATTTCATCAGGGAAATATTTTTTGCGTTAATAGTTTTTTCCCCATAGCTTCTGGTTATAAACAAATTTGCCGAAATAAGATGATGCGGGATTATTGGATAATCCAATGCAAGGTGAAGCTTTTCACTTCAGCGTGAAAAGGTTCACCATGAACCGAATATAAGTTTGAAAAGGAAAAATTGTGCTCAGACACTAAAAAACCAAAGTTTATTCGAAATAAATTATTTAGAAATTTATTGAAAATTGGGCCAAAAAGTTTGTTTGGACGTATCCCAATATTTTTGAAAGATTATATTTTATTAAAAGAATTTCCGATCATATGTCTAATCTTAGCATAAAGGGTGATAAAAGGACTCAGATAAATCGTTCAGCTGTATTTTTAAAAAATTAATTTAGCAGGGGTGAGGATGGAGGATGATAAATGTTTTTGCATTATCAAGATATTTTCAAATATCTTGATAATGATTTTTATCCTTTTTTATTTAGGGAAGTGCCCACTTTTGCATCTTGATACTGGCAAAATACTTGATATGAATACATATAGGCTGACAATATAAAGCCTGAAAGGTCAAAGATAATACTTGGATAAATAATAAATTTAAATAAATGCAAGATTTCCAAGTACGACGCATATACTGAATTAGTTTCTGGTATCTAACGAGAACTAAATGCAAAATATTCGTCATTGGTTCTATAGGATGTAGCTTAAACTTGACTTGCTTTCACAAAGAAATTTATCTAGCATATAATATGCACTGATCCGTTATTGAATTATCAAACTGACAAACGGGATATTTAGAATTTAGAATTTTTTTTGTTATACAACACGTCCCTTGAAAACATAAAGATTTCTGAAAATCAATTCTACGAAAGAGCTTCTCTATTTTTCACCCTATTTCCCCTAGGACAATAAATTCTGTATAAGATCTTAAAATACATCTTGAAAATCGCCCCGCATAGTACTAATATCGTTTTGTCTAAGGAAATAAAAGGCAGTTGTGGTCACGTACCGCAGATATGTCATATTGATAATAGATCTACGGCATTCTATTGAACAGTAAAAACACTACGGGATGATTTTGATATTACAATGTGAAAAATCCAATTGATTATCATGTTAAAATACTTTATTTCTTATAAAAAAAAGTAGATTTAATATACTATCTAGAGATATCACCTGAAATTAAATTTCCGTTCGATAAACACACCTACTCGTATCAAGGAAAGCCATCTTTTTCCATTATACTCCCCGTCACCTATTTTAAACTGCTAATTTAACATTAAGTAACTGGTATTGAAAAATTGTGCTAACTAATTTGTAATTTCAATAAATTGAAATTAGGTTTCAATGTGCTATTGAAAACTAATTTCAATAAATATCGGAGAAAACTTTTTCTTGATATTCAATATGATAAAATAGTACCTAATATGAAACATCAGGGCTAGTATACGTACATTCAAGCATAAAGTACTGCGGAAGACCGCTATTAATAGTGTAGCCTTTTTTGAAAGCCTAACATGTGCATAAGAAGAAAATTTGCCAAGTAATGGAAAGAATATTTGCTATGAAATTTAATTTGATAAAATAAGTGTAAGCTCAAGCTTCAAATATAATTCTAGACAAAAAAAAAGAAAATTCTAGATAAAAATTGTAAAATTAAATTTTATGATCAACAAATTCAATAATATTAATGCATTCTATTGCATTCTGAGGCAAAGGAGAAAAATACAACTTGGTAAACTGGCTTTAACCAACTGTGATATAACCGAGTAAGAAGGTTAAAATGATCTTTAAGCAAATATACAAATTCTATAAGCAAACTAATTCAAAACTGTAGAAAATATACATAATGTGCTTTGATTTTCGAAAGCCACTCCTCTAGGCTATCCCAGGCTCAGGCTCTCACTTCAGCATTTTAAAAATTTTTTCATGTTTGATTAATGATCCGCGTACCGTACGCACCAGTATTCTTGTTCGCTGTATTTGGCCGGGAGTACTGCACCCGGCTGTGAGTTTCCCCCCTCATTTCTCCAAGTATCCATTTGGAGCTAGATTGACTCTGCCCGAGCCTACAGAGGCATACCGCGGATCCCCATCCCAATTCTAATAATAAGGAAAACTAGGATTCTATCCCCTGCCACGAAGGACACAGGATAGAAAGTCCAGTTTGCCAACAATTAGGCTAGGATCACTCTCTGGACTCCCTTGAAACTTCTGTATTTCATATCAGGTGAGAAGGAAAAAGCCTGGTCCTTCTGCAAGCACAAGTAAGCAAGTGCAAGTACTCCTCTAGGCTTAGTTAATTTTATTTATTTTATTAGAAATAAACGATTTTTTTATACGATATATGAATTTGTTAAATATAGAAGTTCAGGATTCGATATCCGACCTTGTTAAACGATATCTGAAGAAAAGGGCAAATTGGGTATTTCCAAACAAGAACACAGGCGAAAATTAGCTATCCTATTTTATTTATTACAGTCCTAGAAAGGGGATCGAACACTATTTTTCGTGCAACTTATTGTCAGATATTCAATCAGTTAAACTAGTACCTAAAAGAATCCTTAGATAATTTTTTAGAATTTATATCATATCCCAGGAATAGGAAACCTGAAATTAGGTAATATATATTTTATTTACTCTGGTAGGAAGGATGGGGGTTCATACGCAGGGAGTAGGGTTCATGATGGGAAGCTACCAAGTCTTGTTTAGGTTGGGAAGGTATTAATAATAGAATGCTAGTCGCTCATTTTATGACTAAAATGTGCAGGGTATCAGTCATAGCAGTATGTGCCACTATAAAACCGATTGATGGCAATAGTAATGACTCACATGAATTTTACTTACAGCGACGGCAACTTGATGAGTACCTGGAGAAATCAGGGCGAAAGATAAGCGAAACGTCGGAAGATTTACTCCCAACCCTGCATTGCACTTTCGATCCAAAGGGTATAATTACGTCACTTTTAATTGCTGGTATGCAACTGTATATCCAAAATCATTCTTAGAACTATTATATAAGTAGTAATCGTTCATTTTGTATCGACTGCATGTATGTCTAGCAAAAAATGCCATCATGCGGCATTGTCTTCTTTTGGCAGAATTTTGTTTGATAGTACTTTGGCTTTATTCAGGCTTCTGTGGCACAACAAAATAACAGAGCTCGTGAATAATTAAATGAATCAAACACAACAGTGAAGGCGTCACCAGCCGCAAGGAGTGGTGCATTTAAGCGGTTATATTTATGTATAATCAAGCAGTAAGTACTGCATAAGATCCTTTTAATCGTAGTAAATTCTCTTTTGTTACTTGAAAAGGGTATTAGAACTTCACATTTTTGTTTGATTGAGTCTTCGCCCAATACTATAGTACCACTTGTTCGATTTGATCACCCTCAGCGAAAATAAAACCCCAAAGAAAGGCCGAGAAGGAAAGCTAATCTTTGATTATGTGTCTGAGAAAAAATAATAACACATTCTGTTTCTAGTAGCTTAAAGGCTCTGCTTTTAAATTTTCAGAAGTTTTGATTTGATTGTGTAACTTTCTTCAAGATTGCCTTACATTTCTTGGGATGTTTTCCCTCCCTTGTTCTAAAACTAAAATATTTTCTGAACCAGGCTCAGGAAAGAAAAATGAAAAAAAGGATATTATTCAGAAATAGAATTCAAAGTTCTCATCCGCAATCCCAAATCTCACATATTGCCTAATAACCATATATTCCCGTTAATATTTCACATGTTCATGGAACAGGCATAGTCCATTTCTGAATTGATTTTTCAACTAACCCTTTCAAGTCCAAGGCTTTCAAGTTCGGATCTAGAAATGCAAATTAGGCAATCAATCACTATCCCTGTGAAGCTATCTTATTACTCACATGACTTAGTGCCTTTGATGGTGTTCAATTACTTCTGCAGATTTCTTAGGCGTGAACGAGGGAAGAAAGGCGACTTAACTGAGGTTGGATTCAAACGTGATTGGATAATTGATGAGGAATAGGCTGAAGGGATTACAGGAGCCCGGGGTAAAGAGAATGTGAGTTTTCTCATTTATTTCTACTGAACTGCAAATCTTCAGAAATAACCTTGTGGAGAAAAAGCAATCTTAGGAACCTAGATTTTGCTATAGATTAACATACAAATTGAATTGTGTTCATTGACATGTATTGCGTCTCCTAAGGGATGAATACGATAGCACTGCTCAAGGCGCAGTATTTTCTTCTTGTCCAACAGGATTGATAATTCTACCGTAAATTGATTCAACTAAGAGTATCGCATTGATAATACATTCATTAAAGTATATTGCACAATATCTCAAGTTAGTTACTATATCCAAAATATTGTTTTTTTTTTGCTCATATTACAGTGAATCAACAAATCAAGGATACTTATTCTAAACTAGAGGACATCGTAAAATATACCAAAATATAGAGATTTTTAAAAAAATTTAATGAAATTATACCAAGTTATTTTTGAGTTTACTGAATATTTAAAAATGTTTTTTAAAGTGTTATATTTTTTTAAAGGTTTTTAGTGTTAAGAAGACTCAGTCACTAAGCCTAGGAATAAGTGAAGATGAAAAGGTGATGTTGGGTAACTAAAAGATTGATCAGCTGGGCAGCTTCACTTACCTTGGTAGTACTATTAGTAAAGACGGTGGGGGCAGTGAAGATGGTAAAAGTAGAATAGCCAAGGCCCAGGGTGTGTTTTCACAGTTTAAAAAAGTTCGGAAGAATAGGAAGATAAGTTTGCAAACCAATATAGAATATTGGAAGCTACTGTGATGACATTGCTTAAATATGGCTCTGAAGTATTGGTGCTCCGAAAAGCGGATGAAGATTTGCTACATGTTTTCCAGAGAAATTGCCTACGGATTGTCCTGGATACCCGGCTGACTTATCGTATTTCAAACAGTAGGCTGTACGAAAAATGTGGTTCAATCCCGCTTTCTAGGGCTATAATGAAATAACAGTTGAGATGGCTAGGGCACGTTCTGCGGACGAAGAATGACAGATTGCCAGCGATTTCCATTTCGGCCAACCGACTAGGGCGAAACGGAAAGCAGGTCGTCCTCGTCTGGGGTGGGAGGATGTCAAAAATAAAGATTTAAAGGAAATGGAAACTTCCTGGGAGGGTGTAAAGAGGAAGGATTTGAAAAGACTGGATGGAGGATGAGTGTGCGTAGCTGTGTTGGCCTCAGGTGGCTTGGTGCTGCGGTGAATTGATAGTAGTAGTAGTAGTATATACTCTTGAGGAAATATTTTAAACTTGTATTAACTTTGAAAAACACCTAAAGGTACAACATCTTCCCATTGGGTTGTACATAAGCAGTGGCGTCATTTTTTTTGGAGGGGGGAGGGTGGTAGTTGCTCCTCCAATAATTTGGAGAATAAATTATTATGACAGCACCCTTTTTTTTTATTTAAAAAAATTAAAAAACACCCAAAGTGCACTTTTAGGTTGCCATGGCACTTTACGATTGCCTTATTAAGTCAAATTTACAAAAAATAATTCAGGATAAAGATATACTTGATAAATGAGTCCCTAATTAGCTCTTTATGATGTCCATGGGTCCGACATAGCCTTTTCATTCCAAAAATGTTACCGAAATTGGGCTTTTAGTGTACCATGTGGCACTTTATGACGGGCTTATCGAGTCTAATATATAAAAAAAGATAAGATGTAAGAATTAGCTTTCAGCGTCCTTAAACAGCTCTCTATGATGTTCCAGTACCTCAAAAGCTATGAAAAAAAAAAAAAAAAAAGAGGACATATCACTGCTGCCCATGTAAAAAAGTGATTTTTTCTTGTTGGTCAATGAGGGAGTTGTAATTTTCCTGTATAAGATTTCAACAATTGTAATTTAAAGGGTGTACTGTTGATTTTCTGAAACATCATTTTCAAATCACATGCAACTGAATGACGCAATGCATGCGGCTGTTGGAATGGGGCGTAGTTTAACTGCGAGATGTAATCTTCTATGATGGGTGCGGGAGTTGAAGGAAGGGGAAGGGGGATGTGCACTTTAATATTAACGGCAAAGCTGGCAAATTAAACTCAAGAATGAACCCAAGCTTATCAGCTGTTATGCTATATATGCTGCTTAAGACAGCTGTGCTGGTATAGATCTAGTAAATCATTAATTCAGAATAACTATAATTTGTATCAACTTGTTCGGTTATAACAGGCTAATAAAACCAATTAGAGGCAGGAATCCTTACTTTCTTTTTTTGGCTGAGAACCAACTTTAAAAAAGGAACGGAAGGTGAAACAAGAAGAAGAAGGTATTCAATAGGGATTTGATTGCCATCTGTCTTGTTATAGTAACAAAATAACACAAAGTGAAGACAATCTTAACAGTGAAAGCAGCTCAACTTTGACCAAATTAATTAACAAACGTGATCCAATTAATGGTCCATCCTTAGCTTTGGCTCATATTTGTGATGGCCCCTTTCAACAAAGAATTTTCCCTTCCAATGTCCAGACATCTTTACAACACATTTAGGCTTGTGTTTTTCACAAGTTTCCCAACATCCCTTCCCCGACAGGTGGTTGTAGAGGAGGGTGGTTGAGGAGGCATTTGCCCCGGGCGCAGAAATTTTAAGGGTACAGATCTAAAATAAATAAATTGACATTTATAACCATTTTGTAGTTTTTCAAATTTTATATTTATTAAAATAAAGTAGAGGTCGTAGTCGGTAGTAAGCTACTCACTCATTGTAATACTTACATAATAATACTTAATACTTACTGTAAGTATAAGCAAATTGAAGAGGCCAGAACCGCCATTGCTTTTCCCTAAAGGATAGCCCACGCCCATAAATTATTCAGATGTGGACCCCCTTTTGTCCTCCCCCCCCCCAAATGAAAATGCTGGAGCTACACCCCTGTACACAAGGTCACCTCAAGCTTGTCAAAATTGATAACGATTATAGTAGGATCAAAATTAAAGGTGTTTATGAGCTTATGTTTAAAGATAGTGCTTGAGATAGTCGACAAGGGCTAAACACCTTGAATATTTTGTGTTCACGTTAAAAAATTTAACTTAAAAATAACTGCAAAATCAGATCAACTTTATTTTTCAAGGCCTGAACAATTTTATTTTCGTCCACAAATAGGAAAAACACTGAATTTCTTTTTAAAAATTAAGAGTTATCAACAAACCCAAAATATTAAATTTCAAGTTTGGGCTTTATGTTTCTCCAAAATTAAAGGACGCTTCAGCTTCTAAATTAATCCAACGTTAAACAAAGACTATACATATATTATTACGCGAGCTCTCGGAAACAGCTGGAAAGCAAAAAAGACAGGAAAAACGCTTTCTATATATTTCTTTTATATTCACTTTGTCTTTAGAAAGCTTTTCTTATCGAAAGAAACTTCAATCAACGTCAATTTATTGCCTCAACGGCCAAACGACTGAAGTCTGAATTGACCTGCCTTTACAAGATAATACTACTTTTCCAAATGAGATTTATAAATAGCTTTAGATGAAACGAGAGAGGTACTACATTAAATCTAAAAAAAACATTGTTGGTTGTGAGATATTTTGAAGAGAATCTTTATAAAGTAGGAAAAGCTTATTTAAGCATCAATTCTTTCCACACACTCGTAAACAAATACTTCACATACTTTTGGAATAATGGCCTAGACATTCATTCCTTGTGTTCCGCTTCCCCTGAGAAATGTTTTTGAAAGATTCGTTTTTTTAGGGAATAATTATCATTTTTGAGGCTTTGTTCACGAAACTTAAACTTTGGTACAAATAGCGACTTTATTTTGGCGGAGATCAAACTCCTCTTCCCATGTTTAACATAATTTCAGCATGCTTTTTTTAAAATGTAAATAAGGAGTATGTTAAAACTTAACACGATAAAAATTTACCCTACTTATATAGATGGTCACTAGATCCCTAGAAACCTCGCTCCCTCCACTCAGGCAGAGCTTATTTTTACCTCAATGCTTAGAGTAAAAAGCACTAGCGTAAAACAGAACATTTTTCAGCTGAACGTTTCAGATGGCCATCACTGAACAAAATGCTTGCAATCATCAACTAGTACTATTCGTTGCATTCTAAAATGTTTCAAGAATGACTGTAGTCAGACTTTAGTGTGGAGAGATGACGGAGAGAGGGAAGGGGAAATATTCCCTTCGTAGACTTTTCAGCTTGGAGGACATGATTGAAGGGGCAAGGTGTGGGGGGAGGGAGTGACTTACATGGTATTTTTTTCGTGTCCAGTTTTATTATCCCTTTTTATTTTAAATGAAATAACTCAATTCTGTATATAGCTCTTCAATCCTGTAAATAACTCTTCTGTCCCTAAACCTCACAAAGCGTAAGATTAAAGATAAAATAAAGAATTTCCTTCAAAAATTAAAAGAAGTACTATATGCGTCTTTAAGGCTATTAAATGAAAAAAAACAAGTTTTTTCAACTGAAAGTAAGGAGCAACATTAAAAATTACAACGAAAAGAAATTATTACGTATATGAGGGAGTTCACCCTCTCGTCAATACCTTGCTCTTTACGCTAAAGTTCGAATTTTTTCCAATTCTTTAAGAATGACCCCTGAATCACAAAGGCCGTTTAATTAGAATAAATACCTCTTTTGAAAGTACTAAAGAAACTTTTGCGTAAAGAGCGAGATATTAAACAGGGGTGAACCCCCTCATATACGTAATAATTTCTGTTCGTCTTAAGTTTTAATGTTACTCTTTACTTTCAGTTTAAAATTTGTTTTTTATTTACTTTAATTTCTGATCGTTTTTTGAATAATGCTGGGAAATACGGCGCCCCTTTCATAAGAAATTCCCTTCCCCCATGAAAATTTCTCCATGGAAAGATCCTCCCAGTAACCCCTTCCCCCCGACCCCCCACCAGAAAAAATTCAACCAGAAAACGTCTGTATACTTCCCAATAACCAAAACTATATCTAAACAATTTGAAAAGTTCATAAATTGTAGCCCTTACCCCGGGGACTGTGGGGAATTGATTCATCCTCAAACACATAGTTATTAGATTTTTCGACTATGCTAAAAAAAATGGATGTCTCAAAATTTTGATCGAGTGACCTTTTGGAAGAAATGAGCATGGGAGGGGGTCTAGTTGCCCTTAAATTTGTTTGGTCATTTGAAAAGGGCACTAGACGTTTTAATTTTCGTTCGAATGAGCGCTCTTGCGATATTCTAGGATCATTAGGTCGATGCGATCATCCTTGGGAAAAACCAAAACAAATAAACACGCATCCGTGATCGTTCTTTTGGCAAAAAAATACAAAATTCCACATTTTTCAAGATAGGAGCTTGAGACCCCTACAGTCGGGTTCTCTGATACGCAGCATCTGATGGTGTGATTTTCACCAATTAAGATTCTATGAATTTTAGGGGGCGTTTTCCCCTTTTTTCGAAAATAAGGACAATTTTTTCAGGCTTCCAACTTTTGATGGGTAAGGCTAAACTTGATGAAGTTTATATATTTGAAATAAGCATAAAAATCCAATTCTTTTGACGTATCTATTGGTATCAAAATCCGTTTTTTAGAGTTGTGGTCACTATTGAGCCGGGTCGCTCCTTAGTTACAGTTCGTTAAAAAGAACTGTTTGATAAAGGAGAAAACCTCTTCAGCCTTTAGCCTCTTGTTAGTCTAAGTAAGCCTTTTAACGTGTGAATAAATATTCAAAATTTCTGAATAATCCAACTCAGGAGGGGTGTAGTCACGATTATGTTTTTGGAAAAGGGGGGGAAGGGTTAGGCTATGAAAACTTATTTTCCAAGACATTTGATGATAAAACAAAAATACGTGTTTTATGTGACTTCTCAAACTTAAGTGGAGGTGCCGCTTTGTTCGGACGAAAATTTCACCCATCCCGCTATTTTTATAGAGTTATTCCTAATTAAAATATATAATTTATGAAAATCCACAAGAAACTCGTAATAGTTTGGATTGCGGCACAATTCTGTCTTCCATGATAGCCTACCATTTGGCTAATATTAAACAGTCTTCCCAGATTTCAAACAGTTCGTGGTAACGAACTGCAAGGAGCGACCCGGCGCAATAGTAACCGAAACTCTAAAAAACGGGATTTTGACACCAATAGATACATCAAAACAATCAGATTTTAATGCCGATTTGAAATATATAAGCTTCATCAAGTTTAGTCCTACCCATCAAAAGTTACGCGCCTGAGAAAATTTGGCTGATTTCCTATAAAAGGAGGATACACCCTCTAAAAATTATAGAACCTTGAAGAAAATCTCGCCGTCAAGTTCAGTAAATCCAAGAACCTTATAATAAAGGTTTCAGGCTCTAGTATGTACAAATCTGGAATTTTGCTTTTATTTTCCCTGAAGAAGGATCATAATTACGTGTTTATTTGTTGTTTTTTTTTTTGTTTTTTTCCCAGGGGTGATCGTAACGACCCAGTTGTTCTAGAATATGGTGGGAGGGCTCATTGGAACAGAAATTAAAAGTTCTAGTGCCCTTTTTAAGTGACAAAAAAATGGAGGGCACCTAGACCCCCTCCCACGCTATTTTTTTCCCCAAAGTCACCCAATCAAAATTTTGAGATAGCCATTTTGTTCAGCATGGTCGATAATATGATAACTATGTCTTTTAGGAAGGCTTAACCCCCCAAAGTCCCCGGGGGCAGGGGTGAAAGTTATGAACTTTACCCAACGTTTACATATAGTATTGGTTTTGGGAAGTATACAGACGTTTTCAGGGGGGATTTCTTCTGGTAGTGGGGGGGGGATCGGTCCGGGGTTATGTGGGAGGATGTTTACATGAAGGAAGTTTTCATGTGGGAAGGGACATTACTATAAAGGGGGCACCGGATTTCCCAGCATTATTTAAAAAAAGATCAGAAATTAAATAAAAAAAAAGTTTTTTTTTAACTGAAAGTAAGGAGCAGCATCAAAACTGAAAACAAACAGAAAATATTACGTATATGATTGGGTTCGCCCCCTAGTCAATACGTCGCTCTTTAAGCCAAAGATGTTGAGTACTTTCATAAAAGCTATTTATTCTAATTAACGGCCTTTGTGATTAAGGGATCATTTTTAAAGAATTGGAACAAAATTCGAACTTTAGCGTAAAGAGCGAGGTATTGACTAGGGGGCGAACCCCTTAATATACGTATTAAAAATATATTAATATAGAAGATCGTTACGTAAGTTAATTCGTAAGTTATGTATATATATACTAATAAAACGTTCGTAAATAAAATTAAACAACGTTCGAGAAAGCCATTTAACCAAATAAAAGTAAAATTAATATGCAAATTTGGTTTTAATTATTCATGTACGGTGAGCCAAAATCAAAACCTGCATTAATTCAAAAATGTTCAAAAATTATTTTTTTTTTTTTTAACTGAAAGTAAGGAGCGACGTTAAAATTTAAAACGAACAGAAATTATTCCGTATATGAAAGGGGCTGTCCCCTCCTCAACGCCTCGCACTTTACGCTAAAGTTTGACTTTCCCATAACTCTATTTTTTAAACAATAAAAAACATTAGAGTAATAAGTGAGGCGGTGAGGAGGGGACAGTTCGTTTTAAGTTTTAACGTCGCTTCTTACTTTCAGTTAAAAAAAAACTTGTTTTTTTATTTAATTACAGATAAAGAACAAAGTGTACTTGCTATAACACTTAAGTACCAGCTGAGGTTATAACAATTGACGTTTTTTTCTCCAATCTTAAGTTCTGAGATAGTATTTCGTAGCTTATTAAAACTGATTTTTGTAAGTTGTGAATTTCAAAATATATTTTATATGACTGGCAAACACAGTGACTATTTAGCAGGCTGTAAACCAAGAGATCTAGTCAGTTTCATACTTTTGAAAATAAAACTAGTGTTATTGCTCACTATTTAGTATAGAATTATTAAGGTAATATTTAGTAACTTACACATATCTATTTGTTAAAATTGATATTCAAAAAGTGGCCAACATAAGTACGCATTAAGTTACTAAAGAGATTCAATTTCATATATTTTTGCTATAAAGCAAAGATGGACTCAAAATAATTCGTTTTCTTTCACAGGATATTGCTGGACAAAGCTCTTAACAACAGTTTGAATTTATCGAAAAGTGATCGATATTTGACTCAAACTATCTTACATAATATTCAAGATTACTTAATGATAGACTTTCGTAGAACTTGCAATGAAACATTAACGATATTGTAAGGACGCAATTTGCATTTCAAGCAGGCTAGTTCCAGACCTTATCTGTCGCATCCATGATTAATGCCCGTAAGATACACGGAATCTCGCCATTTATGTCGTTGATTCCCTCTTTCTCAGGATCGAGAGACCCACAGGGAATGCTAAGGAGATATATTGATCTGAGAAAGAAAATGTTTCTCTTGAGGAAGAAAAAGATGAAATGAGCAGGAACATGGGCAATTAAAGATAATGAAGAAGCTAGGGAAGCGTGTAATAAATATGGTCTTTCATTATGTGATAACGACCTATTGAAGAAACTATCAATAAAGAAAGGAAGTGTAGTTTTGGTTCTTTGTAAATGCTTAATAGAGCAGAATCTACTACATTTTGTTTGCCGACGTGACATTTATTTTCTGAAAATTTCTTCTTGTGTTTACATTTCATTTACCTGTTGCAGTAAGATGACACAATCAGTCATTTGGTCAAAATTCTAGAGTTTCGATTCAAGCCCAGGAAATGAAAAAAAAAAAAATTAAGTTTGACAGAACTAGACAAAAGATAATTAATAATTAAAAAATCTAATAGACAAACTTAAAAAAAAACTTTTTTTTTACCTTAGTCATGTGTGTATCTTCCATTTTTCATGATTTTACAGGATGGTATATGAAGGCGAAATTCATTCTGTTCACAGGAACCAGGATTAGAGTTCTCGTAATTTCTTTGGTACATACACAATTCTAAGAAAAATACGACGAAAAAAAAGTTTAAAAACGAAACGGAGTTTGAGTTATATTTCGGGCTAAGGCAAGTTATATTTTTTTTGTTTAGAGCAGACAGGTAGCCATGGCTTGCCAAGAGTGGGAGAATTAGAATCCCACTACAAGTAAAAAACGTAAAACGTCACTGTTCATGGCAGTTCTACAGTAAACACTGCACTTCCTCTTGTTTTTCTGTTGTATCCTGTTGTGTTCCTGGTTTCTGTTGTGTTCTGTTGTTTCTATTCTGTTTATGGCGAAAGCCGCGTACGCTCAAGATTGAGCAGGTTTTAATTTTGGTCTTGAAAAGTCTGGGACTAGTAAAGGTCGATAAGTCTTGTGAAAATGACGCTTGGAAACGATTGTAAGCAAAAAAGGTTCTATTGCTCGGTGGAAGTAAAAGAGAGAGGGAGGTCTAACGATGAAAAAATGGCTTTCTCTTTTATAAGAAGACAGGATAGCCTACTTAACATGGAAATGTGTTTTTCAAATATAAAGTGTGACACCTTCAATCAACGATTTTGAGTTTCTGTTGATAATAATTTACATTTATAATTAATCTTAATAGGTTTCATTGCTTTAACTAGTAATGGTTACAATTCATTTGAAATGGCCAACAAATGGAAAAAGGAAATATCCTTTGGTTTGTATTAGAATTTCAGGTGTTTTACTACGTAGAAGAAAATAATGCTGATGAAAAATCACCACGAAACAAATTTTGGATACAAATGTTTGAACACAGCTTCTAAAAAAGTTTTTTGTAACTGGGACATATCTTATTGAAAAAAAAAACAAAAAAAAAAACAACCAAACAAACTGAGTTAAATTTTCTTTTGGCGAATCGTATTTTTGTCGTAATTAATCTGTTTGAACATCCCTTCGTCTAGAATGAGTCGAACTTTAAACAGCTTCGAGAGACTAATTCCTAGAATCAAACAGTTCGTGGTAACGAACTGTAAGTAAGGAGCGATCCGGCTCAATGGTAACCGAAACTCTAAAAAACGGAATTTTGATACCAATAGATACATCAAAAGAATCAGATTTTAATTCTGATTTCAAAAATATAAGTTTCATTAAGTCTAATCTTAGCCATCATAAGTTACGCGCCTGAGAAAATTCGGCTGATTTTCAAGAAAAGGGAGAAAGACCTCCTAAAAGTTATAGAACCTTAATGAAAATCACACCATCATATTCAGCGTATCAGCGAACCCTACTGTAGAGGTTTCAAGCCCCTATCTACAAAAATGTGGAATTTTGCATTTCTTGCCAGAAGAAAGATAATGGATGCGTGTTTATTTGATTTTTTGTTTTTTTTTTCTCAGGGGTGATCGTATCGACCCAGTGGTCCTAAAATATCGTGGGAGGGCTCATTGGAAAGTAAATTACAAGTTCTAGTGCCATTTTTAAGTGACCAAAAAATGGAGGGTAACTAGGCCCCCTCCCGCGCTCATTTGTTTCCCAAAGTCACCCGATCAAAATTTTGAAATAGCCATTTTGTTCAGCATGTTCGAAAATATGATAATTATGTCTTTTTGGATGACTTAATCCCCCTAAATCCCCGGGGGGAGGGTTGAAAGTTATGAACTTTACCCAATGTTAACATATAGTATTGGTTATTGGGAAGTATACAGACGTTTTCAGGGGGGATATTTTTGGTAGGTGGGAGGGAGGGGGATCAGGGCTTATATCGGAGGATCTTTCCAAGAAAGAAGTTTTCATGGGGGAAAGGACACTGCTATGAAGGGGGCGCCGGATTTCTCATCATTATTAAAGAAAAAGATTAGAAATTAAATTAAAAAAAGTTTTTCAACTGAAAGTAAGGAGCAACATAAAAACTTAAAACAAACAGAAAATATTACGCAAATGATTTGGTTCACCCCTTATTCAATACCTTGCTCTTTAAGCCAAAGATTTTTTAGTGCTTTCATAAGAGCTATTCATTCTGGTTAACGGCCGTTGTGATTAAGGGGTCATTTTTAAAGAACTAGACCAAAATTCGAACTTTAGCTGAAAGAGCAAGGTATTGACCAGGGAGTGAACCCCCTAATATACGTATTAAAAATATATGAATATAGATGCTCGATACGTAAGTTAATTTGTAAGTTACGTGTATTTATTATTGATAAAAACGTTCGTAAATAAAATTAAACAAGTTTCGAGAAAGCCATTTAACCAAATAAAAATAAAATTGATATGCTAATTTTGTTTTAATTATTCATATACGGTGAGCCAAAATCAAAACCTGCATTAATTGAAAAAAGTTCAAAAATTAGATAAAAAAACAAGTTTTTTTAACTGAAAGTAAGGAACGACGTTAAAACTTAAAACGTATATCAAAGGGGCTGTCCCCTCCTCAACGCCTCGCTCTTTACGCCAAAGTTTAACTTTCTGATAAATCAATTTTTTTCAACAATGAGATTGTATTTTAATTTCAAATTGTGTCTTAATTAACTTTCACGAAAATTACACCACCAGATTCAGCTTATCCAATGACTCTAATTTAGAAGTTTCAAACTCCTATCTACGAAAATAAGGAACTTTCCATTTTTATTGAGCTCTAACCAAAATCACAATATCATATCCAGCTTGTCAGATAACCCTATTAAAGAAGTTTCACGTTCCTATCTTCCAAAATTTTGAAATTTATAATTTTTACTCGAAACAACATCACGATGCGTGTTTTTTTTTTAAAAGGTGATAGTTTCGACAAAGTGGTCATAGAATATTGTGAGAGGGCTCATTAAAACGGATATTAAAAGTTCTAGTGCCGTTTTTAAGTGACCAAATAACTGGAGGACTAGACCCCCTCCCACGCTCATTTTTTCCCAAAGTCACTTGATTGAAATTTTGAGATAGCCATTTGGTTCAGCATAGTCGAAAAATGTAAAAACTATGTCTCTAAGGATGACTTAACCCCCCCCCCCCACAGTCCCAAAGGGAAGAGCTGCAAGTTTCGAACTTTGCCCATTGTTTACATATAGTATACGTTATTACGAAGTATACAGACATTTTTCGGTGAGATTTTTTCTGGTAGGTGGGGCTGGGGGAGGGGTTTACATGGGAGGATCATTCCATAGAGGAATTTTGCATGGGGAAGGGAATTTTTCATGAAGGGGGTACCGAATTTCCCAGCATTATTTAAAAAACGATCAGAAATTAAATTAAAAAAAAAACGTTTCTGCAACTGAAAGTAAGGAAGAACATGAAAAACTTATACTAACAGAAGTAATTACATATATTAGGGGGTTCACCCTGTAATTAATACCTCGCTCTTTACGCTAAAGTTTTTCTTAGTACTTTCAAAAGAGCTTTTTATTTGAACTAAACGGCCTTTGTGATTTTACCGTAAAGAGACCAGAGGGGGGCCCCCTCATATCAAACAGTTCGTGATAATAAACTGTAAGTAAGGAGCGACCCGGCTCAATGGTAACCGAAACTCTAAAAAACAAAATTTTGATACCTTTCAAAACCTTTCTTTGATACCTTTCTGATTCTTTCAAAATCAGATTTTAATTCAGATTTCAAATATATAAGTTTCATCAAGTTTAATCTTACTCATCAAAAGTTACGCGCCTGAGAAAATTTGGCTTATTTTCGAAAAAAGGGGGAAAGACCCCCTAAAAAATATAGAAACTTAATGAAAATCACACCATCATATTCAACGTATCAGAGAACCCTACTGTAGAGGTTTCAAGCTCCTATCTGCAAAAATGTGGAATTTTCCTTTTTTTGCCAGAAGAAAGATCACGGATGCGTGTTTATTTGTTTTTTTTTTCTTTTTACCAGGGGTAATCGTATTGACCCAGTGTTCCTAGAATATCGTAGGAAGGCTCATTGGAACGGAAATTAAAAGTTCTAGTGCCCTCTTTAAGTTACCACAAAATGGAGGGCAACTAGGCCCCCTCCCACACTCATTTTTTTCCCAAAGTCACCTGATCAAAATTTTGAGATAGCCATTTTGTTCAGCATAGTTTAAAATCTAATAAATATATCTTTTATAATGACTTAATCCCCCACAATTCCCAGGGGAAGGGCTGCAAGTTAGGAACTTTGCCCATTGTTTACATTTAGTATTGGTTATTGGGAACTATACGGACATTTTCAGGAAGGATTTTTTCTGGTGGTGGGGGGGGGGGGTGGAGGAGGAGGTTACTTGGGAGAATCCTTCCGTGGAGGATTTTTCCTTGGGGTAAGGGACATTTCTATGAAGGGGGCACCGGATTTCCCGGCCTTATTTAAAAAACGATCAGAAATAAAATTAAAAAAAACAAGTTTTTTCAACTGAAAGTAAGAAGCAACATTAGAACTTAAGCAACATTAGAACATATGAGGGGGTTCGCTCCAACTCAATACCTCGCTCTTTACGCTGCAGTTTTTTTTAGTGATTTGAAAAGAGCTGTCTATTATATTTAAACGGCCTTTGTGATTCAGGGGTTTGTGATTTAAACAAAATTTTAACTTTAGCGTAAAGAGCATGGTATTGACTAAGGAGAGAACCCTCTCATATACGTAAAAACATATACGTAATAAAAAAAACCATAAAAAAGCGATACGGCTCAATAGTAATCGAAACTTTAAAAAACGGAATCTTTATGTCAATAAATGTACCAAAAGAATGGGCTTATATTGCTGATTCTCTTATATTGCTGATTCTAAATATATACATTTTATTAAGTTTAGTATTACTCATCAAAGGCTCCCCTACAAGTGAAAGAATTTTAATGAAAATCACACCGTCAGATTCAGCGTATCAGAAAACCCTATTACATTGGTTTCAAGCTCATATCTGCAAAAATGTGCAACTTGGTATTTTTTGCCAGAAGAGATCACGGATGCGTTTTTTTGTTTTTTTTTTTTTTTTTTTTAAGGGGTAAACGTACCGACCCCGTGGTCCTACAAAATAAAGAGAGAGGTCATTCGAATGGAAATTAAAAGTTATAGTGCCCTTTTCAGTGACCAAAAATGCTGGAGGGTAGCTTGGCCCCCTCCCACGCCCCTTTTTACCCAATTTCGTCTGATTCACAAGATAACAATTTTTTTTGTACTTTCACCAGAGATATTTATTATAAATAACGGCCTTTGTGATTAAGGAGTCATTCTTATAGAATTGGAACACGATTTGAATTTAACGTAAAGAGCGAGGTATTGACTAGGGGGCGAACCCCATAATATACGTAATAAAAATATACGAATATAGAAATTTGTTACGTAAGTTAATTTTTAAATTACGCCAGAACCAAATTTAGAGAAAGCCATTTAGTAAAAGAAAAGTAAAATTAATGTGCAAATATTGTTTTACTTATTCAATGACGGTGAGCCAAAATAAAAGCTGCATTAACTAAAAAACGATCAGAAATTAAATAAAAAAACAAGTTTTTTAAACTGAAAGTAAGGAGCGACATTAAAACTTAAAACAAACAGAAATTATTCCGTATATGAAAGGGGATGTCCCCTCCTCAACGCCTCGCTCTTTACTCTAAAGTTTTTTATTGTTTAAGAAAATAAAGTCGTGGGAAAGTCAAACTTTAGCGTAAAGAGCGAGGCGTTGAGGAGGGGACATCCCCTTTCATATACGGAATAATTCCTGTTCGTTTTAAGTTTTAATTTCACTCTTTACTTTCAGTTTATAAAACTTGTTTTTTTTTATTTAATACTATACCAAGGGCGTGTTAATAAAAGTGACTTAAAGTGTACTTTTATATATATTAAATAAAAAACAAAGTTTTTTCAACTAAAAGTAAGGAGCCCATTAAAACTTAAAACAAACAGAAACTATTGTGTATATGAAGGGGATTGTCCCCTCCTTAACGCCTCGCTCTTTAAGCTAAAGGTTTTTAGTACGGTACTCTTAAAAAGCTTCTTATCAAACAGTTCGTGGTAACGAACTGTAAGTAAGGAGCGACCCGGCTCAATGGTAACCGAAACTCTAGAAAACGGGTTTTTGATACCAATAAATACATCAAAAGAATCAGATTTCATTGCTGAATTCAAATATATAACTTTCATCAAGTTTAGTCCTACCCATCAAAAGTTACGCGCCTGAGAAAATTTGGCTGATTTTCAAAAAAGTGGGAAAGACCCCCTAAAAGTTATAGAACCTTAACGAAAATCACACCATCATATTCAGCGTATCAGAGAACCCTACTGTAGAGGTTTTAAGCTCCTATCTACAAAAATGTGGAATTTTGCATTTTTTTTGCCGGAAGAAATATCACGGATGCGTGTTTATTTGTTTTTTTGTTTGTTTTTTTTCCCAGGGGTGATCGCATCGACCCAGTGGTCCTAGAATATCGTGGGAGGGCTCGTTGGAACGGAAATTAAAAGTTATAGTGCCCTTTTTAAGTGACCAAAAAAAAATGAAGGGCAACTAGGCCCCCTCCTACGCTTATTTTTTTCCCAAAGTCACCCGATCAAAATTTTGAGATAGCCATTTTGTTCAACATGGTCGAAAATATGATAAATATGTCTTTTAGGATGACTTAATCCCCCGAAGTCCCCAGGGGGAGGGCTAAAAGTTATGAACTTTACCCAACGTTAACATATAGTATTGGTTATTGGGAAGTATACAGAAGTTTTCAGGAGGTTTTTTTTCTGGTAGTGGGGGGGTCGGGGGTTATGTTGGAAGATCTGTCCATGAAGGAAGTTTTCATGGGGGAAGGGAAATTGCCATGAAGGGGGCTTTTAAAAGAGCTATCTATTCTAATTAAACGGCCTTTGTGATTCAGGGGTTTGTGAATTAAAATTTTTTTTTAACTTTTAACGTAAAGAGCGTGGTATTGAATTAGGGGACAACCCCATCATATATGTAATAAAATATACGTAATAAAAAAAAAAAACAATAAAAAAAACAAGCGATACGGCTCAATTGTAATCGAAACTTTTAAAAACGGAATTTTGATGTCAGTAAATGTATCAAAAGAATGTGTTTATAATGCTGATTCTAAATATATAAATTTTATTAAGTTTAGTATTACTCATCAAAGGCTACGAGCCTGAGAAAATTTACCCGATTTTTTTAAGAGGGGGGAAACATCCCCTACAAGAAAGAATTTTAATGAAAATCACACCGTCAGATTCAGCGTATCAGAAAACCCTATTACATAGGTTTCAAGCTCATATCTGCAACAATCTGCAACTTTGTATTTTTTGCCAGAAGAAACATATACGAATATAGAAGTTAGTTACGTAAGTTAATTTGTAAATTACGTCATAACCAAATTTAGAGATATCCATTTAGCAAAAGAAAAGTCAAATTTTAATGCAAATTTTGTTTACTTATTCAATGACGGTGAACCAAAATAAAAGCTGCATTAACTAAAAAACGATCAGAAATTAAATAAAAAAAAAAACAAGTTTTTTAAACTGAAAGTAAGGAGCGACATTAAAACTTAAAACGAACAGAAATTATTCCGTATATGAAAGGGGCTGTCCCCTCCTCAACACCTCGCTATTTACGATAAAGTTTGACTCTTTCTAACACCTTTGTTTCTTAAAACAATAAAAAATTTTAGCGTAAAGAGCGAAGCGTTGAGGAGGGGACAGTCCCTTTCATATACAGAATAATTTCTGTTCGTTTTAAGTTTTAATGTCGCTCCTTACTTTCAGTTAAAAAAACTTGTTTTTTTTATTTAATTGTTCCAATTAAACGACCCTTGTGTCTCAGGAGTCGTTCTTAAAAAATTGGGACAAAGTTCAAAGTTTAGCGTGAAGAGCGAGGTGTTGAGGAGGAAGCAATCTCCTTCATAAAGGTAATAATTTCTATTCGTTCTAAGTTTTAATATTGCTCCTTACTTTCAGTTGAAAAAAACTTGTTTTTTATTTAATTTCTGATAGTTTTTTAAATAATGACAGGAAATCTGGCCCTACCTCCACGGAGAAATCCCCCTCCTCACGGAAATATTCTCTAAACAATTCAATCCCAGTGAAAATTTACCCCTCACAATTACCCTTAACAACTCACCGCGTAAAACTGAGACGGAAAGGAGAAAGCAAGACATATAAATAGAATTTTGTTTAGGAAATTATGGCACATTCCCAAGTGTATAATTTCTCCTGACAAGTTCAGCCCCTGGAAACTTCCCTTCCCGTGGAGAATTCCCCCGTAGAAAAAACCTTAGCAGAAAATTTGTCCCCTCCTCCATAAAAAAATGTATACATACTTTCTTGTAACAAATACTATATGTAAACAACGGGGAAATTTTTTAACCTAAAGACATTTCCCCTGGGGCTGTGGGTGTTCATGTTACATCCAAATGCATAGTTATTAGACCCTTCAATCATGATGAACAAAATGGCTATCTCAAAATTTTAATCGGACGATTTTGGGAAAAAAGGGGAACAGGAAAAAAGGGCGCCCTCCAATCTTTTTGATGACTTTAAAGAGGCACTAGAACGTTTAATTTCCGTTCAAGGGAGCCCTCTCATGAAATTCTTGAACCACTGGGTCGATGCGATCCCCCCTGAAAAAACAACAGACATCCGTGATCTCTAACAAATAAACACGCATCCGTGATCTTTCTTTTGGCAAAAAAAAAATACAAAATTTCATATTTTTGCAGATAAAATCTTGAAACCTCCACAGTAGGGTTTTCTGATATGCTCAATCTGATGGTATAATTTTCATTGAGATTCTATGCTTTTTAGGGGCTGTTTCCCACTTTTTTCGAAAATTAGGCAAAGTTTCTCAGGCTCGTAACTTTTAATGGGTAACACTAATGTTAATGAAAATTATATATTTGAAGTTTCATAATAAGCCAATTCTTTTGATATATCTATTGGTATTAAAAGTCCGTTTTTTATAGTTTCGGTTAGTATTGAGCCGCGTCGCTCCTTACTTACAGTTCGTTATCACGAACTGTTTGATATTCTCTTTTGGCTGAAAAACAACTGATACGTCCTCTTAACAACCTGTATGGGCATAGTGTGTTTCGATTTAGTTACATACAGTTTTAAAGTTTCTTAAAATTTTCGCCTTAATACCCTTAGTTTTGGTAGCAGCAGTAGTAGTAGTGGCAGTAGAATTAATAGTAGTAGCCTTATCTTTAGGGGAAGCTGTTGTAGTAGAAGCAGTAATAGTAGTAGCAGTAGTAGTAGTATGAGTAGAAGCAGTAGCATTATAATATAAACATTTTCTTTTGATTAATTTCAACATTCACCACGACAAGCCATGTTAGTTTCAACTTCAGTAACCAAACTGTTCACAAGATATTACTGTTACGCCCTTTTGACAACCTTTTTACAGACAGCATTTTGTGATTTATTTTCACCCCCCCCCCCCCAAAAAAAAAAATCCTTGAAAATTGCCCCTTCATACCCTTTGACATAGTTGTAACAGCAGTCACAGTAGTAGTAATTGTATTACTACTAGTAGTATTAATAGTAATAGCGTTAGCTTATATGCCTTATATGACCGGGGCATAACTTGCAACCCTTGCCCCTGGGCCCTGGAGGGTTGTGTCCACCCTGAAGACGTTCATTCAGATTAGGTTCTTGCAGGGTTACTCCCACAATAAGTAAAACTGCTGCTTCATCTAAACACTCGGCAAAAAATACCAAAGACCTACTTTACACTTACAGTGGCTGGCATCCTTCGCTTACGGTGTATAATTAAATGTTAATCCATAAGAGATCTCTTAAAGCCAATAACTTATATACGTATGTAAAGCATCTCCATTATTGTTGTTTTTTTGAAGCTTGACATTTTGGAAATTGTTGTCATTTTTTTAGAACAAGTACGGTACCTCTTTACTTCAGAAATGCAGTTTCTTGTGTTTGGGACTCCTCCCTCAACCTGGAAAACTATCTGATACTCATATTCCTTATTCATGAGCCTGTGTAAATCTATTTAAATAAGGGCTTGTTAAAAAAAATTGTAAAATTTTATTGAAACCTAATGTTTACAAGTTCAAAACAAAAGCGAGAGGCTATTGAGTTTCAACTAAATAAGTCTACTGTTACATAGGTTACAGAAAAAAGAAAAACAATTTCGAGCTTTGAATATTGCCTATGAGAAAAAAAACGCAATTGAATTATTTTGTTGTGATTTTTTACAATCATAAATGTCATTAGATCCCTTAAAAAGGTACTTGAAAGCCCCTTCAAATATATACCTTCATATTTTTTGTCTTATGTTGTAAACTCACGTTCCATAACACTTTTAGAGAGAGGAGCTCCTGTTGCGATTAGGTTTGGATATAGCCCCCCTTCTCTGTATTTTGCTGAATAAGAAAACTTATATATACAACGTCACTTGCACCATATTGTTAATTAAAAAAAATAAATATATTTTTCATTTGAAAGCCTCAGGTATCAGTCCCATAAATTTGATAATAAACATACGTTTGTGTAAGTAGGGTCAACTGTCCAATTTCATGTTATTAATGTTCCAGGCTTGTATAAGCTTACTGCGTGTGCAGTGTTGGATCAAGGCTTGAGTCTTTCTCCGCTTAAAATCCCATTTAGTGGAATCCCTTCTCTCATTTTGTGTGCCCGTGAGGTTTTAACCAAGAAAATACTTTTTTCGAGGAACCAGGGTACCGTAGCCGGGCTGTTTTTTAAGTTTATTGAATAAAAAAAAAACAAGTTTTTTAAACTGAAAGTAAGGAGCGACATTAAAACTGAAAACGAACAGAAATTATTTGGTATATGAACGGGGCTGTCCCCTCCTCAACGCCTCGCTCTTTACGCTAAAGTTTGACTCTGTCTCACAACTTTGTTTTTTAAAACAATAAAAAACTTTAGCGTAAAGAGCGAGGCGTTGACGAGGGGACAGCCCCTTTCATATATGGAATAATTTCTGTTCGTTTTCAGTTTTAATGTCGTTCCTTACTTTCAGTTAAAAAAACTTGTTTTTTTATTTAAATGAAAGGGGCTGTCCCCTCCTCAACGCCTCGCTCTAGCGTAAAGAGCGAGGCGTTGAGGAGGAAACAGCCCCTTTCATATACGGTATAATTTCTGTTCGTTTTAAGTTTTAACGTTGTTCCTCACTTTCAGTTAAAAAAACTTTTTTTTTTTTATTTAATTTTTGAACGTTTTTGAATTAATGCACGTTTTGATTTTGGCTCACCGTACATAAATAATTAAAACAAAATTTGAATATTAATTTCACTTTTATTTGGTTAAATGGCTTTCTCGAAACATTTAAATGGCTTTCTCGAAAAATTTTATTTACGAACGTTTTTGTTAGTGATAAATATACGTAACTTACGAATTAACTTACGTAATGAACTTCTATATTCATATATTTTTAATACGTATATTAGAGGGTTCGCCCCCTAGTCAATACCTTGCTCTTTAAGTTAAAGTTCGAATTTTGTTATAATTCTTTGAAAATGACCGCTTAATCACAACAGCCGTTAATTAGAATAAATAGCTCTTATGAAAGTTCTAAATAATCTTTGGCTTAAAGAGCGAGGTATTGACTAGGGGAGAAACCCAATCATATACGTAATGTTTTCTGTCCTTTTAAGTTTTGATGTTGCTCCTTTCTTTCAGTTGAAAAACTTTTTTTTTATATATATAATTTCTGATCTTTTTTTGAAATAATACTGGGAAATCCGGCACCCCCTTCATAGCAATGTCCCTTCCCCCATGAAAACTTCCTTCATGGAAAGATCCACCCATATAACCCCTGACCTACCCCCCCCCCCACCCCCGCTACCAGAAAAAATCCCCCTGAAAACGTGTGTATACTTCCCAATAACCAATACTATATGTTAACATTGGGTAAAGTTCATAACGCTCAGCCGTCCCCCCAGGGACTTCGGGGGATTAAATCATCCTCAAAGACACAGCTATTATATTTTCGACCATGCTGAACAAAATGGCTATCTCAAAATTTTGATCGGGTGACTTTGGGAAAAAATGAGCGTCGGAGGGGGCCTAGTTGCTCTTCAGTTTTTTGGTCGCTTAAAAAGGGCACTATAACTTGTAATTTCCGTTCGAACGAGCCCTACCAAAATATTCTAGGAACACTGGGTCGATACGACCACCCCTGGAAAAAAAAAAAAACAAAGACAAATAAACACGCATCCGTGATCTTTCTTATGGCAAAAAATGCAAAATTCCACATTTTTGTAGATAGGAGCTTGAAACCTCTACAGTAGGGTTTTCTGATACGCTGAATATGATGGTGCGATTTTCATTAAGGTTCTATAATTTTTAGGGAATCTTTCCCCCTTTTTAAAAAATCAGCCAAATTTTCTCAGACGCGTAACTTTTGAGGGGTAAAATTAAACTTTATGAAACTTATCTATTTGAAATCATAATTAAAATCTGATTCTTTTGATGTATCTATTGGTATCAAAATTCCGTTTTTTAGAGTTTCGGTTACCATTGAGCCGGGTCACTCCTTACTTACAGTTCGTTACTACGAACTGTATGAAAAGACACATCTCAATAAACTTTAGCTTTTGGGGATTAGTGCTTCAGTGAATCTATCTACTGTATCATTTTATCAATGAATAGTACTTCTTGTGGTTTATTAAATGTAATTTCCATTTATTTATAAATGTACTTTTACAAAAAATACTGTTAAAATTAATTGGTGCCAGATTCACAAATTAAAGTCAAACCTCATGGGTATTATACACATTTGAATTATTTTTGAGAACGCTCTTTTTTTTTTATTCAGGCTGCATGATTAAAAAAAAGGTTTTTTAGCCAGTGAAATAGAATAAATTTTTTTTTAGTATCCGTAAATTAGTAGATTCTGTGGATTGACGAAATAAAAAATTAGCAACGGTTATAATTTCCTGATATACGGCGTTATTCATTAGGGCCAATGATCAATGATTTATGATCAATGCGTTTTGATCAATGTACGTAAATAAAGGATTAGAAATCAAATTAACGCGGTTGGCTTTTCATAGCTTTTTTCACGTTATTTTTGTTCGTAATTTTGAATAGTATCCATAATTCTGAATAACAAAGAATAACAAAAATTGACAACTGTGGTTTACTGAAACCATGGACCAACATTAAAAATGAAAACGAGCAAAAATTATTCCCTTTATGAGGGGGACTGCCCCCTCATCAACCCCTCGCTCTTCGCGCTAAAGTCTTTTAGTACTTTTTTAAAAATTTTTAATTCTAAGTAAACGACTCTTGTGTTTCAGGAGTCGTCCTTGCAGAATTCGGACAAAAATTCAAACTTTAGCGTAAAGACCGGGGCATTGAGGAGTGGATACTCCTCCTATTATTGGAACATTTCTGTTCTTTTTAAATTTTAATGTTGCTCATTGCTTTCAGTTGACAAAAACATGTTTTTGTTTTATTTCATTTTTCATCGTTTTTCAAATTACGCCAGGAAATCCGTCTCCCTCACCATGGATAATTCCCTCCACGAAAATTTTTTCCGTGATAATTCTCCGACGTAATATCCTCCTCCCGAAAATTTCCCCCTGACAATTCCATCCTCGCTGAAAATTCCCTCCGGAAAGTTTTTTGCGGACAATTCCGTCTGAAAAATTCTACTTAGCGTACTTTCCTTTGAAAAAAGACTTGTTTTTATTTAATTTCTGATTGTTTTTTAGATCATGCCGGAAATCCCTCCTCTGTAGAATTTCCCCTCCAATAAAAATATTCTTCCTTGAAAATTCCACCCCCCCCCCGTAAAGATCCCCTAAATAATTCCAAGCCGCCGACGATTTCCCCCGAACAACTCCCCTGGAACATCTCCACATATAAAATGGAGTCGCCAAAGAGAAAGTAGGACAAACAAAAAGAATTTTTGTAGGAATTCTGGTCAAATCCCTTTGTGTAAAATTTCCCCGGGAAAGTTCACCCCCACCCCGGAAAATGTATGCATACTTCCCAATAACAAATACTATATGTCGACAATTGGCAAATTTCATAACTTATAGTCCTTTTCCTGCGGGCTGTGATGGGTCATGCCAACCCCAAAAGCACAGTTATTGGACCTTCAAACTATACTGAACAAAGTGGTTATCTCAAAATCTTGATCGGACGAGTTTAGGTAAAAAGGGGGCGTCTGAGGGGACTAGTTGTCCTCCAATATTGTTGGTCACTTAAAAGCTTGCTAGAAATTTTAATTTCTGCTCGAATGAGCCCTCTTTCCGATCTCCTAGGTCCATTGGTTTGATACAATGAGCCTTAAAAAAAAAAAAAAAAAAAAAAAAAACATAAAAAAACAAAACACATAAAAAAGCATCCGTGATCTTTCTTCTTTCAAAAAATACAAATTCCTCATTTTTGCAGACTGGAGCTTCAAAACTCTACAGTGGGATTTTCTGAGACGCTAAATCTGACGGTACAATTTTCGTTAAGATTCCTTGACATTTTGGGGAAGCTTCCCCTTTTTTTTCGAAAATCTGGCAAATTTTACCAGGCTTGTAGCTTCCGATGAGTAAAATAAAACTTAATGAATCTTTTAACATTGGAATCAGCGTATGCCAATTCTTTTGATATATCTATTGATATCAAAATTAAACTTCGTTTTTTAGAGTTATGGTTACTATTAAGCCCAGTCACTCCTTACTTGCAGTTCGTTACAACGAACTGTTTGACACAACGGATACAATACTAACTGATACTATGCATTAAATCTTTGAAATACTGAATAAAATAAGCATGGACACAGTGTATTCAGTACCTAACTGGTGATAATTTGATGTGATATATATTTCGCAATAGCACCAAGCTATTCTTGAAATGCCAGGGCCTTAGCGTACATACGGATGCCTTATGCCTTATGCAGTTACTAAAAAAAAAAATTATGTTCAGTGCAGAATATTTTTTACAATTACAGCTAAAAATACAAGATCTTAGCAAACACCAAAAAGAAATCTCATTTAAATTGCTTTGTCGTTAAATTTGCTAAATTAAGCCTAAAAAAAGAAATGGCGGAAATTTACGCGAAAATTTGTTTTTTTTTATTGCCTGCAACAATATAATTCATTCAATAAAATTTTTTCTTTCGAAAATTAACAAGAGCTGGCTCTTTAGCTACCAAAAATATCCGCTCTCTTTGCTCACTGCGGTTGGTAGCCCATGAAGTCATCCTAAGTAAGTCTTTTTTCTCATCCTAAGTCTTCTTTTTTTTCATTGTGTTATATTGGAAGGGGGTTAGGTATATAGTCCATATTCAACCTCGTGCTTGTGTGATATTTATGCTCTGAACAATTTTCGAGGCTGAAGGTACGAGCTCGTTATTTCATGAGAGCTGCATGCTCGGGGTGTTAACCATAGAGAGGGAATCGAAATCGGTTCTTTTGCTAGTATATACGTGTGTGCTTTTGTTTGTACGCTGAGAAATAAGCTGAACTAAACATACAAGAAAGTTGAAATCTTGCGGAATGATTTTAAAACCAATGATAATAAACATAGACTGTGAAAACCCCACAAAAGCTTGTTGAACAAAAGACATAAAAAAAAATTGAATGACTTCGTAATTACGTCAAGCGAGGGCCAGAGTTACGACTTAAAAATCGTAACAAGCAAAGGGAAAAGACAAAAGAGTGAACCAGTTAAGATACAAGGAGAAGGCTGCTTTTGCTATTAGTTATAAACTCATGTGTATGCACTTCTATTTTTCTTTCTGGTCAATTGTGTGCACTTTATAAACAGGTCAACTAATCAAGCTAGAAACGAGAAAGTTTTGCAAACTAATCTTGGAAAAATGAGAATGTTTCCAATTTAAAAAAGGGCGAGGAGTGGAAATAAAAAGGGTTAGGGCGTCTGAGCCCAAAACTCAGGTTCTAGCAATATCAGTGAAATATTCGTGTGGTTTCTCCTTTACACGGGGAAGTGCTGGAGTTGTGGTGTGGAGGTTTTATATTCAATTCAATTATGTTTATTAAAAAATGATATAACACATTTTTGCAGACTGGAGCTTCAAAACTCTACAGTGGGATTTTCTGAGACGCTAAATCTGACGGTACAATTTTCGTTAAGATTCCTTGACAAAAAAAAAAAAAAAAAATCATCTATGAACCAAGACCCAAGAAATTTTTTTTTTCCATTTTTCTTTTAAACAATTCTGGGACGAGGAATGTGAGGATAATATCAATTGCTTGATGCACACTTAGAGGGTAATGCTCTGACACAGAAAATAAGAGGAGTCAAGTCTTCACAGGCCAGAACAAAGCGATTGATGGCTCAGGACACACTATTTTAAAGAGGGGTTTTGTCCGGCATGCAGTAATGCATTGGATTGTGTTTTTTAAATGAGATGTTTGTTTATTTATTGTAACCCGTTTGTAAATAAAAAAAAAATATTAATAATCAAATATTATTAAAACTGCAGCATGACCTTTACAAATCAGAAGACATTGGGTATATATTTAATAATTGTTGCTTAATTTTCACAAAAACTGATCTCTTTCGTCTATGATTACCAGGGAAATTAACAAAATCTTAGGCTAATAAGGGTCTGTTCAAGTAAAAGGAAATCAAAAGACGATAAGTACATATTTAGCAGATGGCATATATGTTCCACCTGGTTGAGTTATTCAAGGATTTAAAAACTGTATTAATAAAGGCATCAAAGCGCTAATCGATTTGTGCTCTTCCTAGCCTCTTACCCCCTCCACCTTGCACATTTAATCATGTTTTACCTCTTTAGACTGGCCTTAATTAAAGGAGCATTTAGGCTATTGTCCTGAATAACAAACAGCATATCAATGGAAGTCATTAATAGGATGGGATAAAAAAAACTGAATGACGTAATGAAAAAAAGTTCAGGTAATTGTATGATATACGCCCTACCTATTATTCTTCTAATATGTTTCTCTGACGCTCAATCCTAATGAAATATACAAAGTAAGATAAAAATATAATACTTTAGAAACGAATTTGGGCTATATATTTGCACATTAGGGGGTTAAGTATAGCGGGTCTTCGTGCCTATTGTGTTAGGTACAATTATTCTTCATATTATCAAACAGTTCGTGGTAACGAACTGTAAGTAAGGAGCGACCCGGCTCAATGGTAACCGAAACTCTAGAAAACGGGTTTTTGATACCAATAGATACATTCAAAAAATCAGATTTCAATTCTGAATTCAAATATATAACCTTCATCAAGTTTAAACCTACCCATCAAAAGTTACGCGCCTGAGAAAATTTGGCTGATTTTCGAAAAAAGGAGGAAACACCCCTTTAAAATTATAGAACCTTAATGAAAATCACACCATCATATTCAGCATATCAGAGAACCCTGCTGTACAGGTTTCAAGCTCCTATCTACAAAAATGTGGAATTTTGCATTTTTTGCCAGAAGAAAGATCACGGATGCGTGTTTATTTATTTTATTATTTATTTATTTATTTTTTCCCCAGGAGTGATCGTATCGACCCAGTGGTCCTAGAATATCGTGGGAGGACTCATTGGAACGGAAATTAAAAGTTCTAGTGCCCTTTTTAAGTGACCAAAAAAATGGAGGCCAACTAGGTCCCCTCCCACGCTCTTTTTTCCCAAAGTCACCTGATATAAATTTTGAGATAGCCATTTTATTCAGCATGGTTGAAAATATGATAACTATGCCCTTTAGGATGTCTTAATCCCCCGAAGTCTCCGGGGGGAGGGCTGAAAGTTATGAACTTTACCAAATGTTAACATATAGGCCTAGTATTGGTTATTAGGAAGTATACAGACGTTTTCAGGGGGATTTTTTCCGGTAGTAGGGGGGTGGGTGGTTCTGGGGATATGTGGGAAGATCTTCCCATGAAGGAAGTTTTCATGGGGGAAGGGAAATTGCTATGAAGGGGGCGCCGGATTTCCCAGCATTATTTAAAATAAAGATCAGAAATTAAATAAAAAAAAAAATTCCAACTGAAAATAAGGAGTAACATCAAAACTTAAAATGAACAGAAAATATTACGTGTATGATTGGGTTCACCCCCTAGTCAATACCTCGCTCTTTATGCCAAAGATTTTTTAGTACTTTCATAAGAGCTATTTATTCTAAATAACGGCCTTTGTGATTAAGGGGTCGTTTTTAAAGAATTTGAACAAAATTCGAACTTAAGCTTAAAGAGCGAGGTATTGACTAGGGAGCGAGCCCCCTAATATACGTATTAAATATATATGAATATAGAAGTTTGTTGCGTAAGTTAATTCGTTGCGTTGCGTAAGTTGCGTAAGTTACGTATATTTATTACTAATAAAAACGTTCTTAAATAAAATTAAACAAGTTTCGAGAAAGCCATTTGACCAAATAAAAATAAAATTAATATGCAAATTTCGTTTTAATTAGTCATGTACGGTGAGTCAAAATCAAAACCTGAATTAATTCAAAACCGTTCAAAAATTAAATAAAAAAACAAAGTTTTTTTTTTAACTGAAAGTAATGAGCGACATTAAAACTTAAAACGAAAAGAAATCATTCCGTATATGAAAGGGACTGTCCCCTCCTCAATGCCTTGCTCTTTACGCTAAAGTTTGACTTTCTCACAACTCTTATTTTTTTAAACAATAAAAAACTTTAGCGTAAAGAGCGAAGCGTTGAGGAGGGGACAGCCCCTTTCATATACGGAATAATTTCTGTTCGTTTTAAGTTTTAACGTCGTTCCTTACTTTCAGTTAAAAATAACTTGTTTTTTTATACTTAATTACAATTTAGGATTTACAAATCCAAGGCACGCACATATTTCAAATACTGGACAAACCACATCTAATCGAGTTCTGAGTGATGCGAGGAGTTTCAATCTATATTACTGGACGATCCAAATTTCTAAAGCTAGAAAAATCTGAATTCTGAAGCCCTTCTGTTCAAACTCGATGTTGGAATACCCGCGATTCTGTTCTAAGCCTCAATAAGCCTCAATTAACTGACCCAACTGTTTAATTAGAGTGCCGCAATATGCCACATGGCTAATTTTAATTGAGGTCGTTTGTTCAAATTTCCGTTCCCGTTTTTTATTTTCGTTATTACATGGGCTTTAACAATAGCTTTTCGACACAGAGATAACGTTTCTGCTTTAAACAGTTTTTACCTTGTGATTGGCCGTAATGACACACTATCCTATATTTAATGCTATGATTTCCCGATAAACAAGATAGCCTGTCCGCTATATGTTGTGCCTCTTTTTATAGCGCTATATCTTTACGTTCATTAACTTATATATATCACGAAAAAAGAGGCAAAACTCAAAGGTTTCCTGTCCTTTTTGTTAAACAAAACATAAAGAAGGCATATTGTAACTTATAAAAAATTGTATTTATTGTGATCGCCAAGCATATAACATAAATCATGAAAACGCACTAAAACTTTAAATTGATATGTTACAGACAATTTAATTTATCACAAAATAAATAATTAACCAGTTGACTAGATTAGAGAATAAGTACTTAATAGCTTTTCTGCAACTAGTCGTCGTAAAAAAAAAAAATCTCAGAATTATTATTACTTATAGTACACAAACAACGAAATAGAAAACAAAAGAAGTCCCTTTTGTGAAGAGGTAAGATAAAATGATTGAAAGCTAGCTATCTTTTTATCTTGCAAATGATAATCTTGTAGCCAGCACAACAGTTTACTTGGTAAAAAAAAACAAAAAAAAACACGATAAAATGCTATTGTTGTGAGATTATATGAATGCGAAAAATTCGTTTGTAACTGAATCTAACAAATACGGGGAAGGTATGCGAAAGGTTGTTTTAATATATATATATATATATATATATATATATATATATATATATATATATATATATATATATATATATATATATATATATATATATATATATATATATATATATATATATACATATATATATATATATATATATATATATATATATATATATATATATATATATATATATATATATATATATATATATATATATATATATATATATATATATATATATATATATATATATATATATATATATATATATATATATATATATATATATATATATATATATATATATATCTTGGTGGTGGTGAAAACCCACCTACAATATCTTGGATTCTTCCAATTTTATCTTAATTTTTCTTATGAAATTCAACTATTGTTTGATTTCGATCAAAGCTGTATTCCTCAGACGTGTCAGCTCCCCCTCACCCCCCCTTAAAAAGCTTTCTATGTTCATATCTGATCAAGTGAATTATATAAGAACAATTTTGTGCGAAATAAGAGTAGTTTCTGTGCAAAATAAGTTCATAAAATTTGATAATTAGTTTCCAAAATCTACCCTCCAAAATCTCTTGTACCTATGTTATTACATTTTCAACATGATCCACATGTTTTCTAAACTCCCCCCCCCCCCGGCCCCCGAGACTAATTCTTGCATTTGTACTTAGAATAGGGGTAACCAATATTCCAATTGGCTCATTTACCACTTTGGTTTTAGTTATATGTTCTAAAATTTCTAAGTATTTATGGTTATTAAGTATTTCATGGGTATCAAAACTAAAAAGTAGCAAAGCTGATCAATATTCAAATCAGATGTTATATATTATAAACAAAACATCATTTTCATGTGCCAAAATTTAAGTTCGATTGCTTACATGATGGAATTTTTTTTTTTTTTTTAAAGGCTTTATTTTTCAAAATGATATGGATAACTTAAGAAAGATTGAAAATTATAAATAAACATACAATTTTAAACAAAGATCACCTTATATAAAAAATCATATAGATATTGTGCTTCAACTTTCTATCTTTAAGCCAAAAGCTCTGTGATATGTAAAACGAGGTACACAAACAGCAACTATCAAATATGCAACCATAATAGAGATCTCAGTTCTATAGCCTATTCAAGTTAATGTACAAAGCTAGGTAAATAATTTCTAGATGATATGCAAAGATTTAAAACAACAATTGTCCCAAAAACAGAGGTACGTAGCCTTTTGTGTTTTTATGCTCCCTCCACAGCAAGTATTTACAAAATGCAAGCTTTTTTATTCCTCTTTGCTCAAGTTAGGCTTAATGGAAGTACAAGGGTATTGGATTGAATGTTTCCACGATAACGAAAATCTGACACACAAAAACCGACAGAAAAAAAAGAAAAAGAGAATTATTAAGGCTACTTATACATTTGACGAAACAAAATAAGTATTCTTTGTCAATAAATTATGAGAAAAAACTGAAATCAGGAATAACTTGTTAAAAGCTTTTAATTTCACATTGTTAAATATATTGTCCTCTGTGGGACAAGGATTAAAATTCAAAATTTACAGGACAGTGAATGAATTTATAAACAGCCATTTCTTGAGTCCAAAGTGACAATGGTCAAGAGAATTGAATATAATACTCAAAAAGGAGAAAGATACATCTTTAAGAGGAAATCCATGATTTTGAACCTTAGCTGATTGAAAAAACTTAAACCGCTGAAACTTTATCAGCTGATACAGAACGAAAATCGGAAGCCCAAAAAATATGTGCAACCGAGTTAACCTTTTTGGTCCATTTTTCCTTATTTTACGGATGCAGGCTAAATAGTTTTAACAGCTAGGAAAAAGGCTTTGAGACTTCAGCGCATTTCACAAGCTCTGGGATCAACAAGCTTATTCTAAGAACTAAAATGAACATAAAGTGAGCATCGGATTGTACCAAAGCTATGAGAAGCCTTTTCTCTTAATAATAAAAATGCAAAAAACGGCTAATAGAGGCGGCTTTCTAATGTTTCACCAACCCTTCTAAAAATATTTCTTAACAAATTGTTCTTATTCATAAAAAAGAACTTCACAACTGTCTTGAGTAACATATTATAGAATATAGAGCGTTTGTTCAAGTCAGAAACTACAAACGTTCCTTCTAGACATGCGTCTCTAATGCAATATGCGAAAAAAGAAAAAGAAAATCAAAATTTACGCGTTTATTAAGTTTTACGTTTGGCAAATGAATGCCAAATTCTGGTGAACGAATGTGGTTTGGGCTAGAGCTCAATAAAAACACTCAGCCATTATTTTATTTCTCACTATGTTCATACCTGTAATGTTTCATTCATTCCAGCCAACGAATACAGTAGAGTTTTTTTTATTTCTGACGGAACCAGATACCATTTACGTTCACTTCCGATTCTCCAGCATTGAATCAATATTGTTCTATGATTCGCCTCTTTCCCTCAACTTCAGTTATGAGACAGAATTTAAAAAAACGATCATAATGATTGCTGCATTGATACAATGCCAAAGATGTGTATAGGGAAGGGGTGTAAGGGGATTTGACAGCCCCTATCCCGAATTTTTTTTTCCGACTCGTACAAAATTAACAAAAATGCATATAAACTAATTTTTAATTATTTTTTTTAATCCTCCCCCCCCCATATAAAATTCTGGATACGGCCTTGCACAATACAATTGGAATGAAGTAAAAGCTACCTTAAAATATTGTTCTGTGAGCATCTTGAGAAAAAACAACAACAAATAGGCAAAACAAAAATGATGGAAGTCTTCAAAATTCTATCCCTTCCCTCTATCTCCCCTATACCAACTTCCAACATCTTGAATCCATCTCTGATTACAAATGAGACATCCTTTAGCTTGGTGTAGCAATTTGCTCTCAAGGTGAGTTCACTAGAATCATGAGTAGACAAAGTTCAAATAAAGCATCGTTTTAGTCGTAAGTAGAAGTGCTAAGACTGCCACAGCTTGGCCACTTTTTTTCGAGTAGATCAGCCTCAGCATATAAAGGGGACGTCCCACTATCTTCTATTTCACTGGGGTCAAAGCTTTCTTCCACTTCTTGTTCAGCTAACCCTATAAGAAACGTAGCCTTTCTTAAACTATAAATTATCTTTCCTTAGTTTATTTGTTGAACTTAATTGTAGGCTTATCATTATACTGAACAGAAACAAGGAATATAATTTTAAGAAACTAGTAAACTGTAATAATATATAAAACATAATTTTAGCGAAAGTCAGCTACAGACAGAACTGTCACCTAAGATAAATTTAGAAAAAAAAGTGTCGATTATTCCTTTGTCATAATCTGTTATTACTGAGGCTAGTAAACGTTTAAACGGCTTTACAACTTTAAATGGTGACAAAATACAGTAAAAATGTATCGCTTTTACGCATACGCTTAGGTAATGCTTCTGACAGTGTAGCCAAAAAATAATTATTGGTGCATTTTCAAACGCTCTTAGATAATGGTGCTTTCAGACGCAAATTTGCTCTATCACAATTTGCTTGGGTTTCGGTAAATCAACAAAATGCATCCAAACACATAAATGTTTCCGTAGAATGTTTTTTCTTTTATTATCACAGCAAGTTTTCGCGATACACTATCAACGCTTAAACCAAAATCTTGCAAATTTAAATTCATTTCTTACAATGACACGCGAATGGGCCAAACAGAGGCAGGTTGTCTGCAGAAGAAGCGAAGGCAAAAAAGAGACAGAGAAAAAAGAAGAAGAAAAAAAACATGTAACTGGCTTTTTAATTGTTGCTGAAGCTGAAAAAAGGAAACAGAAATCAGCATTACAGTATAGGCGCCTGGCCATGAAACCAACTTAGTCGACTTTTTACTTTCTTTTAAGAGGAAATTGCGTCATTACAAGAGAAAGTGGAAAACGAATTTCCCATGCACCGATGAGTCTGTCGGAAAAAGTCAATACTACTAGTCATGTCGTAAAAATAACATGTTGCAAAAATAAGTTAACCGATCAAAATCGTAGAACCTATCCTTGATCCTTGTATGGGAAAATTGAATCTTTTTTAAAGGGCTGGTGTTCATCCACAGAGCTTCGTCCTTTGGCTCAACCAAACCTTTTAAAAGGTTTCTTTTGAATTCCATCGTGAATTACAATTCAAAAGTAGGTGTTTGTCACCAATCCCAGTTTTTTGGCATAATTCGGTAAAAAGTTTGCTATTTGATTTACGAGGTTTTATGTGCTGTGATATAATCTTTCAAAGTTTCTAAAACATAACATACGTAAAATTTTTTCTTTGGAGGGAAGGGAGAGAAGGGTAAAATTTTCTCCAAAGTTTTTCCAAGACCCTATGTCATATCTCGGCACAAAAATTTGGGAACCGCTGGCATACAGCATCATACCTGTACCAAAAAATGAGTGACCATTTGTGGAAAGAAAGGCAGAGGAAGAAAAAGAGAGAGAGAAAGAGATAAACAGAGAGAGACAGAGAGAGAGAGAGAGAGAAGGAACAGAAAAAAGGAGAAAATCCAATTGATTGCTTCACAGCTATTTATAGAGCATATTAAAGGTCTAACAGTTAAGCTTAGGTTTAATTTCACATCCAAGTTCAGCAGAAACAGATGTTTCAATTAACAAAAAGCAAAATTCTTTAAGAGAAATACCGGGTTTCTTAATACTATATATTTTTTTAAAGAGACATCGTTTTTTAGACTATTAGATGTCTCTGGCAAGACTATTTGAAGGGTTGCAATCATGTGAGAATCAGTCCAAGCAAATACTAAATTATTTGACTTCAGACTTTTGAATAGTGCGAAAAATTCTCTTTTTTTTTTTTTTTTTTTAGAAAAGGTCTTTTAATTTGTAAACTAAAGCTAAATTAAGTTAAATATTTCTTATAAGTGACTCTTAACCCTTAGTATTCTCTTGAAAAAGAATAATTATCTTCCAAGTCTCTTTGAATTTCTGCTGAAGTAAGTTTAAACCTTTAATTCCCAGAACAATATGAGAAGTGAAGTGGTTTTAGTCCTTTTCCCCTTCTACTAACATTTTATGTCTGTCTTCTAATATCTCTAGCGATCCTGCCTATGATTTTTACTTTCATGTCCCGTTTCAAAGGACTAGTGCTATTACGCAATTACTTTGATATTTCTCTGAAAACAGTTGTTAAAGGAATCTTGCTTAGAAAGCCATTCTTCATTAGCAAGAGCCATATAATAATGCTATATAATAGTCAAACAATGTTTCACAGTGGTTCTGAAGTGCCTAAAAATGTTTGATTTATTCGAAGTCAAATACATTAAATCCTCCAGTTGCCAACTTGTTTTCTTTCATCTACGTCGAAGAACTTGGCTGGCTCTTGAATCTTTACCTTTATCAGAAAATTGCTTAAAACCTTGTCTTTGGCGCAATAAAAGTTATAAAGGTTCTAATTCATTAGAAGCTTTCATACCCGCCACAGAGAGCAGATTTCACCTTGTCTTGATTCATGTATAAGATTAAATAAAAAAAACAAGTTTTTTAAACTGAAAGTAAGGAGCGACATTAAAACTTAAAACGAACAGAAATTATTCCGTATATGAAAGGGGCTGTCCCCTCCTCAAGGCCTCGCTCTTTACGCTAAAGTTTGACTCTGTCTCACAACTTTATTTTTTAAAACAATAAAAAACTTTAGCGTAAAGAGCGAGGCGTTGAGGAGGGGACAGCCCCTTTCATATACGGAATAATTTCTGTTCGTTTTAAGTTTTAATGTCGCTCCTTACTTTCAGTTTAAAAAACTTGTTTTTTTTATTTAATTTCTGATCGTTTTTTAGTTAATGCAGCTTTTATTTGTATAAAAATTTTACTTTTCTTTTGCTAAATGGATGTCTTTACAAATTAACTTACGTAACTAACTTCTATATTCGTATATTTTTCTTCTGGCAAAAAATACAAAGTTGCAGATTTTTGCAGATATGAGCTTGAAACCTATGTAATAGGGTTTTCTGATACGCTGAATCTGACGGTGTGATTTTCATTAAAATTCTTTCACTTGTAGGGGATGTTTCCCCTCTTTAAAAAATCGAGTAAATTTTCTCAGGCTCGAAGCCTTTGATGAGTAATACTAAACTTAATAAAATTTATATATTTAAGATCAGCATTATAAACACATTCTTTTGATACATTTATTGACATCAAAATTTCGTTTTTAAAAGTTTCGATTACTATTGAGCCGTATCGCTTGTTTTTTTATTGTTTTTTTTATTACGTATATGTTATTACTTATATGAAGGGGTTCTCCCCTTAGTCAATACCACGCTCTTTACGTTAAAAGTTAAAAAAATTTTGATTCAGAAACCCCTGAATCACAAAGGCCGTTTAATTAGAATAGATAGCTCTTTTGAAAGCACTAAAAAAACTGTAGCGTAAAGAGCGAGGTACTGACTTGGGGGAGAACCCCTCACATACGTTATAATTTCTGTTCGTTTTAAGTTCTAATATTCCTTCTTACATTGCAGTTGAAAAAACTTGTTTTTTTTAATTTAATTTCTGATCGTTTCTTAAATAATGCTCGGAAATCCGGCGCCCCCTTCATAGAAATGTCCCTTACCCCAAAGAAACATCCTCCACGGAAATATTCTCCAGAGTAACCCCCTCCTCTAGCCCCCCCTCCAGACAATATCCTTCCTGAAAATGGTTGTATACTTCCCAAGAACCAATAAATAATGCTGGCATGTCCGGCGCCCCCTTCATGGCAATTTCCCTTCCCCCATGAAAACTTCCTTCATGAACAGATCCTCCCACATAACCACCGCCCCACCCGTCCCTCCCACTACCAGAAAAAAACCTCCTGAAAACTTCTGTATACTTCCCAATAACCAATACTATATGTTAACATTGGGTAAAGGTCATATCTTTTAGCCCTCCCTCTGGGAACTTCGGGGGATTAAGTCATCCTAAAAGACATATTTATCATATTTTCGACTATGCTGAACAAAATGGATATCTCAAAATTTTTATCAGGTGACTTTGGGAAAAAATAAGCATTGGAGGAAACCCTATTGTCCTTCGTTTTCTTTGTCCTTTAAAAATCGCATTAGAGAGTCTAATGTCCGTTCCAATGATCCATTATACAATATTATAGGACCGCTGGGTCAATACGATTCCCCCCGGGGGAAAAAAAACAAACAAAAAAACAAAAAAACAAATAAACACGCATCCGTGATCTTTCTTCTGGCAAAAAATATAAAATTCCACATTTTTGCAGATAGAAGCTTGAATCTTCTACAGTAGGGTTCTCTGATACGCTGAATATGATGGTGCGATTTTCATTAAGGTACTATAACTTTTAGGGGTCTTTCCCCCTTTTTTTGAAAATCAGCCAAATTTTCTCAGGCGCGTAACTTTTGATGGGTAGCACTAAACTTGATGAAAGTTATATATTTGAAATCAGCATTGAAATCTGATTCTTTTGATATATCTATTGGTATCAATAACCCGTTTTCTAGAGTTTCGGTTACCATTGAGCCGGGTCGCTCCTTACTTACAGTTCGTTACCACGAACTGTTTGAAAGAAAAAAAGGACCTTGCCCTCCTGTCCTTTCAAATTGATAGCCATTCTGAGCATGTAACCGGGACTAAGATGAATAAGAAACAAATGAGCAATGTAACACTTAAGCATTACTTGTGCTATTTACCTTATTCATATTATTGCAGTAAAATAAAGGTATTGCCATTAATCGGAAATTAAAACAAGCCACTAAACAAGTTAAGACGGGGTTTCAAACAGTTTGTGGTAATGAACTGTAAGTAAGGAGCTGAAAACTCTAACCGAAACTCTAAAAAACAGAATTTTGACACCGATAGATATAACAAAAGAATCGGATTTTTATGCTGATGTTAAATATATAAGTTTCATTAACTTTAGTTTTACCCATCACAGGTTACGAGCCTGAGAAAATTCCCCTGATTTACGAAAATAGGGGGAAACATCCCTAAAAGTCATAAAATCTTAATAAAAATCACACCATCAGATTCAGCGTATCAGAGAACCCTACTGTAGAGGTTTCAAGCTCCTAAGATGATATGAAATAATTTTATTACGTGAGTAAACCAGAACATGGTATTTCACAAACCACAGAAAAATACATAAGAGAACTACTAAAAAAAACTAAAAAAAAAAATACTAAAGTAAACTACTAAAATACAAAGGAAAAATACACACTATAACCAACTATATATTATGAGTCCAACGACTGGCGTGGTCTCCTGCCAGATCGCAGATGCGTGTTTATTTGTTTGTTTTGTGTTTGTTTTTCTAAGGGGTAATCGTATCGACTCAGTTGCCCTTGAATATCGTGAGAGGGCTCATTCAAACATAAATTAAAAGTTCTAGTGGCTTTTTTAAGTGACCAAAAAATTTGGAGGGCAAATAGGCTCCCTCCCACATCCCTTTTTTCTCGAAATTGTCCAATCAAAATTTTGAGATAGCCATTTTGTTCAGCATATTATAAGGCCGAATAACTATGCCTTTGGTGATATCATAACCCCCACAACCCCTGGGGAAAGATCTTTAAGTTATAAAATTTGCCCACTGTTTATGTGTAGCATTTTCTGTTGAGAAGTATACATACATTTTCTGAGGAGGGGGTGATTTTTTTCTTATGGAATTTTCCACACGAATAAGTTTCCATGGGGAGGGAAGTTTCCAGGGGATGAATTTCTCAGGAGAAATTTTACACTAGGGTAGTGTGCCAGAATTCCTTTACGAAATTCTTCTTATGCCTTACTTTCTCATTGCCGGCTCAATTTTAGGCGAGGAAATGTTAAGGGTAATTGTCCGGGGTAAATTTTCACCAGGATTGAATTGTCTAGAGAATATACCTGTTGAGAGGAGGGATTATTCCATGGAAGTGTAGCCAGTTTTCCAGGCGATCAGATTATGTAAAAAAAGATCAGAAATTAAATAAAAAAAACAAGTTTTTTTTTAACTGAAAGTAAGGTAGTAACGTTGAAACTTCAAACGAACAGGAATTATTACGTATATGAGGGGGGTTTCTCCTTCTCAAAACCTTGTTCTTTACGCTAAAGTTTGAATTATATCCCAGCTCTTCAAAAACGACTCCTGAAACAAAATGTTCGTTTAATTAGAACATTGAGAAGCTGTATTTATAAGCACTAAAAAACTTTAGCGTAAAGAACGAGATTTTGAGGAGGAGCAACCCACCTTATATACGTAATAATTTCTGTTCGTTTTAAGTTTTAATGTTGCTCCTTACTTTCAGTTAAAAAACAACTTGTGTTTTTTTTTTATAGCTAAAAGGAATAATGTGAGGAATTGAAAAAAAATAGTCAAACATCTCTATACATACTACTCTTAAACATTTTAGATATATAAGCAGGTTCAAAAAAAAATTTCAAATAAGTTTTCTGTCTAAGGACTGGTGGATTATTCGCTTAGCCAGAAGCACATTTATTTCTCATTTGATTAGCCCTCGAATGTAATTTTAATCCTGTTTTCTATTTTTTTGGCAACAGAACGACAAATCTGTGAATGAAAACCGAGACACGGGTTAATTGTTTCTGAAGATAAAATAGCGAAGGACTTTCTCGGGGGACCTAGAAGGCAGTTTTTTACGGTCGTTTTTTGAAGATTTGCCCTTGTGTATCTTAAAGGTAATTAAAACTTAATATCTTTATTCTCACAGTCTTTCCGCTCCTCACTACTGTTGAGAGAAAAAAAAAATAATAATCAGCAACTTTAGACAGAATATATAGCATCCTTCGGTCGTCAATGTTTTTTTTATATAATAAAACAAATAGTTGATTATAGTTGATAATAGTTGATATAGTTGATAATAGTTTATTAATTTCAACTTCATACAAATATTTTAGCAAGCGTTCGTCAATATTTGTGACTAAAATATAATTATAAAAAAGAGGAAAAAGAAGAAAGAAAAAACCTCAACATTCTCATTGAAGAGCTTCTTATTGAACAGTGTTAAATAGATCATAGAACAACTTTATAGCCAATTTCTCACCTCCTTTTTTATGAGACTCTGGGTTTCTTTGGGGAAGCGGTGGCTTCCTTGGCACAATTCCTACTATGCTATGCATGGAATTATCTAAGGAGTGAATTGATGACTTTTTGTTTCTCGTTCGTCTCCCACTACTGCTGTAAGAGCAGCTGGAAGTTTGACTACCACACTTTGTTATTGGAGTTACTTTATAAGCTCCTTCTAGATCTGGAGAGCAATCAGATACTAATAACTGATCAGAGCAACGGCGTGAGTTGAAAGGGGTATGTTGAAGACTTCTCGTTGTTGTAGACGCAACCTTACGTCCCTTAAAAAAAATGTAAACTTTCAGTCTATAGCCATAACATTACATAAGTCTCAGAATTATCAAGAATCTTGACATAAAAAAAAACAATTAACAAATATCTGTAAGCTAAAGAAATATGACAGAAGTGGGAAACTCCCACACAGAGTTTACCATATGGGGTTATGAGGACAACTCCTTGTTGTCGTAGAGGGAACGTTATGTCCCTTAAAACAGGTTACAGATTTCAATAATGATGGTAAATCAGTTAATAATTTATGATATCATAAATCTTGAGACAAAAACTGAACAAATTATTTTTGAAGGTGGTGATTATAATATAGGCTAGGTATGATTAAACCTACTCTGAAAATTGACTACATTCTTCTATCGTTCAATAGATTTGTTCCCTCTTTCTTATCTAGATTGACCGTACGTTTGGTCAGAACATCTAGCATTTGAAAAGAATGCGATATATCTTAAGCAAATGTTACTGTGAGTAGTACAAAGGGACTGGGGTTTGCGCAGCGAAAAGAAAGCCAATTTTGTTAATCTCTTTCACAGAAAAACTTAAATTTAAATTTATTTTATTCGCTGTAGAAAGCACAAGCTCTTGGATTCTGGTCGTCTGGTTATTCGTGACGTCATTCATTTGAAAAATGTTTTTTTTTTTACAAAATTAATTAATTCCGTATATGAATTCCGTATATTAAGCCTTCGGCTATGGGGATTGCAGTGTGGAAGACAAAATTTAGCAAAAATACACCCCCCCCCCCAACAAAAAAATGAAGTCTGACAAAGGACCGGAATACAACCAAAACACAGTTTTTTCCGTGCCACTTTGCACGGGAGAGGTGGTTGAAGAAACCTGGGAGGGAACTCTTTGAATTGAAAATTTTATTTAATACTTATTACAACATTGAAAATAAAAATGAAATTGCAGTAAAATTAAATTTTGAAATGATGAGCTTTTCAGCAGCTGATATCATATATCAAACAGTTCGTGGTAACGAACTGTAAGTAAGGAGCGACCTTACTCAATGGTAACCGAAACTCTAGAAAACGGGATTTTGATACCAACAGATACATCAAAAGAATCAGATTTTATTGCTTATTTCAAATATATCAGTTTCGTTGAGTTTAGTCCTGCCCATCAAAAGTTACGCAAGAAAATTTGAGAAAATTTGCCTGAGAAAATTTGGCTGATTTTCTAAAAAAGGGAGAAAGACCCCCTAAAAGTTATATAATCTTAATGAAAATCTAACCATCAGATTAAGTGCATCAAAAAACCCAACTGTAGAAGTTTCAAGCTCCTATCTACAAAAATGTGGAATTTTGTATTTTTTGCCAGAAAAAAGATCACGGATGCGCGTTTATTTGTTTGTTTTTTTTTCCCCAGGGGTGATCGTATCGACCCAGTGCTCCTAGAATAGCGTGGGTGGGCTTATTGGAACGGATATTAAAAGTTATAGTGCCCTTTTTAAGTGACCAACAAAAAATGGAGGGCAACTAGGCCCCCTCCAACGCACATTTTTTTCCCAAAGTCACCCGATCAAAATTTTGAGATAGCCATTTTGTTCAGCATGGTCAAAAATATGATAACTATGTATTTAAGGATGACTTAATTTCCCGAAGTCCTCGGGGGGAGGGCTGAAAGTTATGAACGTTACCCAATGTTAACATATGGTATTGGGTTATTGGGAAGCATAAAGACGTTTTCAGGGGGGATTTTTTTCTGGTAGTGAGGGGCAGGGGTGGGTTGGCCCTTATGTGGGAGGATCTTTCCATGAAGGAATTTTCATGGGTGAAGGGACATTGCTATGAAGGGGGCGCAAGATTTCCCAGCATTCTTTAAAAAAAGACCAGAAATTAAATAAAAAAAAAAGTTTTCAACTGAAAGTAAGGAGCAACATCACAACTTAAAACGAACAGAAAATATTACTTATATGATTGGGTTCACCCCCTAGTAATACCTCGCTCTTTAAGCCAAAGATGTTTTAGTACTTTCATAAGAGCTATTTATTCTAATTAACAGCCTTTGTGATTAAGGGTCATTTTTAAAGAACAAAATTCGAAATTTAGCTTAAAGAGCAAGGTATTGAGTAGGAGGCGAATTCCATAATATACGTATTAAGAATATATGAATATAGAAGTTCGTTACGTAAGTTAATTCGTAAGTTACGTATATTTATTGCTAATAAAAACGTTCGTAAATAAAATTAAACAAGTTTCGAGAAAGCCATTTAACCAAATAAAAGTAAAATTAATATGAAAATTTTGTTGTAATTATTCATGTACGGTGAGCCAAAATCAAAACCTGTATTAACTCAAAAACGTTCAAAAATTAAATAAAAAAACAAGTTTTTTTAACTGAAAGTAAGGAACGACGTTAAAACTTAAAACGAACAGAAATTATTCCGTATATGAAAGGGGCTGTCCCCTCCTCAACGCCTCGCTCTTTACGATAAAGTTTGACTTTCTCACAACTCTATTTTTTTAAATAATAAAAAAATTTAGCGTAAAGAGCGAGGCGTTGAGGAGGGGACAGCCCCTTTCATATACGGAATAATTTCTGTATAGTATTGGTTTTGGTTTATTGGAAAGCCATTTAGCACAAGAAAAGCAAAATTAATATGCAAATTTTGTTTTAGTTATTCAATGACGGTGAGCCAAAATAAAAGGTGCATTAACTAAAAAACGATCAGAAATTAAATAAAAAAACAAGTTTTTTTTAACTGAAAGTAAGGAGCGACATTAAAACTTGAAACGAACAGAAATTATTCCGTATATGAAAGGGGCTGTCCCCTCCTCAACGCCTCGCTCTTTACGCTAGAGTTTTTTATTGTTTAAAAAAATAAAGTTGTAAGACAGAGTCAAACTCTGTCTTACATATCAAGAAATTATATCAAGAATATAGTTTCTTTTCTTTGTTACAAGAATCTTATCAATCTATGTAAAGAAAATGGAGATATTTGACGCTGGAAAAATCATTAAGGATAGCTTTTTTAGGGGATAAGAATTATTTCCGGGAGGATAGACAAATTTGTCTAAGTAGAAAAAAGACGCGAAAATTATTGGGAAGCTCCTGGCAAATAATATAATCTCTGGATATCAGAGAGACTAGAGCAAGACTCATACCAGTGTAGCATATTATGTATGAACACATTGTTATAATATTTAAAAGATTATATTAGGTTTAAAAAAAAATTATATTCGGTGTCAAAACAACATTGTAACATTATAAATATTTGTTAAAATTGTAACTAATTACCTTTCTTTGCGAAGAAAATGTTGAGAAACAATTCTCTGGAGGAGGATATGCAGGAGGTGGAGGAAGAAATTCGGACCATTTAGGTTTTTTTTCTTGGCCTGTTAGATCTCGGCGAGGAGTTGAACTGCTATCGTCTGAAAAATAATACGAAAAAAGCATTATCTCGTCTTTGCTGTACCTCAAAACTGTAAGTTCCGAAAGGAAATTTTCAGCTAGTGCCTCGTTCCATTTTAACCGACAGTAAATCTTTTTGCAAATCCTAATATACAATTGAAGTTTATGCCTACTTTATATTTATTTATAAGTGAAAATAAATTTGAATTCATAAACAATCTTCGAGGAGAAGCGTGATAAGGCTAGAATTATTTCAAATTTTAAATAAGTGGCTATAAATTCTAATTACAACGAATAGAAAGTATCTATTTTTAAAGAATTGAGCCTAGACGAGCTCAGCGTTATTTTCGGATTATTTTGAATTCTTATTCCTTATATTCCCCATTCCCTCACATTCAACAGTGATTACAAAATGACCACAAAATATTTACAAAAAGATCACTATATCTTAGTTTTGTGCATACAATTTATTCATCATGATAACTGATACAAAAAAGGTTGGCGAATCTTTCATGATTATGAGATAATTGGGACTGTGTTGAAGCAAACCCGCATGGAGTCACTGTTCTGCAATGATTAACTTGTAAATAATCAAAACATAAAATAAACTCGGGCACATTAGAGTTTTCAGTTTTATCGTTATCTATGGAATACTGACAAAGCTTATAAATTATAGAATTCGCTTTTAAACTCTTGCAATTGAGAGCTAGCATACATGGTACCAGAAAATAGGAAATAATGTTAAGCCAACTCCATGGAAAAGCGCTAAGGATACTTCTGAAAGCACAAAAACCAAAGAAATCCTTGCTTGAGCTTGCTCAGGTACGATGTTTGGTGCCATACGTGCGACACTATTAAAGGAAAAAAAAATATATATTTGATTATTTTTGCTCTATGAAAATTAATAGAACTGCATCAAAGCGGTTCAAAACGTCACCGGTCCTCAACCCTTCTCAAATCAAGTGCCTAATTTGCGTGATGTTTTTTTTCTCAGTACCGATTTTAAAGACTTTATGTTTTATTTGAAATGAATACCCGATCAAATGCACAATCACATTCTTTACACAATGAAGCCGTGGTTCTTGATCACAATTCGTTCTGAAAGTCTGTTTCAAAACTGACATTGTAAGAAAGTAATCGTATTTTCTAAGGTTAATGAAGAGAAAATATACCTCTAATACAATAAAAAAAAGGAAGAAAATACACAGTGAAAGAAACAAATGTTTGGAAAGGGTGGTCGGTTCGAGAATACTTGCTTCCGGTTATGCATCACAGTCCAAGCATGACACAATTATGGATCACTGGTGTAGGAGAACCGAAATTTCGTTCAAAATCGGAGACATTTTGCTCTCGAATTTTTCGTCTTGAAAGCTGATTTCTTCAGACGGTGACACGTTCAAAAAAAAGATTTTATTTTTAAACACTTATACTGTGTTACCCTAAGTATTTGTATACGGATTAACTTAATATCTTAATCCGATTAAGAGCTTTTCAGTAAAAGTGTTATTATTATTATTTTAATCAGACCTTTAAGAATTAGTTAATTTTTTTGAGTTGCAGATGCTTTCTAAAGCCCTCCAAGCAGTTTGCAGTGCACCCACAGGGGTCCACACAGCATTGTGTGGCTGTAACTTAGTAAAGAGCGAACCATGGCCCATAGTAAGTGGAAGTTTAAAAAGACATTTTGAAAGAAAAAAAAACTGTCAAGTGAGGAAGAGTTGTACGAGAACAAATTTATGGGAATTTCAACAAAGAGCCTGAATGCCTTTAAAATAGTATCAGATCGAAACAGAACTTGTACCATTGGAATCACCTCCGTGATCATTAGCCCCAGATGGGAGAATTACAGTCCCCCACCTTATACAACAAGGAAAACCTGTTTTTTTCAGCGGTGATCATACCAAACCAGTGGTTGTAAAATGTTGGAAGAAGGCTTATTTGAAAGGACATCTGAATATCTAATGTTTTTTTTTTCAAAGTGAAGTTTGTTTTTTTACGAGGTAGCAGTAGATGTTTCAACAATAACGGAAGAGATTGTGCAATATTAAAGTATTCTGCCATTTGTACAACCAACCATAATTTTTTATGCAAAGAAGGTCAAAATGACTGAGAATAGAAATTCTAACATAACCAATCAATTGTTTATGCTCTATAACCATAGACATAAGCTTTTGAGCCAACACCTTGGCAAAACGATAGTTTTTCAATTGTCGAAAAAAAAGCATCTAGTGTTCCGAATAATCTTTCCATTATAAACTACAAAAAAAGTTGACTTTGAAAATAAATTGACCAGTGTGAAATAAGGTTTAAACTCTAAATATTTCATGTAAGACAATATTGTATAAATAGATAGATAGATAGATAGAAGCTGACTTATTAGTAGAGGTGACCCTATAACCCCCAGGACTCACCCCTGCTGCCACCTACAACTTTTTTTAACACCATATATGAGCACGAGAACCACGTGGTTTATGGTTTTTGTCAATGAGAATTTGAAAAACAGGAATTTTGTCACATTTATGTATGTTTTCATGGATGGTTATGTGTGTTGATCGATTTATTTGATGTTTTTCATGGATGTTTCATGGTTTTTGTCAGTGAGAATTTGAAAAACAGGGACTTTGTCACATTTATGTATGTCAACAGCAATTCATGTCTGTTATATGGTTTTCTCAGTGAGAATGGAAAAACAGGACTTCGCCAAATGTTATGACATTCCCGGAAAAAGTTAGATCACGTGTTTCCTTCTCAGCCAATCATCGAATCGGATACATCCTCCTTCTCAGCCAATCAGAGACTTGCTTACATATAGTTTCCCCGTTACATAACAATTAACCCTTGAGATTTCATCTATAACGGGCATGCACTGTGATTAAATTATCAGAAAGTATTTTGACGCTGTGTAAACAACAATGGATAAATTTAACTCTTTAGAAGTCTTGGCAGTCGAAATTAGCAATGTAAGTTCTGTTTTTCATTATTTTTATTTTAAAAATAAAATTTTTTTCTGTTTTAACCCTCTCATTTTTTCGAGTAAACCCCCCCCCCCCCAAACCATACAAACATAATTATAATCAATGGAAAACATAAAATATATTCTTTTACCCTCAAAACCTAACCCCCCCCCACCCTTGTTTTACAGCCCCAAATTCTCGCAAAAAGAAATAATTCTCTTTTTATTAAAGTTTGACTTTTATCAATTGTAATATTTTATCAAAATGAGACATCCATAGCTCTGTTGTTATTATCTCACTCTGATTTGACACAAGACTCCAGTGCGTGGTTAAAATTAGCAGTCACCCTTTTAAAGCACTTCCTGTAAAAGGTTTCTCAGATCAAAATGGGATGTTTTTCTCCTGTCAAATTAAAACGGTCTCATGCAGACAATTGCAATTTATTAAGCGCAGGCATATACAATCTCTTTTTGGAGAACCGATGAAATCTCGTTATTTTCAAATTAAGATCTAACAATATATTTAGGACATTGGTGAAAGGGGGAGGGGGCCATGCCTCAATTCTATCGCCATCATTGTAAAGTGAAAACAAACTGTTTCTTCGCGTGAAAAGTAAGGGGGTGAGTTTAAGAAAAAGATACATTGCTTTATTATGCGTAAATTGAATAGCATTTTTACCATATCTTTCGGTGGCGGGAGGGGGTATTGTCCCATGTCTTTTCTCAGGGATATTTTCCGTGGGGGTTATTTTCCGTGGGCTGTTTTTTCTGGGTGTGTGATAAATACCAGCTATCGTAAAAGGATATGGAAAGATAAAAAATACCGTTAATACTTTAAATGCATCAAACATGGTGTACACAATGCAGATTAAAACCAGAAAAGAACAGAAACGCCTAAAAATAAGAAATTAGGCCGATTTATATAGGCAGGCTTTTGAAGGGCTCAGTGAGCCGTAATTCTCAGATTCAAAAAAAGGATGCAATTAGTATATTTCACGAAATTTTTTACGTTGTGCTTTCTTAGTGATAAATGCCTTTTCTAGACAAAATTACATGGATGATGATACTAACTTTCTTTCTGTAAAAAAAAGGGAAATTATTTAGATACTAATTTTTTCTCTTCTTTTTAAGACCAATTATGAAGAATGCGTGCCCCCTCCCTCCAAGAAAGCGAGGGTTAATAATGCGGGCCATGCGATGGCTACTGTCCGGCAATATGGTAGCTGGCCGAAGCCTCCAAAACAAGTGCAATCATCTGTACAAGAATGCAACGCAGCCGGCCCGTCCACCTTCCATCATACAGTGCCTGGGCCTTCAAGAGCTGCCCCACTTATGCAAGGTCAGGAAGTGGCCCTCCAGCATGCACTACCTGGTCCTTCGGGTGCCCAAGTGCAGCCGGGATATGCAAATGTAAGTATTTTTTCCCACCTTTCTATTTCTTCCAATTTTTCAGTCCTTTTCAATCCCAATATAAACTTATCTCTGTGGGATATTAACCCCATATTACATATCTAAATATAATTTTTTGCAAGGAAACCACTCTTTTCTAATCTTTGCTATCTCTTCGCTGCTATCTCATAATAATATCTTTACCTAATTTTCTAGTTTACTGTTTGAGAACCCTTTTATCACAAAATGCTATTTTTGCTATAATATTATAGTTTTAAGTGACCTAGAATTAAACCATTTATTTCATCAAATAACATTTTTTTCTGATATCTTCAAGTCCATTGCCCCCCCCCCCTTGGCACGCAGGTCGCTGTTATCACATACATTCAGCAGTCTGCCGACACGGCTCGTAGTGAAGCCGAAAAGGGGTACTATATCCCGAATATTATTTTCTCATAGAAAACTGCCTTTGAGTTATAAACTTCTGTTTTATTTAAACACAATTTTGTATGAGGAGGCTATCAAGTAAAGACCACGGTTTTTCAAAAGCTGATTAGTTTCTACCCATTTCCTCCATCTTTTCGCTTTTCGCTTTTTTCAACACTGTAAAATTAAAATTTCATAGATTTTAAAAGATGTTTTTCCCCCACTCAATTTGTGTTTGACAGAGATTATAGCATTGCAATCTCTTACACATAGGCCTAATTCTAATTTGCGTAACGATTGTCTAGATCAACATGTCATGATTTTGCATGGAGAGACATTCCTGAATAAGAATTAACGGTTCTCGAATTTAATTGTACTGTTTCCCCGAGAATACGCTTGCAAACAGAGCAGAAACGCGATTAAAAATAATCTAGGCTCATTTGGAGTCATAGACAACCTGTACGGGGAGCAGGCGAAACGACTTAGGCCGTCTAACAATACGGTTTTTTGGGGCATTTGGTAAACGGCTGGGAGCCTCGGAGCCGGGAAGGCCCCGATGGGCCCGGGGAGTGCGGGGGGGGCAAGGTTAGGGAAGCGCCGGGGGGATGCGCCACGGGTCACGGAAGTGCCACAGGGATGCGCCACGGGCCTGAGAAGCATCGGGGGAAGCGATGCGGGGCCCCGAGAAGCGCCACAGGGATGCGCCATGGCTCCGAAAAGCGCCACGGGTGGTCCGGGAAGCGCTGAGGGGAATGGTTAGGGGGGGGGGGCCGGGGGGGCAGCGCCGAAAATTTTTTTTTTTTGAACACTTTGAAAATAAACGAACAAATTGTTGCCTTCTATGTCATATCTTAGATTATCTTCAGTTGTATTAACCAAATGTTATTAAGCAATAATAATCCAAATTTTAAAAGCAGTAGGGGTGATTTGAACACTTTGAAAATAAGCTATTTTTCATTTATAGATTGGACGAGCATTGGTCCCCTACTCTCCATCTAGTGAAGAAGAGGAAGAACCGATTCTAACACCGCCAGTGGAGATTCAGGACAATTTAACATGGGATGATTTACATCAAATTCCAGATAATATTGACGACTTTTTAGGTGATTTTTTAATTGTTGATTATCGCGCATTTGTGGTGTGATACTTTTTTAAAACAAATAGGCAAATTTTAGTCTTTTTACCCCGGGATTAAACAGTGACCTATCAAAACTCCGTTCCCAACTCGACTCCACTTCAAACAACAGTAGTGGAGTAGTTACCAGATTTTGTTGAACAACTTGGGGGTGGGGATAATATAGAAGAGGGGGAGACAACTCTCCCAGACTTTCAGCTGTCCAACAGAATTTTAAATAATATAGTTGTTTTCACTGCAACGTTTGGGGATCCCTTTAATACACTTATGGGAGGAAAATTTGTTTTTGACCCTATAGAAATTGTGCATGCATATGTAGACAAAATTCGTGCACTTATGGAGAATCAAATTCAATTGTGGGGAGGTAGGGATTCAATTAAGGTCTCCATTGTTTTAAAGGTTTTTTATTTGAATGAGGGGAAAAGCGAGGTTTTCTATCATTTTATACATTCCGAGATGCGTTTGGTTTATTCAAATTTAGAAAATTTTGAGGGAGCTTTCTTAGATTGGGTCGATCAAATTATAACGCATCTCGATAACTTCAATGAAAACGGGAGTGGCTCTCTAGTTCTTTTTGTTGAAAATTTAAGTATACATATTTGTAAATTTAAGAAAGATTTTATTTTAAGAGGGGGGGCAGGTGGGCATAAAAGGGAGACATTTTTAAATTATAATCCAGATCTAGTAGGTTGTCGTGGTGTACAGAAGATTTGTTTTGAAACAGATCAAAAGTGTTTCCGATATCCTTTCCTCATGTCAGCCTTTCTGCCTCTAGCAGATGAAGCTACCAAGAAAAATTTGGACGATTGGGCTATACACGGAAAAGTATGGTCCGATTTCCCAGTTGTAGATTTTTAATGCTTAGAAGGAAAATACCCAGTGACGCTAAGATCTATTGATGTGTTTGAAAGGGCTAATGCTCATTTAAATATTGGCGTTACTGTGGTACAATACGAAACTGAATTTGAAGATGGGGCTCGTTCTAAGAAAAAGGGGGTGGTTTTCCCCATAAGGGGTTCCTCAGTTGATTTGGTTATACACCGGGTTTGGTTGTTATACATGCCACCTAGTCAACCGAACACAATCGGTCATTTTAATCCTATCACTGACATTAGTAGAGTTCTGAGGGAGGGTAAGAAAAGGGGACTCGTTTCTACTGTCCAACATGCCTCTCTAGATTTTGGACTGAACTAAAGTTACAAAATCATATGAGGCATTGTAGCCGCCACGGCTACCAGACAGTGGAAACGGTTTCAGGGGATAGGGCCATTCTACGTTTCAAAAATTTTCAGAATAACCTTCTCCAGTGCAACAAAATATCTTTGGACTGTGAGGCTAAGCTGGTGGAGGTGAATGACCCCCAATATCCAAACCGAGTCAAAGAACATCAGGCTATTGCAGTGTCCTATGCCCACGCGCAAAGAGACAGTTCTAACACCCTGCGGTTGTTAGAAATAGTTGAAACATTGGATGAGCGGGAGTGCATGGTCAAGGCATTGACTAAACTGATTGACACGGCTAATGGTGCTATTTCTCGTTTGAGAAATACGAATTATCCAATGGTGCTGTCTGCAGTGGATCGTCACGCGATTAATAATAAAAAAATTTGTTGGGTTTTTAAGGGGTTGTTTGTAGTGGTGTATAAGGGGACAAACGGGAAACGAGGGGGGAGGGGGAAAGTCAGAGAGCATGATCACTGGTGGCAGGACCTCTCCCCGGCCCCTCGTAAGTGGAGAGGAGGGGCGCAGCAATCGTGTAACTTAAATGTTAGCCAACAGTTTTTTATCCCAGTTTTTATTCATAACTCCAATTATGACTTAAAATTTATTTTACCGGCACTGGCACGTATGCATAGGAAAGAAGGGGGAGTAGATTGTCCATGGGTAAATAGTTCATTTATCTACAACATAATTCCCAAATCAGCTGAGAAGTTATTGCTTCTCGAACTGAAATGGCAGGCAGTGGATAATGGGCATACGTGTTGGAATAAAATCAGGTTTTTAGATTCTTTTAGTTTTTTCCCCAAGGCATTAAGTCAATTGATTCATGTGCAAAAAAGCGACAAGTTTGATAGCTTTCCCTTGCTTAAACAGCACTTTACAGACAGTGAAATGTATGACCTGTTGACCTGCAAAGGTATATATGCATACGATTATTACTGTTCTGGCGCACGCTTAAGCGAGGAGAAACAACCTCCAATTGAAGCTTTTTACAATTCACTGACCAACAGTGTATGCGTTGCCGCGGATTTTGTGTGTGCTCACACGCTGGGTTCCAAGGAGAGTTGTAAAAATGGTTATGAGTATTATAGACTTTACTTCGCTTCTGACGTTTTAGCTCTGTTGGATACACTCTGTTAGAACAGAAACCTGATCCATTCAGACATCGGGTTAAACAGTAGTTCCTATTTTTTCGCCCGCCATGTAGTGATGGATTTAATTTTAAAAATTAGCAGGGAGGAAAGAGGCCTAATCACCGACGTAGATCAGCACTTTTGTGTAGCGCGTTCAATGAGGGGGGGTATGTTTTTCATGGGGACCGTGTCTTATCAACCGATCCGAGCGGACAAAGCACCGGTGCAAAGTCAAATGCAGTGTTCTTGGACATGAACTCATTGTACCCCTCGGCAATGTCACACTACTCTTTGCCATGTGGGAACTATCAATGGCTTGAGAATCCTTATGAGTTCCCCGACATTACCATCGTCGAGGACAATGGGCCACAAGGATGGTTCTTTGAAGTTGATGGTCACATTCCGCTGGCGCTTCACGACTCAGTCAAAGATTTTGTCTTTCCCTGTATCAATCGACCGGTGACCAGGGACTCTCTGAGTCCCTACAATCGTTCATTGGTTGTGGATATGGGGATGCACTGGACTCCCTCCAAACAGAAACTGATTGCTGATTTGGACCCTAAAGAGAATATCGTTGTTCACCATGTGCTTTTGCACTGGATGGTGAGCAACGGTTTCAAGATCACCAAAATACACACGGTCCTGCAGTTCAATCAGCAACCCTACTTGAAAACGTTTATCGACACCTTTGTCGATAAACGCTATAAGGCCAATTCAAAGGTGGAGAAGGAAATGTATAAGCTCATCCTAAATCCAACGTTTGGCAAAATGTGTGAAAGCGTACGGAACAGATCTCGCTGCGACGTCATGACTGACCCTCTAGAGTGGGCACGAATTATTGCCGACCCCAATTTTACCTCATTCACGAGCATAGAGCCCGGCATGGTTCTTCTACACAGGAAAAAGCGAAATGTAGTACTGAACAAGAATATTGCAGGCGGCAGTTCAGTACTCGAAATTTCAAAAAAGCTCATGTTGTCTTTATTTTACAATTTGTGCAAGTTGCAATGGCAACGGGAGGGGGAGGTTCAAGTTTACTATGGTGATACAGATTCTCTGCTGTTAAAGGTAAATGGGAGAGAAGGGTATTTATTGGGTGATTTGCAAAATGGGGGACACATCAGCTCGTGAATGGATTTCACCAACTGCAATCTATCCCTCTACCTCGAGCTGGTGAAAAGTCAATCCCCCAACCAATTATTAATGGTAACATAAGAGACGGGGAGGGATGTGATAGCCAGGGGGATGGTCCCTGGTCCCAAAGTTTAGTGCGTGGAAACTCAGAGTGGGGAAGATAAGAAGGCGTGTAAAGGGGTGCCAATAAACTTTGTAAAGAGCAATTTCAACAGGAGTGTGTACAGAGATTGTGTAGAAAGTAGCCTAGTGCCGAGAGCACAAGTGCTTGCAATTCACTCTCTACAGTATAGAAATTATACTGTGAGAGTGGAAAAGAATGCAATGTCGTGTATATCCGACAAGGTCTATGTACTTGAGAATGGTGTGAGTGTCCTACCCCACGGCCACTACAGTATTTCAGATCGAGTTGAATGCCTAGACTATTACAATCAACTTGGTCTGGATAAACTAACCTAATCTGACTAACCACCACCCCAACCTTTCATAATTTAGCCTAACCAACTAACTAACCCAACCCCTAACCTGTAGCAGTGACGGCACCTATTGTTTTTTCACCCCGCGGTTCCCGGGGGGAGGGGTCCTTGCCCGCGGCCGCCCAGGGGGGGGGGTCCCGCCCGCGGCCGGCCGGCCTTCGCCCCCGCGGCCCCCGGGGGGGGGACCCACACCTTTAAATTCACCATAATCATGTTCAACTGTGCTATTGTTCCAAGTGTGTGTGTGTGTATTTTCTGTTGTACAAAAAGTGTCAGGTATAGAAAAGTGTTTAAGTTGACAAAAAGTGTTGTATAGAAAAGTGTTGTACAAAAAGTGTTTTTTATTGTACATAAAGTGTTGTATAAAGACAAAAAGACAAAAAGTGCTTTATTATAAAGTGTTATCGTTGCAGTTCATGTTAAACAAATAGAGTTTTCATTTTGACCATGAAATTTTCTCACGTTGAACAAGTGTTATTATTTTTATCGTTGTTCATGTTGAACAAATATTTTCATGCAGTGTCGAAATAAATGCTGCCATGAAATATTGTTTTTGTTGTTCTTGAATAGATAGATCTATGGGCAAATTACTACTTATTCATTGAGCACATATGATTTACAGTTAGTTGTAGTCCGACTGTTGTCCCCAACATCATTTATCAATTTAAAACACACTTCAGATCGTTTCTATGTGGTCCCTCAATGTCAGGGAAAACAGCGCTTTTAACTAAAATATTTCAAAATTACGATAAAATGTTTTTGGAAAAACCAAAAAAAATCTACTATTTCTATAGTATTTGGCAGGAGTCCTATGACAAAATAAAAGCTATTGAAACATACATAACAATACAATTCATAAAGGTCCTTGATATTATCAGTAGTATTGAACCGAACTCGTGGCTGATCATTTACGATTTTGATGAATCCTTTGAACAGTTCTCACAGGAAATGCTACAACTGTTCACTGTTGGCTCCCACCATGAACATATTTCCATTAACCTGGTTCTACACAATCTGTTTCATCAGAGTAAATGTATGCGAACCCTTGCTTTGAATTGCACTGTCTATATTATCTATCGAGTCGTTCGTGATTCTAGCTCGCTCATAACTCTCAATAAACAGATATACCCCGGCGCCCCAAAATTTATATTGTCGGCGTACACTCAGGCGACTAGCAAGCCCTATGGTTACATTTTGTTGGATCTTAATCAGAGCACGCCCGAGGATCTACGTGTAGTCACCGACATTTTCAACAATGAAATTACAGTATATCTTCCGGTGAACAGTAGAAAAGACTATCAGTCGCCATTATGACACTGAAGAAACTACACGAACAACGGCATCTGTTTTCTGTTTTAAGCACTTCAAAACCATTGCTTAGGAAGGCTATACGCAAACATGGGGTTGACAATGATTTCATTAATCTAATATCTGAACTTTGTTTAAATTTAACTGAGGGCAATTTTCAACTGTCATAAGTTTTTATACAACAGAAAACCCAACATCATTCAACTATCGGTGCATGGAACTTAAAAAACAAGGGAAAAAAATTTAAAAGAACAAGGTTCCTTCAGGCGTGTGTTAGCTTTTTCAGAATTTTGCTACCAATAACTGCAGAACTTGTAAACAGTTTTCTCTAGTGAAAGAGACTGGCAAAACCCTATAAATTGACACCATTTGAACTTGTCCTCTCGCCCATCGAACATTTTGAAGACAATCTAAGCAAATTCATTAATGATGAGAATATTGCCGATGACAAAAAACTGCTTTTACTTCAAGATGCATTGCGACGTGTGGACAAACATAAACCATATTGTGAGAGACCTGTCGCCGATCCCTCTAAACAGGAAACATCTCCTCAAGATTCTGCAGCACTGCAATCAAAGGAGAAGGAATTGAATTCAATTGTATTGAAAATTGGAAACCTATTGCCTTTGACCTATCGAGAACAGAGTAAAAGAGTATTATCATATCTCATGTTGGAAACTGGCAATCAAGTTCAAGTCGAGAGCACAGGGAAACGAATTATAATTCAGGGAAAAAGTTATAATCTAGTTGATTTAATTTGTGATGTGGTGACGAATCGTAAAGGACTTTTATCCTTTGACGATAAACTATACACCTTTCTGTGTGTATCAAACTTTCCCAAAAGTCTTATTGGCAATAAGCAAATTCTAAAGAAACTAAGAGAATATAGTCCTCCAACAACACCATTTAAAAAAGAAGAAGAAGATTCAATATTTGAAGATACTATCAGCAGCAGCAATGAATTTACAAACTAGGTGACTGCTATTCAACCGCGAATACAATCTGATTCACTCACCAGGTGCGTATAAGAGGGGTAGACATTACACTACATTTCTATGTTTAAACTGGATGATGTTCTGAAAGGTTTTCACGACAATATTGGTGAGGTGGGAAGTTTAAGTTCTCCCAAAACTCTTTCCAAAGCTGTCTCTGGCAGCACCACATTGAAAAAAGCAAAAGAGTATCTAGAAAATGAACCGAGTTACACACTACATCGGAATCACAGGCTTCGCAGTAAACAATATCGACAAACTAAAGCCTTTTTCCCTCTGCATATAATGCAAACGGATCTTTTAACTTTAGACGCACTTCAACAACGTCACAATGCCCCCTACAAATATGTTCGGGTGTCAATCAGGGTATTTAGCCGATATGCCTACACCCGTCTACGACAATCAAAGAGATGTATCTAAGTTGCTCGGGGTATTGGGAGAATTCTAGAAAAGGCTTCGTGTAGAAAACTTCAATTATATCGCGGTAGTGAATTTGTTAATTACTATGTTCAAAAGGTTCTTTTGAAATATAATACAACACATTATCATAGTCAGAGTCCGATAAAGGCTGCATTGGCTTAACTATTAATAAGAACGATTCGTCTATTAATTTCAATATATTGCACATTGAAAAATACATCGGATTTTATTCATGATTTAGATAAAATCATGTTGATTTATAATCAACGACCCCATCGATCTCTGTCCAACTCTACACCAACTGATGTTCACTACAATGAAAATACATTTGATACTTTTCTAAATCAATACTCCAATGGTGAAAAAGAGAAGAAAAAGGAATTCAATGTTGGTGATACTGTTCGAATTAATAGAACCAACAATAATTTTGAAAAGGGGAATTATTTATGGAGCACCGAACTTTTTAAAGTGTCTAAAATCCTAGACACCATACCCATAACTTATCGACTGCAAGACACCAAAGATGATGAGATTCTCGGCGGTTTTTATGAATATGAAATGCAAAAAGTTAGAAACACTAGTGAAATTTATCAAATTGAAAAGATATTAAAGAGTCGTACACGCCATTGTAAGAAACAGTTGATTGTTCGCTGGCTAGGATACAACTCTGATTTTGATTCTTGGGTCAGTGCTGAAGACATTAACAATGCCCAATGATTTCTATGTGACTTTCATGTCCAACGTTTCTGATCCTCTCTACAATGATCTGAATAAAACAAGTGATTTTTGGACGAAACTCTCCCCCAACATCAAATTCGACGGAAAGTATGAAGTGGCTCTTGTCGATTGTATTCTCAAAAATACATAGGACATCCTGAGAAAAGATCGTAAATATGAAATAAAAATTAGACCCTATGATTGGCCACCACCACCAGATGATTAAGAACAAATTCAAAAAATAAATTGGATGGATAATTCAGGTGTTGCAGTACCATCTGAGGAACTCACCTGTATGAATAATTTATCTCGTTACATTAATTAAAGAATGTCCGCTCGAACAAAGGTTGCTTTTTATTTCAACTATTCACAGTAGGAGGGCAATATCTGTAGTAGTTCACCTATTAGCAGTGAAAAGGTTATTCTCAATGATAGCCTAAAGGATATTCTTGGCTTTAAGCTCAATATAATCAATGGTAAAAGTGCCGGAAACACTAATTTCATTTTCGCTGACTACCCGCCTGCCTTCACCACAGACACTTGTATATTTCTCTATGCTTCATTTGTGGAAACATCTCGGGTTCGTAATTCAAATGTTCCCCTCCTACGAGTTCTTGAACAAAAAACCAATCAAGAACATATTCACCACTACAATATAAAGCATCTTCAGTATATTCCCGTAAAAACTTCCTATTTGGAACTCTGTCAGTTAACACTAAGAACCAAATTGGGCGATCCAATAGCAATTTCAAAAGGGTTGGCTGTGATTACATAACATTTTCGACCCATCATTCAACAGCAAGATGTCTAATAAAAAAGTGGTATTCACTTGTCCTGATATTGACTGCTATGTTAATACTCTTGGTCCAAGACAACAGGGCAATGGAATGGAATATTACAGAGGTTACTCGTCAATGTCTGGCTAAGGTTTTGGCAGTTGGTTTGCTAAGCTGTTTCGCTCTTCACTACCACTGGCTAGAAAATATCTTATACCGCCTGTGACAGATTTTGCGTCCTCTGCACTATACGATTGGGGCTCTGGCAAGGATTTTAAAAAAAGTGCTTCGGAAAATCTTAGGTCCAGCGCACGATCCCTTGGCGAGAAATTAAAACAAAATGGTAAAGGCTTAAAAAGGTCAAGAAACAATGCATCCCTCATCAGTCTCTACTCAGGTCGGAAACGTAATATATCCCTTTTGTCAAAGAAAAGAAGGAAAAAGCCGACACGTAGCGTAGCCAGAAGTCCCAGGAAGAAAATTGTCAGATCGAAACTAGATTTCTTCTCCTAAAATGTCCTACCTACCGCATAAGGATTCTCAAACTTCAATCACCTCCTCATTGAATCTATTCAATGCTGAAAATGTTGATGTGAGTGTCAAGCATGGATACTATGAACAATTTTATCCACAACAACCCCTCTCCGATAATATCCACTTTCAAATTTATTCCAATGAAGACTACTTTATGGACTTATCTTCAACATTTATAGATTTGCAAATGAAAGTCTGGAAATCTGATAATACAATGCCGATTCGGGCCGATGGAATATCCTATGAAAATTGTATACTACATAATTTATTTCGTCAAATTACTGTCTACATCAATGGCACGCTGGTGAGCACATGCAACAATCTCTCAAATTATACAAGCTATAACCAATTCATGCTGATGACACCGAAGTCATACAAGGAATTGAGAGGCACCTCCAATGGATATGAATACATTACTAATACTGAAAGTACATATGCACTTAAAAATGCTACAACTATTGAATTACTTCTAGTTGGAAAAATATATCATGAAATATTTAATATACCCCAATGGCTGCCGCCCAATGTTAAAGTGGATATAAAATTGACGCTTGCACCCTCCAATTTCATATTGAGAAAAGAACTTGCTGGCAATCCCGATGTAAGTCTCTCCCTCACCTCGGCAATACTTCATGTACGCAAACAACAGGTTATGAGTTCTGTTGCATTGGCCGTGGAAAAACTGAGAGCCAATGGCAACAATATTAAACTACTTGTTCCTCATACAATCACCAATCAGCGTCATATTGCAATGGGGTCACGCACCTTCACCGATTTATCCTTTATCAATGGTGAAATCCCTTCGAAATTGGCGTTGGCATTTGTAAAAAGCGCTAGTGCAATAGGATCATTGACTGAATGCCCACATAAATTCGAGATGTTTGGACTTTCATCTCTTGTGTGCAAAGTAAACGGCATCCCACTTTACAATCTATCTTTTAATAGATCCTATAGAACATTGTACGAGTTGACCATGCAAACCCTATATCATGATTCTCAACTGTTTGAAAATGGTATAACCGAAGATATGTTTGCTAAAACACATGGTATCATTGTACTGGATTTGTCGGGTACACAGGATATGAGTATAGTACGTACGGGGAGTGTGCGTTTAGAGCGTACATTTGCCGACCTATTGGCTGAGAGTATTGCCCTAATCTCACTAAATCAATATGAAACCTATTGGGAAATCACTCCCGAAGGCAGTGTTCTACTAGACTTGGCGCCATGAACACCAGTCAAATAATCAATTAATTTAATATGGACCCCTACATGTCCCAGTACAAATCCTATTGTCTGCCCTCGGACTTTCTTGGAAAAATTCAACGTGTCAACAATAACTTGATTATTGTTAATAGAAGTCTGTCGACTGTGCTGACGGGTCAATGGCTGTGCATCTTTCAAACAATGAAGACGATTGAATTTTTTGATCCTCTTGGTCTACCCTATACATTCTACATACCCCACATCAGCAACTATGTTGATAGCAGTGGGAAAACTATTATTCAAAATCGGAAGAGAGTGTGTGAACTAACGACCACCAACCCCGGTTCCCATGTGCTACTCTATGGTGTATTGAGATGCTGCGGCTATAATCACAAGCAGTTTCACACCATTTATATATAAAATTCATGCCTGAATGTCTACCTAGTGTACAATCTACTCTCAGAAATCTCCAGTAGTTATTTTAGTGCACAAGGAGTAAAATGACAAAAAAATGTTTGTTAATTTGTTTATTAATAAAATGTATATATATATGCAGCAACTTATTCCAATCTATACTTTTATATATATTCATATTTGATGTATATACAAGTATCAAAAAAAACTAATGCCGGTAATTAAGTTGGATTCACTCTATATTGATCTTGATTGACTGCAAAGTCAGGGTCACATGTTCTACAGTACAATGTAACTTCACTCTTGTCATATCTCTTTGTATAGTCAATGATACTATTTGCATTCATATTATGAAATTCACGAGTTTCAATCTGTCTATTTGAAGCAATATCACATACAATGTTTTCAAATTGTGAATCACATTCGGTAACTGCCAAATAAAAATCACTTGTTTTATTGTCATAGTAGGTAGTGTCATCACAACGATGACGTAGAAACCAAATTGTCTTGTTACTCCAACAGTTGAATCGTAGACCAGATTCCTCTTCCCAGAATAATTTAAATCCGCGACGATACCATTCTCGTAGAAATAAACTAAAATCACGTTTGGGATTCTTTCCAATCATAGCGGGGTAAGTATTCTCCCACTGATCGCTTTTATCATAATGGCAATTGGAACATAGGTGGCCTCTATGATGAGAGTCACACACCTCCTCAAGACATGAATTACATCCTTTAATTTGTACTGCATAGTCTCTATGTAATTTACAAGGATTACATAATTTACACTTTTCACTATAGTCATCAATAATTGTACAAGTCTCACATTGATTCCAACTGCCAAGAGTGTACATGCACAATGGACATATATAGAACATTTTTCGGTTTCCGATGTCAACTCACTCACAGCTAAAACGAAACTGATCCTCTTCGTTCGATAAATTCAACAAGAGGGAAATGGGGGAGAGAGGAGTAACTCTGTGACGTTACCTCTTTCGAATGATGGGGGAGCCATCTACATTGAATCCATTGGCAATGTTTTCAAAAGTATATCCACAATATGATTCTGCCTTGTTCCAATTAATATATCAATAAATTGGCTATAAGCATTTGAATCACATTTTAAAAGTTTCATACAATAGTCCAATGGGGGAGAATCACTCCTCATTATATTGTCAAGTGTTCCCCGACAAGAGAATATCCTGCGTTTAAGAGATAACTCGAGAAAATCATCATCCAAAATCAAATGTTTTTCCATAAACACTAGATTTTATCTAATTCTCTCTTTCTCAAATTCATTCATTTTTCAATCCTTTCACTCTGACTGCTGACTCTAGACTGACCCTGATTCTTTAGCCCTAACCAGAAAAGAAAGGGAACATTTTCGATTTCGAAACAATTTTATTTAATAACTACAACAACAACAACAATAATACAGAGCATGTGCAATTAACGATACTGTTTATTGTCTTCAATATGTTTCACCAATGCACTTAAAGCCCATTGAAGTCTATTCACATGTGCTATATCAACTTTAGCGGCGAAACATAATTGATCCTCCATTTAAAATTTGCTCAAGGATATTACATATCTTGCATATACTGTATCCCATTCCAGACAAAGCCGCGATCCTTTCGTAATTTCCACCGCAATGTTTGGTGCTCTTGTACTATTATCATCAACTCCACTATCAACTTCTAATAGGGTAAACATTCCACTCGCCATTGTCAACACACACAAATATATATCCAAATGAGTAAAGTCAAAACTGTTCTTCTTCTCACTGCTTTGAATTCTATTCACAGACTTATAAAACTATAGCAAAAATACCGTTCCTTATATTCCCACTGCCGCTAATATGTAAGCACGCCTCTGATTAGCTGAGAAGGAGGATGTATCCGACTCGAGGATTGGCTGAGAAGGACACACTTGATCAAATATTTTCGGGAATGTCATAACATTTGGGCGAGAGCAACAACATCCAATACTATTTCTGGATCATCCATAAAACAGACATGAAAAACATCAAATAAATCGAACAACACACATAACCATCCATGAAACAGACATGAATTGCTGTTGACATCCATAAATGTGACAAACTTCCTGTTTTTTCATTCTAACTGACAAAATCCATATAACCATCCATAAATGTGACATAATTCCTGTTTTTCAAATTCTCACTGACAAAAACCATTAAACATCCATGAAAAACATCAAATAAATCGACCAACACACATAACCATCCATGAAAACATACATAAATGTGACAAAATTCCTGTTTTTCAAATTCTCATTGACAAAAACCATAAACCACGTGGTTCTCGTGCTCATATATGGTGTTAAAAAAAGTTGTAGGTGGCAGCAGGGGTGAGTCCTGGGGGCTTTAGGGTCACCTCTACTCTTATTATCTCACACCCGCCAAGATATCGTAAATAAGTTAGACAAAGATAATTTTGTAAAGTTTATTATGCATATGTTAAAAACCAAAAAAGGAAAAAAATAATTTGAAAAACAAAATTCTTCTAAAAGTATTAAAAAACCAAGTTGGAAGTTGAAACAAACAAAATTGCTTCTTTGCAGTTTTTGCAACACGCATTAAAAGTTTTTTTGAAGCACGCCTCAGTCTGAGGAGGTCACGCCACAACATCTGAATTTTACATCCCACGTGAGGCGAAAAAAACACCTGGCCCAGCTGCAAATACAAGTACGTTCCGTATCTGAAAAATTGGTTCAAATAAACTGACTCGTGATATGTCTTTATATTCGTAAAATTCTGTAAAAGTACCACAACTCTAGAAAAAAAAACATGTTTGAGTTTTTTAGAACAGCCGGCAAACCATGTAAAGAACGAGTCCTTTAGAATACTCAGTAAAGAATGAACCCCAGTTTTCAAATACATGATGAATAAACTGCGAAGCAAAAATGTTTGGTTCACTTTGAGTTTCAATTTAACTCTTTACTCCCTCAGAAAAACTGTTTTTCGGAAATATTGATCAAAGATCAATATTTCTACCAGATGTGAAATTTCACTCTACTTCCTTAAGCTGATAAATCATACAGATACACTGTCTGTTATAAAAAACACTGTCTATTAAAAGGATTTTATCCCTATTTGAACTTTTATTTACTTAAATTTAAGATTGTAAGTTTATCTTTAAATTATTTTGAAAACTGTTTCAGAAGATAGGCGAACTTAAAAACGTATGCATTAATCAGGCCTATTTTTACCTGTTGAATAGCTGCTACCATTGGAGTCGGGACTAACTATATCTGTCTCTCGGATTTGATGTGCAAATGGATAAACTGGTTTAATGATATCTGGTGCAAAAGAGTCCTAAAAAAGAATTATATAGGTCTAGTGGATAGCAAAGGCCGTGAAGATCACGGTGCAAGTGTATTTTTTATTAAAACGAGGTGCTACCTGCTAATATTTCAGACAAAAAGTTGATAATAACGAGAGAGAGAAGAGAGAGAGAGAAGAGAGAGAAGAAGAGAGAGAGAGAGAGAGAGAGAGAGAGAGAGAGAGAGAGAGAGAGAGAGAGAGAGAGAGAGAGAGAGAGAGAGAGAGAGTGAACATCAGAAGTTTAATAGTACACTGATTTACTAGGAAAAAAACAACAATGGGGGATTCTCTTTATTTTATTTCCCTTTGGGTCTTTCTTCTTCTTATTTAATTCATTTAAACTTTATTTTTTACTTTGTGTTTTTGTGTGTTATTTTTTTTAAGTTAAGAGTTTTCAGAAATTCCTAGAGGATCCATAATTAAAGAGTACTATAAAGAAAAAGCAAAGAAAGACAGCTCTACCTGTTGTAGTTCTTTAATAGTATCTAAAAACAAGCGTGAAATCCAAATAACTTTAATAAAATTAATATCTAAAAATTGGCGTTAAAAACTAATATCTTTAATAACACTGAAACATTAAAAACCAGAGTCTGAGCACTGAGGCTCGATGATTTTACAGTTTTTTCTTTGTTATAGCTTCTCCCAGTTTATGATATTCTATTAAAAAAAAAGTTTTCAGATTCCATGGTAGAAGTATTGAAGGTGGTTACTTATAGTTAATTAAATAAAAAAAAACAAGTTTTTTAAACTGAAAGTAAGGAGCGACATTAAAACTTAAAACGAACAGAAATTATTCCGTATATGAAAGGGGAAGTCCCCTCCTCAACGCCTCGCTCTTTACGCTAAAGTTTTTTATTGTTTAAAAAAAAAGGTGTGGGAAAGTCAAACTTTAGCGTAAAGAGCGAGGCTTTGAGGAGGGGACATCCCCTTCCATATACAGAATAATTTCTGTTCGTTTTAAGTTTTAATGTTGCTCCTTACTTTCAGTCTAAAAAACTTGTTTTTCTTATTTAATTTCTGATTTTTTTAAAAATAAGGATGGGAAATCCGGCACCCCCTTCATAGCAATGTCCCTTCCCCCATGAAAACTTCCTTCATGAAAAGATCCTCCCATATAACCCCCGATCCACCCCCACCCCCCCACTACCAGAAAAAATTCCCCCTGAAAACGTCTGTATACTTCCCAATAACCAATACTATATGTTAACATTGGGTAAAGTTCATAACTTTCAGCCGTTCCCCTGGGGGCTTTGAGGGATTAAGTCATCCTAAAAGACATAGTTATAATATTTTCGACCATGCTGAACAAAATGACTATCTCAAAATTTTGATCAGCTGACTTTGGGAAAAAAAATGAGCGTGGGATGGGGCCTAGCTGCCCTCCATTTTTGGTCACTTAAAAAGGGCACTAGAACTTTTAATTTCAATTCCAATGATCCCTCTCACGAAATTCTAGGACCACTGGGTCGATGCGATCACCCATGGGGGAAAAAAAAAATAATAAACACGCATTTCTGATCTTCCTACTGGCAAAAAATGGAAAATTTCACATTTGCCAAGGTACCAGCTTAAAACATCCGCAATAGGACTTTCTGGTACGGTGAATCTGATGGTTTGATTTTCGTCATTATCATATGGTCTTTTGAGGGCCTTTTTTACTTGTTTCTAAAATCAGCCAAATTTACTACCGTAACTTTTGATGGGTAAGATTAAACTTGATGAAACTTATATATTTGAAATCAGCATTAAAATCTGATTCTTTTGATTTATCTATTGGTATCAAAATTCCGTTTTTTAGACTTTCGGTTACCATTGAGCCGGGTTCGCTCCTTACTTACAGTTCGTTACCACGAACTGTTTGATTTGGGTGACCATGAATTTTGAAAGGGGCCTATTTCTGAAATAGCTTGGAAAAATGCACTGTAATGAAAAGATTATCAAAATAAATTTTGAACAATTGTTTTTTATTATCTTCTTCAATCAAATCCTTATTCAGCGCAATCTGCTCATGCAAAAACTTTGTTTTATAAAGTAATTCCATGAAAATGTTGAACAAGACTGCGAGTTTCTATTCAAAAAACATTTCTTCTCTCTAAAGGCGAATATTTTTGGCAAGCTGTCTAAGAAAATAACTCGAAATGATTGTAAAAGAGCTCATATTAAATAAAGATAACTGAAAGGGCACAAATGGTGAAGACAGGAAAGTAATCTCTTGTTTTTTCAAATGTCTATAGCATCTGTTCTGTTCCCAGATTAAAAAGCAAATAAAATGAGATATACTAAATAAAGAACAAAAGTAAGAGCACAATAAGCCTGGAAACTCTCAGGTTAGCACATTTTGGGTACTGAAGCTACTATTAAAGGAATTATTCTTGTTTTTTTTTTCAAAAAAAAAACAATGAAATAGTTTACTATTTAGGAAAATTTCCTTCGTGTTCACTAATATCATAAGGAACAATGACATTATATCTAGTTTTGTGGAGAAAAAAGAAAATGTCTTGATTATTGATGTTTTTTCTTTACCGAGCAGTAGCAGCATGTAGTAATCTAAGTGGTGAAAGGAAGACATATCAAACAGTTCGTGGTAACGAACTGCAGTGAGGGGCGAACCGGCTCAATAGTAACCGAAACTCTATAAAAGTTTTAACAAATTGTTTTTTTAACAAAGGCATGGTAGGCATTGATGATCTTATCCATGTCAAAATCCCAAACCCAATCATCATCGCTATAACTTTCAATTTTGAAAGATCTTAAGCCGAAGTGGCCAGCCATGACAAAAAAACAACAAAGAGACAAAAAAAAAAACTAAATGAAAAACAACAAACGAGACTGTGGCCAGTAAATTGGGTCAATATTTAAATTTCCCGTATCCATGTTTATTGAAAGATTAGCAAACATATGTTTTTTTTTATTTCTACAGCCTCCCTCACCCACTGAGAAAAACCTTTATCATTAGAAATAGCCATGGCCTCATCAAATTGTACCAAATTTTCAGGATGAAAGAAAATATGTTCTGCCCAAAGCGAAACAAAAGTTTCAGGAGGCTTGCTGAATTGTAGAGAAAACAAATTTCAATTGTTATAACCTCAGCTAGCACTTGAGTGTTATAGTGACCACACTTTGTTCTTGAACTGTAATAAAACCGGTTTTCTGTGTCCATTCGGAGATAATCAGGTTAGCCTGAGCGAAATAAACTTGCAGGTATATTTTAATTAAATATTTTTAATATATAGAGGTGGTTAGGTTAAGTATTTAATGTAATGCGTCCTGGGCGGCCTGCTTTCCATAATTCTTTGTTGTAGTTTCAATAATTTTGTTTCTAAAGTATTATATCTTCATCATATTTTGGTATATTTTATTATGATTAACCTAACTTTACTTCTTGAGCGTGTTCGGGATAATACACAAGTACCGTATATACTATAGAAAGGCTTACATACAACATACGGGATGTTTTATCTCTGTTATTGGGGAAACAAGTTTTTTAAATTAGTTCTGAGGATTTATTTTGTCGCTGATTCCGAATATTTCAATTTATTTTTATTTAAAAAAATACACGGTTGAAACAATTTCGAACACCGTCGAACATAACAAAATTAAACCAATCTGAACTAGCGACTGTAGTAATGTCTGCATTAAGCATAAAGCTGAGGCAAAATCTCTACAAAATTCACTGGTTCTTTGATAGCAGTGGTACCTTGCTGGCTTTCTGCCACTTACGTAGCTCTCTTTAGCCCTCAGGTTAGGCATTCTGCCCTCGAACAATGTCATTTTTCTTTTGTTTATTTGTCAGCAATAATTTTTCAGGTCTTCTTAGTTGACTGTGCAGCAATGCCAAAGTCCAAAGAATTGGATTGCTAATCATGGGAGGTAACATAAAACCCAGAAATATCACAATTCTGTAGACCAAAAGTTGGTGAAGTGGGATCTGTGCAGTGAATGCTAGTTTGTTTGTTTATTTCTTTAACAAACAGGTGAAATTTATAGGCTAGAAACTTGTGATTTTGCAAAAATAATCTCAAAAGTCTCAGAATGAAAACATGTTGTCAGAACATAACATATTGCAACTGAAAATAGAGAAAAATGGGCTTGAAGTGATACCACAACTTTCACCTTTCAGTCCTGATTTCAACTACTTTATTTTACCACAGCTGGTATCTATTCGGGATATTGTAGCTCTCACTAATAGGGAGTAATGAAGTCATAAGCAATTTAAGGTTTAAGCAGTGAGGGCTCTAAGGAACGCTAAGCCATTCTCAAGAGCTGAAGGCTCAGGCTCTACCTAAGCGGTCTGAAGACCAAAGGTCCATACTTCCGAACAAAGCAAGGTACCACAGACTGCTCAAAAGCTCACAAAGCAGTCTTATACCAGTTAAGAGCCAGTGAAGTCAAGTCCTTGGCTGTTTGCCTATATCTGCTGGTTTGTGGCTTGAACGAACAGCAAAACCTTTCAACATAGAAACATGGAATTCCGAATAAATAACACTGAACCCATCAACATTAGTCTAATTAGTCCAAACTCAAGCATTGTCAGGAAATTTCTTCTCCTTTTTTTTTTTAGAAAACAACACTTGGAAGGGCATGACGACTTTAGGTTCAGCTAACAACGAAGATTCACAATGGTATCATTCTCTCCCTCCCCCCTAAAATAGAACTCAAACTGATCGAAAAAAACAAGATAAGATTGTTAAAAAATTATTGTTTAGTATTACCCATAGGATAATGTTTGTTTGCCCCCCCCCCTTCCTGATACAACGGAAATGGAAAAATAGAATCACCGATGTGAAAGGTATGCATAGCAGAGTATGTAACCCATACAATCAGTGATTATACTGTTCCTGAATTGTTTGGTTATCCCCGAAAAAAATTGAGCTTTCCAAAATTTCACCAAAAATTAACATTCATAAACAAAGAACGGTACCACAAAAAAAAAATCTTTCTGCAAGATTTCGGTGAACCTGATTTTTTGGGAAATTTGGGAAAATCCTTAAAAATTACATGATAGTCGACAGACCCACAGTCCTAATAAAACTTGCTTTTCAAGCCAAAATAAAATGAAGATGCACTTGGGTACTATAAAATATCATTCCCCCTGTCAATTTATCCTTTTCATTGTCCATCTGCCGCTCAAAGTACCGATTAGGTTTATAGATACAATGTCACTAAATATAGAGAGTCAAGTCCTAAGGGAATTGTCAGAAGATGATCTTTGGCTAAAAGCTTTTTGAGGTAGACCGTATCTGCTAATAATTATTACAGAAGGGGATTTCAAAATGAATATGAAAATAAAGTGCTCAACACCCCAATAGACTTATAAACTCCCAAAGGACCAAAATTTGAGCCTACTGTATATTCTATTTTCACTTTATTTTACGTGAATCTATAGTTCGAATAAACAGCTGCAGCGGTGGGATCAGGGTTAGATAAAGGGAGATTAAAGTGATTGTCCCAATAGCCCCCACATTTGAAAGGGCCCCACGTTACCAGCAAAATGAACAAAAAAAGGTTTTGAAATTCAAAATTAATTGTTTTTGGCAATGAGGCATAAATTATGAGTTATTCAAATAATTAAAAATATATTTATTTTAAGTTTCATTGATGGATGAGATATTCTAATTTACGTATTATTACATAATTCATCCTTTATAATATAGAAAACTGATACCCCTAAAAGTTCATGTCAAATTTATTGAATTTAATCGGTAGGGTCCTATATTAGAGAGATTTTGAGCCACATACTTGAACTACTTTACGTACGTAAACTAACATAGAGGTATATTTTATTTAAATATTTAATATATAGAGAGGGCCCCGCAAAAAATCCAATCGGCCCTGCGCCTATTCGATCTGGTCTTGGGTGGTGTAGGAAACGTTTAAACATCAATGGGTTTGGATCACTATCAGATGCTACTTGAGCTGATAGGCATGGCATTCGCAGCCCCTCCGAAAAGTTTCAGAAAATTATATTGAACTATATAATATCCCACCCCCTAAAGTTGAAAAATTGATCTGAAGAATAGTTAAACTTCACAGAAAAGTTTTTAGTGAAACGGCAAACATCCGTTTCTAATCAATTATCATTTTGTGGAAACAGTTTTGAGGAATTGCAAATAGAACTTCAGCTAGACAGAAAACATTATAACTCTATTTTTGTTAATAGACCATCGTTTTCTAGAAACTGTTTAAAACATTTGATTCTTTACTTTGATTTGATTTTCTAAATTTTGTTCTATCTTCGTGAGACCTATTTAGTTTAAATTTCAGTAAACAAATAATTGTTTTACTGATTCGTTTCTTTCAACGTTATTTTCTAGTCAGTGGCGCCGATTCACAAAAATGCAGGGGGCCCTTGTAGGGGGGCACAAGGATTGTAAGCGGGGGGGAGGCAAAAACGTAGTTAGCCATGATGAAATAGATAATAGCTATGAAATAGAAATCAGAAGGTATTTTCAATGTCTAGGGGGGGGGGGGGCTATTACCCCCCATCCTAATCGTCACCCTATTTCTAGTTTTTGTGGGCTGAATAAGTTTCGGCAAAAAACCTCCATATTAACTTTACAATTTACTGCAGAAACATTGGAAGCTAGAACACAGAAGGCAACATCTTCGTTCAGTCTTCGTTGTGTCAAAGTCTATTGTCACACTTTGAAATAGTTCAAGGGCATATTCCTTTGAAACTAGTTATTTTCTTTTTCTGAAAGACAAGCTCAATTTGTGTAATCCAGATTGCTGATTTCTATATTATCTCAAAAGAAAAATACTCCTAGAAGGGATGGCCTTGCATTACAAGTATACTAATCCTCATTAGAGCAGACACTTGGAAAAAGGATTTTCAGTTACCAAGGTAACAACACGTTTCCGATTCCATTCAGTAATATTATTTGAAATGGATTGGCATTACATGATTCTATTCTTTATTTATGGTTTTAGATAGAGAAGCGTCATTCAAACAAAATAATAAACGTACATCCTCTTTTCGACCTACACCCCCCCCCCCAATTGACCTACACCCCCTCTTTTAAAGCTGCATTCTAATAATTAAAAACGGACAATAATTATTCAAATTGATTGTCTAGAGGAGAAAACTATAAAAAAAAGTGACAGAAATAGACATGTATTGAGAAGTCTTTATTTCTGATGGGGGAACAGTTGAAGACTTATCGAAGCTGATTCAAATATCCATTTCCTGGATCTTTTATTGAAATATTCAGGAGAGATCGTAAAATTTTCAAAGGCCAGAAATCACGTTATTTTGTCACATAAAACTCCAATTCTTGAAAAGAAATCCTCCGATGACTTCCCTCTGCTAATAAAAAGCTACACTAGTTCGTCACTTCTTTTCACGTATAGGGCCTACGGTACTGGTCCATTATATGGTCACTTCTATATACTGCTAAAGAAGTCAAACGGGAGATGCTACAGTCAAACGGGAGAGACAGATATCCAACCCGGTACTAAAACAGTTGTTATAGTGGAATTGAGTGAAACTGGTGATCTAATATGAATGTTAAAATTACAATTTGGGATTTGCTTAAGACAGAAAAAGAGGTAGTTTAATTTTTACAGGATATGGGGTATTGCCCAAGACAAAAGAGTGTCAAAATGGACACACCATGACTTTATACTTGTATGAGAAGCTTATTTGACAATTTTGGAGGTGTTGTAAATTGCATTTAATATATGGTATGCTTTACCAACACCCCCCCCCTAGTATGCAAATATATAGCCCAAATTTGATTATAAACTATTATATATTCATCCTATTTCATTCTATTTCATTAGCATTAGCCAAACTTGACTTCTTTAGCAGTATATAGAAGTGACCATATAATGCAACAGTACCGGGCCTACTAATTCTGACATAATTATGTTCATTCAAAGTTTCAATATAAGGTTTAACATTTGTTCTTGCAATATATTTCAGTGGGGTTCAATTAACAAATTCCGATTGTTTATTTTTGTTTTCTTTAACAAATAAAACTTCATTTGAGCTTCACTTAGGGACCTCTTTTGACAAAGCCTGATGATGACGATAAAACGTTTGCTATAACCTGAACTCCGCGATAATTTTGTTCAAACGGCCTTTTTTTCAAGGGTTATCGGGTTCTTTTTAAAATTAGAAAAGACCCATTGTTCTTTGATCTTACCCAAAGAATGTCGCTGTCTCTGTACAATGGTTCTCTTTACAGAAAACGATTAAGACACAAAACATACCCAGGTTCAGACATCAAATAGCAGCCATCTGCATCTTTTGTTTGGGATAACAATAAATTACTTTCTGGCATTAGTTTCAAACTTACAAAGGTGCTTAAACTTTTAAATCATTTCATTAGCTGAAGTTGGTGGAGTTATAGTGGTGACTGCGTAGAACCTGCCAAGCATAGAAATTATGTAATTATAAGAATCTAGGGGCAGTATAATCTTTATTAGAATTCCTTTTTTAACAAGAGATCTTGGAGCTAACCAGCCTCTCTTAATATTTTATTAGTTTAAAAAACTTCTTCCAAAAATCGAGTTTTTCAAAGAAAACTAAAGATCTCCATTAAGCCAAGAATGAACAAAAGTAAAGTCAAATAATCGTCCAAGCGTAAAACCACCACAAATCACTATCAAAAAATAAATGAAACTCCAATAAATTACAATAAATAGCCGAGTCAAAGGCAAAACAAGCAAAAATTAACATGAGTAAGGCTGATAACTCCCATGCCTTCTCAAGACCAGAACACAATTTACGGGTTACTGAAAAAAAAGAAAATGACCGTGGATTGTCAGTTTAGTTGACATATACTGATATTTATTTCCTAAAAGTGTTGATAAATTTTTTTTTATGAAAGTAAGAAAAGTAAAAACATTTCAAACGTATTTTATTTCTTCAAATATCCTAGCTATAAAGCAAATCACCTCAAATAGGAACACCAGTATTATGCTGCGAAACCACAAAATTCTTATAATCTAGCTTTAAGAACTGCCACTTTCCTACTTATAAGCTTAAGAAAGAATTTGCTTGATTTGTTTAGGCCAAGATTGTTCATTCAAAATCCGAAATGACTCTAGTTACAGTGAAAAAGAATTTACCAAGATAATTGAGCAAGAATCCTTTGCCTTGCAATAGTTGTAGGCGGCCTACAGTTACGGTTTTCATTAGATATGCAAATAGGTTTTCTTAAGTTAGACTGGGCAAAAAAATCGATTGACTCTTTTAAAATTAAATTGTTATAAATTGGGATTAATGAAATATCTCGTGTCTCTATTTATAGCCAAATTTCTGTTTATGTATTATTTGATTTCAATTACCTCTTTAAAAGATTGCGGTAGGCCATTTACAGTAGATATTAAAGTTGCCCCCCCTCAAAAAGAACCAAATGCGTAGGATTTTCAAAGATATGCAGGGCCAAGGCGGAATCAAAGTTGTCATTTTTATTTTCGAATCTCAGGGACTTATCTATTGAAATTTTTTGTTCCTGCAAACGTTCACCAACTTGTTGATGGGTCCTACCAATGTAAAATTTCCCACATGACACGGTATTCTGTAGACACCACTTCCCAGTACAGGGTCAGTTTCATCTTTTCCTGAGTTGAAAAAATGCTCAACTTTTTGTTCAGTTTTGAAAGAAACAGAGAGATTATGTTTATTTAAAATTTTTCTAAGTTTATCACTAAGTTTTGCGATGTATGGCAAAGGGGTGATAGTTTTTTTCTCAATTGCTCTGTAGAGATATGGAATGTTGGAGAGAGATGGAAGAGGTTAAGCTATATGAGGCTGAGACATTTTCTCAGCCTCATATCGTTTATCTTGGAAAGAAAAAAAAATTATCTGTTGATAAAAATGAACTTGCCAGGTTTAGCAAGGAGGAAACACAAAGTTGAGAGAGATTAGCGAGATAAAGAAAACTCAAGAAAGTAATATTCGTGCGCTCCGCATGTCTTATGCTCATAATTAACTGGCTTATAAAGAATAGAATTAAGTTTTGAGTGTTCGGTATTCCAATTGTCATTTGTCATTTCTAAAGACAATTGAGTTTGTTACGTCTTTATGTTAGGTTCCTCCTGTTTTAGTTTTTGTCATATTTTATCTGTCTAAAGAGTATTTTTTTATTGTTTGTATTTACCTGGTGTGAGTATAGGAACTTCAAAATAAAATATGGTGGAACTTATGTTTGTGATGGCCGACTAAAAGCAAATCCAATGCACTTTATGTTTCCACTTTTACCGATCTTTTGGTATGTCTTCCCAATTCCTAATCTTTCTCCCGACAAAAAAAGAAGATAAAAAAATGACGGTAAATTAAAAAAAACTAAAACAGTAAAAGCTGATTTCCTTAAACAAAAAATACAATGATTTAGCAAAAACCTAGACTAAATTATTTGTAAAAGTAAATACCAAAAATAAGCTAATTTTTAAGACCAACCCAAGAATATTCTTTAAAATAAAATAGTCACAGTAGTAGTATTGATGTCACTAGTAATAGTATAGAATAGCGGTAGTATTAGTAGAAGCAGTAGAATTAGCGTATAGCGTTTTAGTCAGTAGAACAGCCCTCTTATCAAGTCCTGGAAGTTTCAAATTAATACATTTAGTCATTGCCTTAACATTGCTGATATGTCCTTTTATAACCTGCATGTTCATCTAATCTTTGAAACTTTCATCTCAATGCTCTTAGCCCTACAAGTAGTTGCAATAGGAGTAGTAGCAGTAATTGTAGCAGTAACAGTAGTATTAGCAGTAGTTTTTACATATTGCCTTTTGGTGAGATGATCTTCCCCTTTAAGTATTTCCTGAAAGTTCCAACCTAATACCCAAGTCAATTCTTGAGATACACTATTTAGACAGTATGCATGCACATAGCGTCTTTTCATTAAGTTCAAATTTTCCTTTAATACTGTAAAAAGAGTCCTGTGGTAGTAGTTGTAGCAGTTGCGGTAGTTTTGGTAACAGGCAAATATTGCCTTTCGATCTTCTCCCTTTATTATTTCCTGAATTTTCCAAATTATTGTTTACTCAGTTATTCCGGTGTTGCACCCTTTTGACATTCCATATACAAATAACTTGTTTTGATTTAATTCAACACTCCCCTCAACATTATCTGAAAGTCTCACCTGAATACCTTTAGTCTCCTTGGAAAGTAAAGTTCAAACATGCATTACCAGCATTGACCGAATTTCCCCTCAATACCGTAAATGGCATAGTTTGGAAGTAGTTGTTGTGGTAGTTGTAGTAGTGTCGGTAGCATGCAAATATTGCCTTTTTGATCATTTCCCCTATCATTTCCTGAATTTTTCAAATATACAACTCGGCTATTCCTATATTACACACTTTAGACAATCCTTATACACATAATTTGTTTCGATTTAGTTCAACACTCCCCTCAACATTCTCTGAAAGGCTCACATGAATGCCCTTCATCCTCTTGGAAAGTAAAGTCCAAACATGCATACCTTTCTCAATAACATACACTATGTCTAAACAATAAACGACTTGCCAAGCTTACAGCCCTTGTCCTGAAGACTGTGGGGAGGTTGACATCCCAAAGATATAATTACTGGACCTTTCAACAATGCTGAACAAAATAGATTTCCTGAAATTTCGATCAGATATGATTTGGGGGATGATAGGCTTGGGGGGGGACTGATTGCCCTACATTCATTTTTGACTCTTAAAAAGGGCACTAAAACTCCCGACTTTCAATCAAATTTGATTGGAAGTAAAAAATCCGTAATCGCTAAATGAGCTCCATCCGATCCGAAGCTTATACGACCAACCATTCCATAAAAACCTTATATGCTGTAGGACATAACTTACAGCCCCTGCCCATGGGCTCTGGGGGATTGTGTCCATCCTAAAGACATTGTTATATGATTTTTGGACTATTGGTAACAAAATGGGTTCTTCTTAATTTCGGCTGAATTCGTTTTGGGAAAAGAGGATGTCAGTTAGGGGAACTAGTTGCTCTCAATTATATTTGACTTTTAAAAGGGAACTAGAACTATAAATTTCAAATCAAATGGGCCTATTATAAAGTTAACATGACCACCCCTTCCGTAAAAACCTTATATGCCCCTGGGGCATAAATTATAGCCCTTACTCCCTCTGGTGCATTTCGTCCACCCCAAAGGGCTAATTATATGATCTTTGGACTATTTTTGAACAGATGGCTATCTCAAAATGTTATCGGATGCATTTGTGGAAAAGAAAACGTAGAGGTGGCCCCCGATCACTTTGACTCTTAGAAAGGGAACTAGAAAATCTGATTCCCGATCAAATGAGCCTCCTCTGGAGTTTGTACGACCACCGTTTCCATTGAAACCTTATATCCCCTCGGGGCATAAATTATAACCCTTTTGTTGAGGACTTTCTAGAAAATAAAACGTAGATGGGGGTGGGGGGGTGAGGGAGGAGGGAGAGGCTGCCCTCGGTCACTTTGACTCTTAGAAAGGGAACTAGAAAATCTGATTTCCGATCAAATGAGCCTCCTCTGGAGTTTGTACGACCGACGTTTCCATTGAAACCTTATATGCCCTCGGGGCATAAATTATAACCCTTTTGCTGAGGGCTCTGGGGGATGGGGTGTCATCCTCAATGATTCTACGTTCCCCTCCAATCTGTTTTGACTAATAAAAGTGGCACTAGCCCCTTCATTTTCCAATTGAATGAGCCTTTTTCAATGTCTCCGCGGCAACAAATGTCCATTTCAAAATTTCTATAAATTGCATTTAGGAAAAATAAGAGGTGTGGGAGAAGGGGTTATCCACTGTCCAATCACTTTGAATCTTAAAAAGGGCACTAGAACTTCTGATTACCAATCCAATGAGCTCCCTCCGAAGTTTATACGATCACACTTTCTGTATAAACCTTATCTTCCCCCAGGGCATAACTTACAACCCTTGCCCTAAAGACTGTGGGGGGAGAAGGGTTGTCATCCTCAAAGACATAATTTCTGGACTTTTCAACTACCTTGGACAAAATAGCTATCTCAAAATTTTGATTGAATATGTTTGGGGAAATAGCTGGCGTCGGAGGGATGTTAGTTGCCCTCCGATCACTTTCGACTATTAAAAACGGTACTAGCTTTTTCAATTTCGAATCGAATGATACCTTTTTGAAATTTATACGAAAACAAATGGCAATCTCAAAATTTCTATCCGATGCTTTTCGGGAAAATACGAGGTCTGGGGGGGGGGATTCGACCCTCAGATCACTCTGTATCTCAAAAAGGGCATTAAAACTTCTGATAAGCAATCCAATGAACCCCCTTCGAAGCTTATACGATCACCTTTTCTATTTAAACCTTATATGCCCCCAGGGTATAACTTACAACCCTTGCCTTGAGGGCTGTAGGGAGGTTGTTCTCCAATCACTTTCGACTATTATAAAGGGCAAGACCCATTTCAATTTACGATTGATTGAGCCCTTTTCAAAGTATCTACAACAACTCCTTTGATACAAAGTGCCCTGGTCTAAAAAAAAAAAACATTGTGCCCACATCGCTCTTTATTTAGGCAGCACTATTGCGCTACCTATAATCAATGGATTACAATATTATCACTGGAAAAACAAGTTGTGGTTGAACCTCTGTTGATTTTCATAAGACTAGTTAACTGAGTCCAAACACTGCCATAACCGTTAGAAACGAATAGGCGCTACACAATAAACATTTTACTAAATAAAAATCCAAAAGAACACAAAATAAAACTGTTCATATTTATTAAAATATATCCATTTGCCAGATCCGCTCCAAAAGATATTCTGCAGGCTATATGCAGGCTACATATTTGTAAGTGCTTCCTCTTTCGTTTATAAGGTTAAAATCAATGCTTCATAAACAATTGGACTTAGATAACTCGTCTATCAAATTTGAACATCACTAGATTGCTTATGACGCTAGCACTTCAAATCATATTGAACCTACATTAAATCTTCAGTTTTAAGGCTATTTACACCTTTTTATGTTCATTTGTCCCTACCTTCAATTAAAATTTCTGCAAATAAACTTACTTGGTATTGATATTTGTTTCCATTCTTGTAGGAAGATGTAACAATAGCAGTTGATGCGTAAGCTGAAGGTGCATTACCATAAACAGCAAACCTAGTTTGTTCCAACTCAGCATATTCTGAGCTTCTTAAATCGTCTCTCATAAGCTGTGTGGCAGAATATGGGTTTTTATCATATTCATCAGCTGGCCAACCACGAGAAAATAATATATCCGGATGATTGTAGCTTGAATGAACAATTTCTCCGTTCTTCTTTAAAGTTGCTAAAACAAATTAAGATTTAAAAATCAAAAATGGAGCAAACAGAGTAGAGTTAAAACAAAATCAGGCCAAAAACTGAATATGAAATTTAATAAAAAATACCATGAATCCCAGCTAAGTTTTGTGAATGGTTACAGTCGAAAATGGAGATAAATAGTTTTAATTTTTTTTTCTCTCGGTCCCTCCACTATTTATAACATGGTTTAACTTAGTTTGGTTGTCCATTCCACATTTTTAGTTTAAAACAAAGGAATTTTAAATTCCAAACATACCGATGCATCGTAAATTTAGATATTACTTTCTTAGCAAGCAATTTCTTTGATTAGTTGGGGTTTTGAAAGACGTCCCCCCTTTTCTGTTCTTCTCTAGTAAGTCATGTACACCAGGGCAATGTTTTTACTGTCAATCAGGGTTGCCACTCCTATCGATTTATCACTATTTCTAGTGATTTTTTATGTTGCCTAGTGATTTTTTTCTAGCTAGTGACTTATAGTGATTTTTGTTCTAAAACTAGAGATTTTTCCTAAATCTAGGGATTTTTCAAAATATTGCGGGTAGATTCATTGTATTATCATCAAGATAATAGGTGGACCTAGTTAATTACAAAATTGCAAAATGTTCTATATTTCCTATTTCACAACATTTGCACAGGTCAAATTTTTGTCTTCATATTTATGGTTCTTTTTTCTCTATAATTTACCAGTTCTAAATTAGATTTTCTTCTGTTAAAACCTTTGAAAGGAATAGGACCTTTTTTTATAATAGGATTTGTAATGTGAGAAGATACATTAAATCGATTATAGTTTGATGATTGAAGTCGGTTGGGAGTAAGAGGGGAAGGGGGTATCTACTCTGGGTCTGATGGTTTTAATCTTTACTTCTAATACCTAATCAATACTCCGATAATTCTCTAAATTCTCTTATTTGTAATTGAAACACCTAGTAAGCGCAGAAAACGTCCTATTCTTTCAGATTTGGATTTATGTGCTAACTTATACAACAGTATGTGGTAACGAACAGTAAGAATGGAGGGACAATAGCAACCAAAACTCTAGAAACGGAATTTCAATATCAATCGTTATATCATCGGCTTATTATGTTGATTCCAAATTCTTTGATTGCTCCTTATTTAAATTATTGCACAATTATTTATTTAAATACTTTTTGGACGCATATAAAACCCCTACAGATATATAAATAAAGCAGTGAGAATACTTGGAAATTTTTTACAATGTCCATCAAAACTTAGAGATGCATCGGAAAATGAAACATTATTTCTTTTCTTGAATTTATTAGATCTGAAACATATAAGAGAACTTAATATATCAATATGGCATTTTAAAATACAAGATCCTAGTAGTTATTTTTATGAAAAATCTCTGTTGATTCTGCCTTCTCCTTCGGCTCTTAGGTGTTCTGGAACATATCGAATTCCCTTTGTTAATTGTGAAAGATCTAGATTTTCAATTAGATACCAAATACCATTTATTTCAAATAAATATGGGCTGAAAGATAGAATTCAAATTGAGGCATCATTTCGGCAAATATCAGTTCTAAGGAAGAAAATTTTAAAATTATGTATTGACCTGTGATGGTGGAATAGAAATTTTTTTTATTATTATTATTATTTTTTTTGTTTATATTTGTTACCCATGTTGGCACAGCCTTCCGTGCCTCACTTGTCCCGCGTTTTTTTTCTTTATGTTTGTTATGTTTTTTGTTTTTTTTCTTTAACCAGGTTTTTTTTTTTTTTTTTTTTTTTTTTTCTTTTCTCTTTTGTTATGATGAGGAAATGTTTTTTTTTTTTGTTTTTTTTTTGTTTTTTACCCAACTTTACGAGCTTTGCTCTCTGTTGGGGGTATATGTTTTTTGTTATGTTATGTTTTGTATTTTATGTTATGTATGGTATACCAGCACACTGTATTATTGTATGTGTATTGATAATGAATAATTAAGCTTAGTTTTACCCATAAAAGGCTAAGAAACTGCAAAAATTTGCCTGAAAGAGGGACCAAACATCCACTAAAAGTCAAATAATTTTAATTAAAATCAAACCATTAGATTCGGCCTATCAGAGAACCCTAGTGAAGAGGTTTCAAGCCCCTATCTGCAAAAGTGTTCAATTTTTTTTATTATTTTCAAAAAGAACAATCACGGATGCGTGTCAATTTTTTTCCCAGGGTCGATGGTATCGAACCAACGGTCCTAGAACATCGGGAGAGAGTTCATTTGAGCGGAAATTAAAAAATGTGGTGTCTCTTTTAATTAAGCAAAAAGATTAGACGTCTACTAGCCCCCCTACTACCTCCCTTTCGCCCCGAAAATTGTTCAATCAAAAGTTTGAGATCGCCATTTTGTTTACCATAGTTGAAAGGTTTTAAAACTATACCTTTAGATTTTAAATGACCCACATAGGCTCTGAGGATAGGTCTGGGGGGAGGGGGGGGAGGGGTGAGAGTATGCTAAGGATAATTTAATAAGGATAATAATGATAAAGTACGATCTGTGAAAACCAGTTTCATAGCCACAAAGACAAATAACGGGTGACAGAATGCATTGGAATTGTATAACTTGGGCTATATATTTGCGCAATAGGGGAGTGGGGGTAATTAAAGGTTAAGTTAGGTTACTTTACCCCCACACCCCCGAATTTGTGAATATATAGCCCAAATTACATTATTATATAAAGAGTATTATATTTTCATCATATTTGGCATGTTTTATTAGGATTAACATAACTTTACATCTCGGGTGTGTTCCGTATAGCTAACAAGTACCTCTTTTTCAAACAGTTCGTGGTAACAAACTGTAAGTAAGGAGCGACCCGGCTCAATAGTAACCGAAACTCTAAAAAATGGAATTTTGATACCAATAGATGCACCAAAAGAATCAAATTTATATGCTGATTTCAAATCTACAAGTTTCATCAAGTTTATATATATCCATCAAAAGTTACGCGCCTGAGAAAATTTGCCTTATTTTCGAAAAAAGGGGGAAACATCCCGTAAAAGTCATAGAACCTCAATGAAAACCACACCATCAAATTTAGCGTATCAGAGAACCCCACTGTAGAAGTTTCACGCTCCTATCTGCAAAAATGTCGAATTTTGTATTTTTCGCCAGAAGAAAGATCACGGATGCGTGTTTATTTGTTTTTGTTTGTTTGTTGTTTTTTCCCCTGGGGTGATCGTATCAACCCAGTGGTCCTAGAATATGGCGGGATAGCTCATTCGAACGGAAATTGAAAGTTCTAGTGCCCTTCTTAATGGACCAAAAAATGGAGGGCAACCCCCATCCCACGCTCATTTTATTTCCCAAAGTCACCCGACAAAAATTTTGAGATAGATATTTTGTTCAACATAGTCAAAAATATAATAACTATATCTTTCGAGGATGAATTAATCCCCCAAAGGCCCCAGGGGAAGGGCTGCAAGTCAAGAACTTTGCCCAATGTTTGCATACCGTATAGTATTGGTTATTGGGAAGCATACAGACGTTTTCATTGGAGATTTTTTCTGGTAGCGGGGAGAGGGGTGGGTGGGTTGGGTTGGAGGTTACGTGGGAGGATCTTTCCATGATGGAAGTTCTTACGGAGGAAGGGACATTGCTATGAAGGGGGCGCCGTATTTCCCAACATTATTTAAAAAGACAATCAGAATCTAAATAAAAAAAACAACTGAAAAACTTTTCAACTGAAAACTTTTCAACATCAAAACTTGAAACGAACAGAAAATATTACGTATATGATTTGGTTCGCCCCCTAGTTAGTACCTCGCTCTTTACGCTAAAGATTTTTTAGAACTTTCCTAAGAGCTATTTATTCTAATTAACGGCCTTTGTGATTAAGGGGTCACCCTTAAAGAATTGAAAAAAAAAATGAACTTTAGCATGGAGAGCGAGGTATTGAATAGGGGGCAAGCCCCCTAATATACGTAAGAAAAATATACGAATATAGAGTTCGTTACGTAAGTTAATTCGTAAGTTACGTATATTCATTACTAATAAAAACGTTCGTAAATAAAATTAAACAACTTCCGAGAAAGCCATTTAGCCAAAAAAAGTAAAATTAATATGCAAACTCCGCTTTAATTATTCATGTACGGTGAGCCAAAATCAAAACCTCCATTAATTCAAAAAAGGTTCAGAAATTAAATATAAAAAAAGTTTTTTTTAACTGAATGTAAGGAGGGACATTAAAACTTAAAACGAACAGAAATCATTCCGTATATGAAAGGACCTGTCCCTCCTCAACGCCTCGGTTTTTATGCTAAAGTTTGACTCTTTCTCATAACTCTATTTCTTAAAACAATAAAACACTTTAGCGTAAAGAGCGAGGCATTGAGGAGGGGACAGCCCCTTTCATATACATAATAATTTTTGTTCGTTTTAAGTTTTAATGTCACTCCTTACTTTCTGTTAAAAAAAACTTGTTTTTTTTCATTTAATTACTTTTATTAAAGAATCGAAAAGACCGATGCTTATCGAAATTTGTGAAGGGTGGGACAAATTTTTTCCATGAAAATATAACAAGGCCAAGATTGTCGCTGGTGTCCCAGTAACTATATCATCTCAACTAGAGTAAAACGAAAATATTTTCCATATCTTTTGGGGGAAAAACTGAGGTTTTGTACCAACAAGGGAAAACAAATTAAAAATAAAAGCAAATATTTTGATTAGATTATCGATAACCAATTTTCAGGGATCGGAGCATAAGCCAACGGTACCAATCGCAGAAAATACAGGGAGGAAGCAAGAATTTTGTTCTATTCTCTGCATAAGGATGCTAAAAGGTATTTTTCAAAATTTCAAGGGTAATTTTCGCTTGAGAAAAAAAAACGTCAATCTAAAATTTTTCTTTTACACATCTGGGGGGTAATTTTACCCCTTTCCTGGAGGTGTGCCTGTATAGAACATGGTAAAGAAGCAAAACAATTATTAATTACAATGATAAAGAGTATTAGTGTCAACCCGGGAGGGATTGTTATATGATCTTTCCACCATTCTGAACAAAATGGCTATCTCAAAATTTCGATTGAATGAATTTTTCAAAAAGATGAGGGGCTTGTTGACTTCTGATCAATATTGACTCTAAAAAAGAGAACTAGAACTTTCAATTTCCAATCAAATGAGCCCCCTCCTAAGTTTATATGACCAACCCTTTTATAAAAACCTTATATGCCCCGGAGAATAACTTACAACCCTTGCCCCAGGCTGTTTTTTTGTCAACCCCAGTGGCTTTGTTATATGATCTTTGGACTATTTGAGAACAAAAAGGCTATCTCAAAATTTCGATTGGATGCATTTGGGGACAACAGGGCATAGGAGGGGGGTGGCTAGTTCCCCCAGGCTCTTCGGGGTTTGTTCCAACCCTAGTGGTACTGTTATATGATCTTTGGACTATATTCAACCGAATGATTATCTCAAAATTTAGATCAGATGCATTTTTGAAAAAGGGGGCGGGGCTATTTGCCCTGCAATCACTTTTTGCTTTTAAAAACGCCAACAGAACTTCCGATTTCCAATCGAATGAGCCCCCTCCGATGTTTGTACGACCACCAATTTGATAAAACCTTATATGTTAACAATAGGCAACTAGCATAACTTATAGCCCTTGCCCTGAGAGCTATGTGAGGTTGATATCTCCAAAGACATAGTTAATGAATCTTTTACTTATGCTGAACAAATTGGATAGCTCAAAATATTGATTGGATGTGTTTTGGTAAATTATGGGGGTTTGGAGCGGGGGGGGGTCGTTACCCTCTGATTAATTTTGACTCTTAAAAAAGGCACTAGAATTTTTTAAAGCCAATAGAATAAGCTCCTTTCGAAGTTTCTTCGAAACGTCGAATTCTATAGTGCACTAGAATTTTCAAAAGACAATAGAATGAGCTCTTTTCGAAGTTTCTACGGAAACTCCTTTTATACGAAGTGCCTTGGTAAAAAAAATAAATATAGTATGCCCATTTCGCTCTTTTCTTTTAAGCAGCGTTATTGTGCCACCTATGATAACTTTTATATTTTGTTTGTTTTGTTTTACGAACTGATGAATATAAAACTGGATACGTGTATATATTCGTCCCAAAAAATTAAAAAAATTTCCAACTTAAGCAGAAAAACAAAGTTTCCCTGATGGAAGCAAAGAGCGATGATGAAATTTGGAAATTCTAAACGTAATCATAGGCATCGCAATAGTAAAGACCTAAGTAAAATACCTAAGTAAAGACCGATGTTGGAACAATGGATTTTTTCTGTTTAGTGATTTGTGTGATTTCACACCACGTCCAACTAATGCAATTGAACAGGCTGGGAGTAGTGCTATTGACGATTCTATGCCACCCCCCACCATTGAGGTTAATGCTATTAGTAGTAGTAATGCAACAATACCCCTACAAGTATTTACACTTCCAGATTTTTTTCTTTCAAACTCTGCCTTGCACCATACAAAATTCTACTGCGCCAAATTCGGTGACCCCTTCAACTCTTTAGTGTCAGGGGATATAATAACTGATCCCGTGGACATTACCCATTTATATGTTAACAAGATTTGAGCCCTTTTTGAAAAACAGATGGGGGTGTGGGGTGGAAGGGATAGTTTAATAGCATCAATAGCACTAAAAATATTTTTTTAAATGAAAATGCGAGCAAGTAATTCGAAATACTTGCATACAGAGATGTTAGCAATTCGCCTGCAATTATCAAATTATGAGGAGTTTTTTTTAGATTGGGTTAATAGCATTCAAACTAAACTGGATAATTATAACGAGGGGGGGTAACGGGTCGATGGTTTTATCTATTGAGATTTTAAACGTTAATGTTTCTAGATATAAAAAAGGATTTTATTTTAAGAGGGGGCATGGGGGAGGGAGGGCAATTGAATATAAAATATCATTCAGATTTAGAGGGTTGTAAGGGGGTACAAGGAATCTCTTTCGATGCGAGGCTAAAGTGTTCCAAGTATGCATTTTTGATTGCCGCCTATAGACCCCTATTGAAGGATGCCTCAAAGAAAAAATTGGACAAATTAGCAGTTAATGGGATGGAGGGTTAAAAGTTTCCAGTAGTAGATTTTCATTGTTTAAATGGTCAATTTCCCTTGACATTAAAAGGAATTGATATTTTTGAGCGGGCTAATGCAGATTTAAAGATTGGTGTCACGGTGTTGCAATATGACATAGAATTTGAGGAGGGCCAGCGTTCTGATAAAAAAAGGTGTTTTATTTCCAGTCAGGGCTCCGGCAATTGAGTCAGTGGAGCATTGGGTTTGGCTTCTATACACGCCACCCACAGAACCTGATTCAATTGGACATTTTAATCCAATTACAGATATTAGTAGGGTTTTGGGGGAGGGTGAAAAACAGAGTGCACGTCACTATTATCCGACATGCCTCTCCAGATTTTCGACTGATTTAAAGTTAAAACATCACATGAGACACTGTAAACGTCATGGATACCAGGCTGTGGAAACTGTAAGTGGAGAAAGTGCGATCTTACGTTTTAAGAATTGATACTGTAAACGTAATGGATACCAGGCTGTGGAAACGGTTAGCGGAGATAGAGCGATCTTACGTTTTAATAATTTCCAGAACACGCTCCTACAGAGCAATAAGATCGCTTTAGACTGCGAAGTGAAACTCACAGACGTGTACGATTCGTCAAATTCAAATCGTGTTAAAATACATGAGGCCATAGGGGTCTCTTACGCTCATGCGCAACGATATTCCAGTGTTGGATGTAGTTGAGTCGTTGGGCGGTGAAGGCGCATGCGCTTGGCATTGGTAAGTCTAATCAAAACAGCGAACGGTGCAATTTCGCGCCTTCGTTACACAAACTATCCAATGCTCCTAAAACCAGATGACAGATTGACACTTGGAAATAATAAAATATGTTGGGTTTGCAAGGGTGAAGTCGATAATGGTATTGGGAATGGGGGACAGAGGAAGGTGATCGATCACGCTCATTTACGGCAGGAAATTACATCGGGGGGGGGAGTAACTTTAGAGGGGTTGCACATCAATCGTGTAATGTCAACGTTACTCGGCAATTTTTTGTGACTGTTTTATATATAATTGCAATTACTATTGAAAGTTTATTTTACCGGTGTTGGCCCGAATTGCCAAGGGGGGAGTTATAGACCACCCATGGATAGATGGTTCTTTTTCATATAATATCATACCCAAATCATCAGTGAAGCTACTGCTGCTAGAATTCATGTGGAAAACAGTTGAAAAGGGTATCACATGCCTGAATAAAATCAGTTTTTAGACTCTTTCAGTTTCTTCCCATATTCCTTATGTCAATTGATTCAGGTACAGAAAAGCGACAATTTTAATAGCTTCCCCTTCCTTAAAGAGCGCTTCCCCGATGATGAAATGTATGATTAATTAACGTGTAAGGGCATATATGCATATGGTTACTACAATTCTGCCTCGAGGCTAGATGAGGTGTCATTACCGCCCATTGAAACTTTTTAAAATTCTCTTACTGAGAGAGAGTGCACCACTAGCGACTATGAATTTTCTAAGAGGGTTTGGGCAAAGGGCGGATGAAAAATGGGTGGGATTACTGTAAACTATACTTGGCCAGTGACGTACTCACTCTTCTGGACATTGTGTGCAAAAATACGGATAAAATCTATGGGGAATTTGGGTTGGATTTAGGGTATTATTTTTCCACTCCTCATCTGGTGATGGACTTGATACTTAAAATCAGCAGAGAAGAAATAGGTCTGATTGCCGATGAGGATCAGAATCTGTTTGTAGAAAGATCAATGAGGGGTGGGTATGTTTTTCACGTGGATTGTATCATGAAAACTGATCCGACCGGACAGCACACCGATGAAAAGTCAGACGCAGTTTTTCTGGATATAAATTCTCTTTACCCATCGGCAATATCTCACTACTGTTGCCGTGTGGCAATTATAAATGGCTTAACAATCCATGTGCTTCGAATTTCCCCAACATTGCTAGCGTTGAGGAGAATGGGGCACAGGGATGGTTTTCTGAGATTGACGGTGAAATACCCATGGAAATCCATGACTCGGTAAAAGACTTCACAAAAGGCGTTCACAAGCGAAAACGAAGGTTGAGAAGGAAATCTATAAATTCATTTTGAACTCAGCCTTCGGTAAAATGTGTGAAAGCGCACGAAACAGAAGTCAATATCACATTCTAACTAATCCAAAATATTTTGCTCGGCTCATTGCTGTTTCAAACTACAGATCGTTCACTGTCATAGACTCTGATATGGTGCTCCTACATCGAGAGAAAAGAATAATTGTTCCAAATAAAAATATTGCAGGCGAAGTGCAATAACGGAAATACCTAAAAAACTCATGTTGTCATTTTATTATAATTTACGCAAGGTACAATGGCCGATTGAGGGACAAGTTCAAGTGTATTACGGGGACACTGATTCACTCCTGTTAAAAGTTAAAACTGAAAATTTATTGAATGATTTGGAAAATGGCGAGTACATCAGCTCACGAATGGACTACATCAACTGGAATCAATCCCTCTACCCAGAGCTAGTTGAATGCCAGGCCCCAAATCAATTGTTAATGTTAAAATCTGAAACGGGTAGCGATCTGATATCCAGTGGTGTGTTTCCTGGGCCGATGGTATACTGTGTGAAAAGGCACAACAAGGATATCAAACAAGTTTGCAAGGGGGTAACTACACACTTTGTAAAAATAATTTCGACATGAGTTTCTATAGAAACTATGTGGAACGTAGTTTAGTCCCAAGTGCGAAAGTCAAGGCAATTCACCCTTTACAATTTAAAAAGTACACAGTTAGAGTTGAGAAAAACGCCATGTAGGCCATATCAGACAAAGTCTATGTACTTGAGGATGGTGTGAAGGTACTACCACACGGTCACTATCTAATCTCAGACCGATTTGAATGTGTAGAGCATAGAAAACGACTTGGTCTGAAAAAATTAACTTAAATTCTTTAATGGTACACGGTGGGTGGGTGGGTGGCTGGTGATGGCTGTTTTAAATTCTTTGTTTTCTTTTTATTAAACAATTTTCAATATGTGCAAGGCAGAGCAGTTACTTCTTCATAAATTCCGCTCTTTAAATTTATTTAATGCCCCCCCCTCCGGCCTTGGCCCGCCGCAGCGGGCCCCCTTGGCGCTTCCCAGCCACCGCAGCGGCCGCCATCGACCTTTGGCTGCCACAGCAGCCACCCCCAGGGGGGACCCCATTTCAAATTAAAAGTGTTGTAAATAAAAATTTGATATTATTTTAAGTGTATTGTTCATTAAATGTTGTATTTTTTATTATAAATAAATTTAAAAAAAGTGTATTTATTAAAGTGTTTTTTCTAGTGCTTATATAAAATAAATGTTGTATTTTTGTTATAAATAAATAGAAAAAAGTGTAGTTTTCTTGTTTAATGTGCTTTTTTCATGTTTAATGTATTATTTATAAAATGCTGCTTTTATGCATATAATAAAGGAAAATATGATTCTTTATTGATTTTGCTCTCATTTTTCTTGAACAGAGTAGTAGTAATAGTAGTACTAGGGAAACTATTTAGTCAATAGACATATATAGTGTACGGTCATTTATTGGTTAACTTTTGAAGGAAGCATGTATCAATTTAAAACAATAGTTAGATCATTTCTGTTCGTATCATCGATGTCAGGCAAAATGGCACTCTTAACTAAAATAATCACGAATTGCAATAATATCTTGGTGGAAAGCCGAAAAAAATCTACTATTGCTACAGTATTTGGCGGGAGTCATACGATAAAATAAAAGCTATTGCTACATCGGGTGTGCAGATATAATTCATACAGGGACCTGATGTTTTCAACATTATTGAACCAAACTCTTGGTTGATTATTGACGATTTAGCTGAATCCATTGAACAATGGTCCCATGAAATGCTACAATTGTTCACTGTTGGCTCTCATCATGAACAGATTTCAATTAGTCTAGTTCTACACAATCTCTTTCATCAGAGCAAATGAATGCGAACACTTGCATTGAACTGCACCTACTATATCATATACAGAGTCGTTCGTGATTCTAGCCCACTAATAACTGTCAAAAAACAAACATACCCCGGCGCACCCAAATTTCTACTTTCAGCGTACAATCAGGCAACTAATAAACCCTACGGCTACATTCTATTGGGTCTTAATCAAAATACACCCGAGGATCTGCTTGTAGTCACAGATATTTTTGACAATGAGGTTACAGTATATCTCCACGTGAACATTAAAAAGAGCTATTAGTTGCCATCATGACACTGAAGAAACTACATGAAAATAGACATTTATTTTCCGTTCTAAGCACTTCAAAAACCCTCTTAGGAAAGCCATACTCAAACATGGCATTGACAATGATTTCATTAAACTAATATCCGAACTTTGTTTAAATTTGACCGAGGGCAATGTTCAACTGCCAGAAGTAGTTAAGCAACAGGCAAAGCAACATTCCATTGTACGTACATTGGCCTGTAAAAAGAAAGGAAAGAATTTTAAAAGGAAACGTCTTCTTCAAACATGTACAAGTATCTTCAAACTTTTGCTACCGGTAATCGCGGGACATGTAAATAGTTTTCTCTATATGGATAAACCCTATAAATCGATCCCAGTAGAACTCGCTCTCTCACCCGTGGAGCCCTTTGAGGACAATCTGAGTAAATTCATTGACAACAAGAATATTGAGTTTGATAAAAAACTGCTTTTACTTCAAGATGCACTTCGCCGAGTGGACAAATATAAGCCCTATCGTGCAAGAGCCAGTGTCATTGATCTCAAAAAAGAACCATCCCCTCAGGATTCTTTTGCTATCACTGCATGAACACAATCAAAGAAGGAGGAATTGGAATCAATAGTGTTGAGCATTATAAATCTAATGCCTCTCTCACTTTGTGAACAAATTAAACGACTCCTAGCATATCTAATGGAAAGTGGTTAAGATAATATTCAAGTTGATGCCAATGGGAAACGGATTATAATTCAGGGCAAGAGGTATAATCTACTTGATTTAATCTATGATATAGTTACAAATTGTAAAGGACTTTTATCGTTTGACAGTCATCCATACAACTTTCCAAAACATTAAACTTCACCAAAAGCCTTATTAGCAATAGGCAAATTCTAAAAAAATTAAATAAACATCATTACCTCACCTGTTGACACTGAAATGATTCATCTCAATGATAATCTGAGAGATGTTCTTGGCTTTAAACAGAACATGATCAATGGGAAAAACGCAGGCACTGTTAGCGGGATGGATCAGGTTATTTTTGATGATTATCCACCCGGTTTCGCCTCGGACTCTTGTATATTTCTGTATACATCCTTTGTGGAAATTTCGAGAGTTGGTAATTCAAATTTCCCCCTCCTATGTGATCTCTAACGAAAAACAACCCATGAACTTGTTCATTACTATAATATAAGGCATCTTCAGTATGTTCCTGTAAACACTTCATATTTTGAACTCAGTCAGTTAACACTAAGAAGTGAATTGGGGGAGGCTCTAGCGATAACAAATGGTTTAGCCATCATTACATGTCATTTTCGACCCATCGTCGTTGTCATTACGTAAGATGAATAATAGAAGAATTCGATTTGTCTGTCCTGATATAAACTGCTATGTTGGTGCCCTGAGTCCATGTCAAATAGGTCATGGATTGGACAATCACAAAGGGCGTACTACAATTTCTGGCTATGGTCTTGGTAGCTGGTTTGCTAGGCTATTTCATTCTGCCCTACCCCTTGCCAGAAAATATCTTATACCTGCTGCATCAAATTTTGCTGCCTCAACACTACAGGACTGGGGGTCGGGTAAAAATTTCAACGAGAGTGTTAATGAAAATATCAGATCTTCCGCAAGAGCCGTTGGTGAGCAATTAAAATCTCAGCAAAATAGGAAGGGATTAAAAAGGATGCGTGGGTCTCTACCCAGGTGGGAAGCGAAGGACATCAACAAGGACTTTGAGGAATAAAACGAAGAAGACCGATAAGGAGAAAAGAAAAATATTGTTAGGTCAAAGAAGGATTTCTTCTCTTAAGATGACTTATGTTCCCCACAAGGAATAACATCCATCAATCAGTTCCTCATTGAATCTGTTCAATGCTGAAAATGTTGCAGTCAATGTCAAGTATGGCTACTATGAACAATTTCATCCTCAACAACCCCTCTCAGAAAATATACACTTTCAGATATTTTGCAATGAGGACTATTTCATTGATTTGTCATCAACATTTATTGTTGTGACCCACTGCACTGACCCAGTGACCACAACTGCAGTGACCCTGGAGTATCATTTAGTTGGGAAATTAAATCATGGGATATTCAATACATCGCAATGGTTACCCCCCAATGTCAAGATTGACATAATGTTGCAAGTAGCACCATCGATTTTCATTTTGAGAAAAACACGTGCTGGAGCACCCGATGCAAATGTCATTATCACTTCGGCAATTATTCATGTTCGAAAACAACAGGTTATGAGTTCTGTTGCAATGGCAATGGAAAAGCTAAGAGCCAATGGCAACAACATTAAACTCCTTGTCCCCCATGCGATCACCAATCAACGTCACATTGCCACTGGCTCTCGTAGTTATAACAATTAATCATTTATCAATAGAGAAATCCCATCAAAACTCGCTTTGGCGTTTGTGAAGAGTGCCAGTGCCGTTGGATCCTGGACTGCATCCCCCCATGATTTTAATTTTTTTGGTCTATCTAGCCTTGTGTGCAAAGTGAATGGTATTCCACTGTACATTCTATCATTTGATAAAAATCCTATAGAACTCTGTCTGAGTCGACCATGCAATCCCTAGATCATGACTCCCAACTATTTGAAAATGGAATAATCGATTCAATGTTTTGAAAAAATCATGGTGTAATTGTTTTGAACCTTTCGGGGACCCAGGATATGAGCATAGTACGAACGGGGAATGTACGTTTAGAGTGCATATTTGCCGATACTTTGACTGAGAGTATCACGCTCATATCATTGAGTCAATCTGAAACCTATTGGGAAATCACACGCGACGGCAGTATTCTACTAGACCTAGCACCATGAACACAAACCAAATAATCAGCGTATTTAATATGGATCCATACATGTCCCATTACAAGTCCTATTACATACCATTGGACTTCATTGAAAAAATTCCAAGTGTTAACAGCACCCTAATCATTGTTAATAGCAGTCCATCGACTTTGAAGACAGGCCATTGGCTATTCATCTTTCAGACAGCGAAGAATATTGAATTTTTTTATCCTCTTGGCCTATAATATAAATTCTACACTCCACACATCAGCAACTTTATTGAGAGCAGTGGGAAAACTATTATTCAAAATCAAAGGAAAGTACAGGATTTAACGACTAAGACATGCGGCTTTCACGCACTACTCTTTTTCATGTTCAGATATCGTGGCGATACCTACAAGCCGTTTCTCAACATTTACGTTGACTTTCCTCGATTGAATGACTTTCTAGTGGAAAATATACTTACAAGCGTGTTTAATATTGATTTTAGTACCCTACGAATAAAATCTTCTAAAAATGTATGTGAAATTGTTTATTAATAAAAATAATGTATATACATGACAAAAATAACTTTTCTACTCTTTAGATTTCATCTTCTACTAGGTATTTGGCGAGAGCAACTAATGCAGATACATTATCTCAATTCACAGTATACTGATCCTGATGTGCTGCAATGTCAGGGTCACATTTTCTACAGTAGACTGTAACTTCACTCTTATCATATTTCTTTGTATAGTCAATGATACTATTCTCATTCATTTAATAGAATTCGCATGTTTCAATTTGCTTATTTGAAGCAATGTCATACACTGTGTCCTCAAGTGGCAAATCACATTCTGTCACAGCCAAATAAAAATCAGTGAGCTTATAATCATAGTAGCCATTGTCTTCACAACGATGACGTAGAAACCAAATTCTTTTGTTGTTCCAGCAGTTGAATCGCTGACCTGACTCCTCCTCCCAGAACAATCTAAAACCACGACGATAACAATCTCTTAGTAATAAACTAAAATCACGCTTAGGATTCTTTCCAATCATACCAGATATGTATTCTCTCACTGATTACATTTATCTTAGTGGCAATTTGAGCATAGGTGCCCTCTAGGATGAGAGTCACACACCCCTTCAAGATAGGAATTACAACCTTTAATTTGTACAGCATATCCTCTATGCAATTTACGCGGGTTGTATAATCTACACTTTTCATAATACTCATCAAACATTGCACAATTCTCACATGATGACCAGCTGCCCTGTGTATACATTTATAGTGGACATGTATGGAACAACTTTTTCATATGTTGACACTCTCACCGCTAAAATGAAACTGAGCTACGATCAACAAATTGAGTGGGATAGAGAGAGAGAGGAGTAAATCATGCTTGAAAATCATCTTTCTCGCGAAAAAAGTCTTAAATTTCTAAGTTAGTGTTTAAAAGCATATCCACGATATCATTTTGTCATGTTGTGATTAATATGTCAATAAATTGTGTAAATGCCTTTGGAACAGGATGTAAATGCTTCATGCAATAGTCTAATGACGGAGAATCAGTTTTCATTATATCGATAAGCATTACCTGAGAAAATATCTTCCTTTGATTAGATAACTCCAGAAAATCATCATCTAGAATACAATGTTTTTTCATAAACACAAGATTCCCCGTGGTTCGCTCTTTCTTAAATCTATCCAATTTTTAGAGTCCTAACACTTACATAGTCAAGATTAGACTAACCAGGATTCTTTTTTCTACTCTAAAAAATATCCGCTAGCTTACTATAGAAAGAAAAATATCTTCGATTTAGAAAAAATTTTATTGACTATAATTACAACAATAATAATCACTGATTCAATTTGTTTTCATCAATATATTTCACTAGTGCATCTAATGCAGCCTGAAGTCTATTTGTATGCTCAATGTTCAGTTTCGCAGCAAATCATAATTGCTCCTCCAATTTAAATTTGCTCAATGATATCACGTATCTAGCATACATATCGTCCCATTCAAGGCTTAGTCTACATCCTCGTGTTATTTCCACAGTCACGTTTGGTACTCTCACCCTTGTATCATTGCTGCTACCGGTTCCACCATCAAGCTCCAATAGTGTAAATGTTCCACTCATTATCTTTACTAATATCGTCTCAAATAAACTATTCTCTCTCTGAATTCAATTCTCTTACATGAACTACAATGAAATTCACTCCTTTTGTTTGAATCCAATTACTAATCAACTTACCTTATATGGAGTAGCCTCCGCTCTCTCTGATTAGCCCCAAAAATGGGTGTTGCCTGAGAAACCCGTCTGGTAACTCATGTATCGTTCATAGTAATAGGTGACTGTCCTTGGTAAGTCAATGTACCGGTTAAACTGCACTATATGTTCATCCCTCAGGCGTATGATTACTATCAATAGTATCAATACTACTAAAGTCGGCCTGTAGCCTCTTCAACTTCACCTTTACCACCAACTTTTCACTTGAAAGGTTGGCTGTTTTTTTTTGTTTTTTTTTCTTTGATCGATTTAAAACTAATTGGACAAGTAACTTGAGGATGAAAGTACAAGAGGGCACTGATTCACTTGAAACTGTTGGGTCTGTTAGCTTAGGCCAAGGAGACAGAAAAGGCGGCTTTTCGTAGGTTCACGTCACTTCTGAGTCCCAGCTACTTTGAGTCTGCTGGACATTTGACAAGCAAGTAGTTGCAAACACAAAGATCAGATATACCTGGTTTTCTAAGTCCATGTGCTTTTTCGGCACTGAGTCAGGACTTAGCTCGTGTTGCAACGAGTAAGGACTACATTTGGCTTCGCACCGAGTTAGTCCGTAGCTTGTGTTAAGCTTGTTTTTACACTGAGTCAGAGCTTGGATCTTTTTGAACCGCTTCAGGAAACTTCTGTTGCTTGGACTTAGTATATTTTTGCACCAAATAAGGACTTGGCTCGTATTCAAATTGATTCAGGACATAAATGGGCTCTGAGCCCATCCTGATCAATCTATGCTTTTTACTGGTTACCTGCTGGTCAACCAATGCTGTCAATCCATGCTGGTCTATCCTAGTCAATCACTTCAATCAATAGTCTCGACGTCTTGCTCAGGCTAAATATCTATAACCCATTATATATTAATGCCTATAAATCTTATAATGAGGTTTAGAAATAAATATTTTAAAAATACAATGATGGCAAGGAATAGGTTAAACAGCCTTAGAAAAAAAATCCAAAAACAGATAAAAAAAATAGAAGAAGTATCGATTACTCAAATTCGTTGCATCACTATATTCTTTACAGGGCTATAATCTTCTTGAGATTTCATTTTCCGAGGGTAATTTGCAGTGCTGTTTGAAGTCATGTTTTCTGGTTAGGCAAACTCACGGAATGCTACCCCGACGCTGCTCTTATCCGCAGTGGCAGGGTTTTTCCGTCTAGGATACGGACGGAGAAATGAGCATATGACGGAGTGATGACACTCAGCCATTTCACTACACCGTGACATTTTCAGTCTTGTTTACCTAGTCTGTCCTGCCCAGGGCTTTTGCCGAAGACCATTATTAGCTAAAAAGTCAGATATTACCGGGCTATTTATTATTTTTAGTGTTTTTTTTTCAAGATTCTAAAGTTAATTTCTCGAAGAGTAATTTTCTTTGATCATTCGGTCTTTAGCCATAATTCTCTTTCTTCTATTATTAGTACAAAAAATCGATAATTACTTGAATTAATTTAATCAGTTCGAATATTTCTGTATTGCTTAGCAATCGAATCGGCTCTGCAATTTCCTTATGTTAGTGATACCAAAAGAAAAATTCAAATATATACTTGTCAACATTTATTGTTGATATTCTCTATTATCTGTCTACTATGCGGAAATCCGGATAGTGAAATTCCCTGCTATTATGTTAATGTAAAAAAAAGCAGATAAGGGCTGTCTTTTGAATTGTCTCTGGCGAAATTAGAAAGGAATTGTCACCAGCTTTGATTTATTAGCAAAGATAGGAAAGCAGCTGGGCCCCCATAAAACCTATTTACCCAGTTGCGCAATCTTTTCTTGAGACTTGTGCATAGTCATAATTCTATGAATTAAATTTAAATTCAATTACTTCCCTTTTATTTTTCGTTTTATTTACTTAGATGCATACGCCAATTGCGAACCTTCATACTCAGTCACAGCCCCCTCCTTAAAATCCCCACATTTTCCACCCATTTTATTTCATTATCATAGTCGGTAGCTTTAGTCACTAAATAATCTGTGTATGACCTAATAACATTATCTTTCCATAATATTCAGCAACACCAGGACGCTTAAGAATTTTGAAACTTAAAAAGTGTTCAAGCAACAAAACTGAAAATTTTTACCAAAAAGAATTTGGAGTGAATCGTATTTGTAAATGTCACGCCAAATCTCATAATCTTTGTTAAGATAATGTTGCACCCTTGCAACTTGATATATAAAAAGCCACTTAATCTTTCTAATTATTCATATGGGTTAAACTTTCACTTGTCACTAAACTCAATGAAATTCCGCTTATTTCATTCGCCCCATTAAGAAGGTGCAGCTGAACTTTCAAACTTTTCAATTTCTCACTCCCCTTCTATTTCAAAAGCTGATAAATTAGACACACTCAGATGGGGAGAAGTTGTTTTGCTTCAATGATTGTCAAAATGTAAATTTATTTGACTTGTCATTTTCTAATCTCGAAGAAAAAAATTTAGATGAAAAAATAACTATGATTTACAACTGCTACTTTAACGTACTTTAGCAAGTAGATTAAATAGAAAAAAAAATTTCCAACTAAAAGTAAGGAGAACATTAAAACTTAAAACAGACGAAAATAATTCCGCATTTAAGGGGGTTCCACCGTCCTCAATCATAGACATAAACCTTTTTAGTGAATAATTAAAAAAAACTTTCCGAAAAATAAGTTTTTCAAAGAAAAGTAAAGGCCATTTTAAACTTAAGCTCAGGAGATACAAAAACCTGTTAAAAGTCAAATTCAAAAGTAGAAATTACTATTAAAGACTAAATGAAACTCTCAAAGAACAAAAATTAGATAAACAGTCGTAGCAAAACACACACCACAAATAATAATCCAAATTAAGAAATAGATTTTAAAGCGAGTGATGCTTACATTGAACATTAAAATTAAATTTAAAAATGAAAAAAATATTTTGCTATTGAAGTATAAATGAAACTTAAAACGAGCAGAAGTTAAATAAACAATCAATGCTAACAAACATACAACATATATTAATGTAAATGAATAAATAAATCTTAAAACAAGTGAAACTTAAATTGAATATGCAAATCAAGTTTGAATCGAATAAAGTTAACTACAAACAAGAGTTTGGGTATCGCCTCACTGCAGAAGCCTAAAACCTACTGCGTCATTGGTGCTTTACTGAAAACAATTCTTTGAAATGTTTTCACTTTTGTAACTTTAAGAAATCAAAAATTAATTAAGATTTTAGGGAATAAATATCAGCATATGTATATTAAATTGACAATGCACATTTTTTTTCAGTATACTCATTTGAATTATTTTTTCGGTAAAGTACAATTTATATTCTGGCTTTTAGAAAGCATAGGGGTTTTGAACCCTACTCACATTAATTTATGCTCGTTTTGAGTTTGACTCTAATATTTATTTTAATTTTTGTTCGTTTTGAATTTCATCTATTTATTGATACTGATTTGGGGTAGTTGTATGCTTGGTAGATTATATGATAGTCCGGACGCCAGGTGTTGAAAATGTGAACCATACCACGACGGAATGGGGCTGCTACGAGAATTAGCCTACCCTTCACCCCCTAAATTGACCATGCGGTTTGAAAAAATACCAATGGCACTTGCTTGCGAGCGGTGGAACACTCCGAGACTTGACATTTTATTATATTTTGATGTTTCATGCAAGAAAATGCATGTTCCACAAAGTCTGAGGTGCAGTTTTCCGCTCAAATAGAAAGGCCTAGAAGCCATAGAACGTTTTCATAACAAACTAACACGATTATATACAAAAAATGGCAGAGTTAAAAAAAAATGGCAAAACTATATGAGTCTTGAACAGTCTTGGAAAGTATAAACAAAATCAAATTGAATATTAAATACATAATGGCATTAATTGTTGAAAGATCCATCAGTTCAAGATTTTTTTTTTCACTGTAATTTTTATTTTCATTTTCAATGCTGTAAGAACTGGAAAATAATAAATTTGTAATATACGAGTAATTCGTTTTCAGTGAAGCACCAATGACGCAGAAGGCCTTAGGTTTTTACAGTTAAATAAGGAGGCACCTCTTTGGTGCCCCCAACAGGGCACGATTACCTCTCTACGATTACCTCTTTGATAAAAACCTTATATATGAACAATAGACAGCTTGCATAACTTGTGGATAGCGATTGACAACAATGAATGGATTGAAAAAATAGCTCCAATAAGGGGGTTTAGACCATTTCACTTGCTGACACAAAGGGATCACGACTGTTTGGAATTGATCTTAATAGGAATTTGTGTGCCAAAGCAATTTCGCATCTGTCACAGAGTATGTATTTTAACCTTATAATTGGATAATTATAATAGATTTCCTATGTGTTCTTCCCATACAAAACCCCTTTCCATAAGTTATAAGCCCCTCTTAGTAAGTTATGCCCCAGGGAATAACTTACAACGCCTACCCCTGGGCCCTGGTGGGCTGTGTCGACACCGGAGGTTTTTGTTATAAGAACTTTGAAGTATTTTAACAGACTGTCTGTCTCAAAATTTTTATCGGTTGCGGATAGGAAGGGAAGGAAAGGGAGGGACAGTCTGTACTCTAATCTCTTTTGGCTCTTCGTACATTATCTTCGACTTACATAATCACATCACGTGAGCTATGTCTACAGACTAGACAATCATTCCTTCCATAAGAAATAATATGAAGAATTCGGAGAATCCTTAAATTACAACCCTTGCCCTGAAGGCTGTGGGGGAGTTGTAATCCTCAAAGACGTAATTTCCAGAACTTAAAACTACGTTTAATAAAATGACTGTCTTAAAATTTTGATTGGATGTGTTTGGGGGAAAGGTGGGCGTGAGAGGGGGGTTAGTTGCCCTCAAATCACCCTTGACTAATGCACAGGGCACTAGCACTTAAAAATTACAAACAATGTCGCCTATTTCGAAGCGTTTACAAAATTGTCTTCTACAAAAACAGAATGTGCCCCCAGACACTAACTTATAACCCTTGATCTGAGGGTTGTGGGGGAGTGTTGACCTCGCAAATTTGTTTTCTATCTGGAAATTAACTACACTGAACAAAATGGCTATCTCAAAATTTTGATTGGATATGTTTGGGGGAATGATGGACGTGGGGGGGCTAGTTGTCCTCCAATCACATTCGACTATTAAAAAGGGCACTAGCCCTTTGAACTTCCAATCGAATGAGCCTTTATTGAATTTTCTACGACAACGCCTTCTATAAAAACCTTATACGCCCCCAAGGCATAACTTAAAACTCTTGCCCTGAGAGTTGTGGGGGAGTGTCCTGCTCAAAAACATATTTTTTATCTCGAAATCAACTACACTGAACAAAATGGCTGTCTCAAAAGTTTGATTGGATGTGTTTGAGGAAATGATGGGCGTGGGGGGGTGGCTAGTTGCCCTCCAATCACTTTCTACTATTAAAAAGGGCACTAGCCCTTTAATTTCCAATCGAAAGAGCGTTTTATGAAGTTTCTACGACAACGCCTTCTGTACAAACCGTATATGCCCCCAGGGCATAACTTAAAACCCTTGCCCTGAGGGTTGTGGGGGAGTGTCCTCCTCAAAAATATATTTTCAATCAGGAAATCAACTACGCTGAACAAAAATGGCTATCTCAAAATTTTGATTGGATGTGTTTTGGGAAATGCTGGGCGTAAGGGGGGGGGCTAGTTACCCTACAATCACTTTTGACTATTAAAAGGGCACAATACCTTTGAATTTCCAATCGAATGAGCTTTTTTTGAACTTTCTACGACAACGCCTTCTATAAAAACCTTATATGCCCCCAGGGCATAACTTAAAACCCATGCTCAGAGGGTTCTGGGGGAGTGTCCTCCTCAAAAACATATTTTCTATGTGGAAATCAATTACGCTGAGCCAAATTGCTATCTCAAAGTTTTGATTGGATTTGTTTGGGGAAATGATGCGCGTAGGGGGGGGGGCCTAGTTGCACTCCAATCACTTTCGACTATTAAAAAGGGCACTAGCCCTTTAATTTCCAATCGAATGAGCCTTTTTGAAGTTTCTACGACAATGCCTTCTATAAAAACCTTATATGCCCCCAGGGCATAACTTAAAACCCTTGCCCTGAGGGTTGTGGGGGAGTTTCCTCCTCAAAAATATATTTTCTATGTGGAAATCAACTACGCTAAACAAAATGGCTATATCAAAATTTTGATTGGATGTGTTTGGGAAAATGATCGGCCTGGGGAGGGGCTAGTTGCCCTCCAATCATTTTTGACTATTAAAAAGGGCACTAGAACTCTCAATTTTCAATCGAATTAGCCCCCTTTGAAACTTCTACGACGACCCCTTCCATATGAAGTGCCCCTGGGAAAAAAAAAATAAATAATAATAAATAATAAAACATTGGAGCCGTATTGCCTTTACTATAGGCAACGCTACAGCGTTGCCTCTGATTTAGAAAAGCTTCTTACTCTAAATCGATGACCCTTGTGTTTCAGCAGTCGTTCTTACAGCATTGGGATAAAAAAGTCAAACCTTAGCGTATAAGGCGAGGGATTGAGAAGGGGACAACCCCCCATGTAAAGAATACTTTCTGTTAGTTTTAAGTTTTAATGTTCCTCTCTACTTCCATTGAAACAAACTTCATTTCTTTGTTTACTTTCTGACCGGTTTTCAATGTAGGTCAGGAAATCCCTTCCCCCTTACGTAGAATAGTCACCCTTAGAAAATCCCCCTCTCAAAAAATTTCCTTATATATGCTAATAATAAATACTATATGTAAACAATGGACAAACTCCATAAGTTACTGTTATTTCTCCAGGTGTTGAGGGGACCGTATCTAGAGTTGCCACCCCTAGTGATTTATCACTATTTCTTGTGATTTTCTTCTAGCTAGTGATTTTTGTTCTATAACTACTGATTTTTCCTAAATCTAGTGATATTTCAAAATATAGCGCGTAGATTAACAAATCAATCGAATAAATCATACCAGAAGCTAATTAATAAAAAAACCCAAAATAGTGATTCACTAGAGTTCCTAATATGTTCTAGATGTGCATTTATACAAATATACCGCCTTTGAAACTTCCGATTTTCCACCATACGTCCACGGTCCATATCAGATATAGACCTCAGAGCGTTATAATCAAGATAATAGGTGAATCTAGTCAATCACAAAATTGAAAAAATATTTTATACTTCCTATTTCATAACATTTGCTCAGGTCAAATTTTTGTCTTCATATTTAGTTTTTTTTTCTATTATCTATCAGTTCTAAATTAGATTTTCTTTTGTTAAAACCTTTGAAAGTGGAGTGAATGGTGAATATGAATACACCCTCTACGTCTGCAAATAGAATAGAAATGGAGTCACCGAAAAATAAGAAGGTAGGTATCGATTAAATATAATTTTCTAAATAAAAAAAGAAATCATGAATAATTGATGATTTCTACTCTGAAAATTTTCTAATAGTTGTAATCTTTATTTCTAATATCTAATGAAAACTCCGATAATTCTCCAAGTTCTCTTATTTGTAATTGAAGCAAATAATAAGCGCAAAGACCGTTCTATTCTTTAAATTTTGGATTTATGTGCTAACATATCGTGTGAAGAACTGTCTCCTGTCTGAGTTGCGGAATGAATGTTTTGGGAGTGAAGGCTGGTTAATTGAGAGGATCGCTGAGAGGAACGCATGTGCTATTAAACGGCTGTTTAAGTTTCTTCGTTTAGGAATTAAACATAGGGAATCATGTTTGAGGGGATAGCTTGTTATGGTTTTTAGGATTTGAATTTTATTATGATTAGTGTTTTTTGGTTAAAATGTTGAACCTTGGTGTGTTTTTTTTGTCGTTTTGCTGTTCTTTTTTCTTTTTTTTTGTTTTTTATTTATATTATCTAAGGCTGTATTTTGTTCCTGAGCTTTGTTTGTAGACTGTATTTTGTGTTGCTATGGCCCACAGGCTTTTTGCAATAAGTCTTATCCTATCTATTAAACAATTTGTGGTAACCAACTGTAAGAATGGAGCGACAATAGTAACCGAAACTCTAAAAACGAAATTTTGATATCAATCGATTAAAGAAGCAATAAGTCCAATGTTCATCGAAATTTGGGAAGGGTGGGATAAATTTTTTCCATGAAAATATAAAAAAAGCCATGTTCAAAATTGTCGCTGGTGTCCCAGTAATTATACCAGCTCAACTAGAGTAAAAAGAAAATAGTTTCTATATTTTTTGGGAAAAAGCTATGTTTTTGAATCGAAAAGGAAAAAAAATAAATAGAAAGAGCAAATATTTTGATTAGATCACCGATAAATTTTCAGTGATCGGGTTATAAGCTAATGGTACCAATTCCAGAAAATAAAAGGAGAAAGCAAGGATGCTGTTCTATTCTCTGCATGCAAAAAAGCATTTTTCAAAATTTCAAGGATAATTTTCGCTTGAGAAAAATCGAAACGTCAATCTGAAGGTATTTTTCCACATCTAGGGGGATAATTTTACCCCTTTCCTATGTAGGTGCGCCTGTATAGAACATGGTAAATAAACAAAACAATTATTAATTGCAATGATAAAAAGCATTATAATTCTTGTGATTTCTAGTGATGTCTATTCAATGATCTAGAGATATATGTGCTAATATAGTTTTTTTTTTTTTAGAGAATCTAGTCATTTTTTTTTCACCGGGTGGCAACCTTGGTTGTACAATCCTCAGGGGCATGGTTATTAAACCTTTCAACTATAATAAACAAAACGACTATCACAAAATTTTGATTGGATGTCTTTGGCGAAAAAACGGGCGTGGGAGGAGGTTTGGCTGCCCTCCAATTATTTTGGTCCATTATGAAGGGTACTAGAATTTGTAATTTCGGTTTGATTGAGCCCTCTTTTGATCTTTTACAACCTTTGGTTCGATACGAATACCCCTGGGGAAAAAATTTAACACGAATCCGTGATCATTCTTCTGGAAAAATAATAAAACTTCACATTTTTTTTAAAAATGTTTTAGGGCCAATGTTTTATTTTTATTTTTTCCCCAGAGGCACTTCATATGGAAGGGGTCGTCATATAAACTTCAAAGGGGGCTCATTCGATTGGAAATCGAGAGTTCAAGTGCTCTTTTTAAGAGTCAAATGTGATCGGACGGCAACTAGCCCCGCCCCACACCTTTTTTCTCCCAAATGTATCCAATAATAATTTTGAGATAGCCATGTTGTTAAAAATACTTCAATGATCACATAACAAAAACTCCGGTGTCGACACAACCCCTAAGGACCTGGGGGCAGGCATTGTAAGTTATGCCCTGGGGGCATATATCGTTCTTATGGGAGGAATCCCCGTATAAACTCCAGAGAGGGCTCATTTGATGGGAAATTGAAAATTCTAGTTCACCTTTTGAGATTCAAAAGATATTGGAGGGTAACCAGCCCCCCTTACGCCCTTTTTCCCCAAATGCATCTGATAAAAATTTTGAGATAGCCATTTTGTTAAAGATAGTTCGAAGATCATATAACAAAAACTCCAATATCGACACAACTCCCAGGGCCCGAGGGCAGGCGTTGTAAGTTATGTCCTGGAGGCATATATAGTTCTTACGGAAGGGATGCTCGTAAAAACTTCAGAGAGGGCTCATTTGATTGTAAATTGTAAGTTCTAGTTCAGTTTTCAAGAGTCAAAAGAGATTGGAGGGCATCTAGCCCCCCCCACGCCCGTCTTTCCCCAAATGCATCCAATAAAAATTTTAATATAGCCATTTTGTTAAAAATACGTAGTTCAAAGATCATATAACAAAACGTCTTGTGTCAATACAACCCCCCAGGGCCCGGGGGCAGACGTTGTAAGTTATGCCCTGGGGGCATATATGGTTCTTATGGAAGGGATGCTCGTATAAAGTTCAAAGAGGGCTCCCTTGATTGGAAAATAAAATTTCGAGTTCACGTTATAAGGGAGCAACTAGCGCTTAAATCTCAAATGCATCCAATAAAAATTTTGGGATGGCCATTTTGTTAAAAATTGTTCAAAAGTCACTTAACAAAAACTCAGGTGTCAACATAGCCCCCCAGGGCCCGGGGGCAGGCGTTGTAAGTTATGCCCTGGGGCATATATGGTTCTTATGAAAGGGATGCTCGTATTAACTTCAGAGAGGGCTCTCTTGATTGGAAAATAAAATTTCGAGCTCACTTTTTAAGAGAGCAACTAGCGCTTGGGTCTCAAAAGAGATCTAAGGGCAACTAGCCCCCCCCCCATGCCTTCTTTTTTCAAACCCATCTGATGAAAATTTTGAGATAGACAGTTTGTTGAAAATCGTTTAAATGTCGGATAATAAAAACTTTGGTGTCTAGAAAACCCCCCAGGTCCCGAGGGAAGTTGTTCTAAGTTGTGCTCCAAACACATGTATGATTCTTATGAAAGGGATACTCTTATAAACATCATTGAAGGCTCATTTGATTGGAAATTGAAAGTTCTAATTCACTTTTGAAGAGTCAAAAGATATCCTAGGGCAACAAGCCCCCCTCCCTACACACCCTTTCCCCCAAGCCCATCCGATGAAAATTTTGATATAGCCATTTCGTTTAAAATAGTTCAAAGGTCAGATAAGAAAAACTCCTGTGTCGATGCAACCTCCCAGGGTCCGGGGTCAGGCGTTGTAAGTAGGGGCATATATGGCTCTTATGGAAGGGATGTTCATATAAACTTCGGAGGGGGCTCATTTGATTGTAAATTGAAAGTTCTCTTTCACTTTTTAAGAGTCAAAATAGATCAGAGGGCAACTAGCCCCCCCCCTCCATGTTCAATTTTTCTCCATCCGATAAGAACTTTGAGAATCCCATTTTTCAATATGGTATAACGAAATCATATAACGAAGATCATATAACGAAAACTCCGGGGTCGCCACAATCCTTCAGGGCCCAGAGTAGGCGCTGTAAGTTATGCCCAGCGATCATACATAGCTGTTATAGAAGGGATGTTCGTATAAACTTCAGAGAGGGGTCACTTGATTGGAAATTGAAAGTTCCAGTTCAGTTTTTGAGATTCAAAAGAGATCAGATGGTAACTATTCCCCCCACGCCTCTTTTCCCCCAAATGCACCCGATAAAAATTTTTATATAGCCATTTGGTTAAAAATAGTTCAAAGATCATATAACGGCACCTCCGGTGTAAAAAAAACCCAGGGCCCGGGGGCAGGTGTTGTAAGGTATGCCCTAGGGGCATATATGGTTCTTATAGTAGGGATGCTCGTATAAACTTCAAAGAGGGCTCATTTGATCGGAAATTGACATATGTAGTTAATTTTTCAAGAATCAAAAGAGATCGGCGGGCACCTAGCTACCCCTCCTCCACGCCGGTTTTTCCTCAAATACATCCGGCAAGAACCTTGAGATAGCCGTTTTTTTTCAAAATAGTTCAAAGACCATACAACAAAAACTCCGGGGTTGACAGAGCCCCTCATTGTCCGAGGGCAGGCGTTGTAAGTTATGCCCTGGGGGAATATATGGTTCTTACGGAAAGGATGGTCGTATAAACTTCGGAGAGGGCTCATTTGAAGGGAAATTGAAAGTTTTAGTTCAATTTTTTAATAGTCAAAAGAGATCGGAGGGCAACTAGCCCCACCCCCACGCCTTTTTCCCGCAAACCCATCTGATACAAATTTTGAGATAGCCATTTTTTAAAAAATAGTTCAAAGGTCAGATAACAAAAACTCCTTTGTCGACACAACCCCCCAGGACCCGGGCGGCAGGCGTTGTAAGTTATGTCCTGGGTTTGTATATGGTTCTTATGAAATGGATGCTCGTATAAAATTCAGAGAGTGTTTATTTAATTTCAAACTTAAAGGTTCTAGTTCACTTTCTCAGAGTCAAAAGAGATTGGAGGGCAACTAGCCCCTCCCCCCTCCACGCCTCTTTCTTCCCCAAACCCATCAAAAAAACCCAGGGCCCATGGATAGACGTTGTAAGTTATGCCCTGGGTGCATATATGGTTCTTATAGAAGGGATGCTCGTATAAACTTCAGAGAGGGCTCATTTGATTGCAAATGGAAAGTTCTAGTTCACTTTTAAAGAGTCAAAAGATATCGAAGAACAATTAGCCCCCCCCCCTCACGCCGTTTTGTCCCCAAACCCATCCGATAAAAATGTTGAGATAGCCATTTTGTTAAAAATAGTTCAAACATCAGATAATAAAAACTCTGAGGTGGACACAAACCCATTTTTTTACTTTTATATTGTTACTTTGATACTAGTTTTAATACTTATATGAACATTTGATTTTGAAAAAAACAGTTTGATTTTTAAATAATGTATTTCTAAAAGCTTGAAACTTTTTGCAATCAAAAACGAACAAAAATTAATTAAAAAAAAACTTTCCGAAAAAGAAGTTTTTCAAAGAAGAGTAAAGGTCATTTTAAATTTAAGATCAGCAGACAGAAATACCTGTTAAAATTCAAACTCAAAAAGACCAGAAATTACTATTAAAGAACAAATAAAACCCATACCGAACAGAAATTAAATAAACAATCATAGCAAAAAACTTGCAACAAGTAATAATATAAATGAATAAATAAATCTTAAAGCGAGTAATGCTTAAATTGAATATAAAAATCATGCTGAAAACGAAAAAATATTTTGCTATTGAAGTATAAATAAAACACCAAACGAATAGAAATTAAATAAAGAATCAATGCAAACACACATTCAATAGATGAATAAATAAATCTTAAAACATAGATGCTAATGTAAATGAATAAATAAATCTTAAAACGAGTGAAACTTAAACTAAATATGCAAATAAAGCTTGAAACGGGCGAAAATCATTACAAACAAGAGTTTAGGTATCGCCTCCTTTTCTCACAGTAAAAGTCTAAAACTTACTGTGCCATAGCTCTTTACTGAAAACTATATGTGTCTTGAACAGTCTTGGAAAGTGTAAACAAGATCAAATTGAATATTTTATATATAATTATATTAATTTTATTTCACTGTAATTTAATTTTCATTTTCAATGCTGTAAGAATTGGGAAAGAAAATATTTGTAATACAGTTCATTTTCACTGAAGCGCCAATGACACAATAGGCTTTAGGTTTTTACATTTTAGGAAGGAAACAATTTTAGGTGTCTTGAACAATTTTAGAAAGAATTTTATAAATTAAACTAAACATATGATGTATAATGATATTAATTGCTGAAAGCTCATCAGTTCAAAATTTTACTGTAATTGTAATGTTTATTTCCAATATTAAGTACAAAAGAAAATATTTGTAATATAATTCGTTTTCAGTAAAGCGCCATGGCGCAGTAGGTTTTAGACTTCTACAGTGAGAGAAGGAGGCGATGCCCAAACTCTTGTGTGTAGTGATTTTCGTCCGTTTCAAGCTTTATTTGCATATTCAGTTTAAGTTTAACTCGTTTTAAGATTTATTTATTCATTTACATTAGTATCTATTGTATGTTTGTTTGCATTGATTCTTTGTTTAACTTCTTGTTCGTTTTGAGTTTCATTTATACTTCAATAGTAAATTTTTTTTTTTTAGTTTTAAGCTTGATTTTGATATTAACTTTAAGCATCACTCGCTTTAAGATTTCTGGATTAATTTATATTATAACTTGTTGTGTGTTTTTTGCTATGATTGTTTATTTAATTTTTGTTCGTTTTGGGTTTCATTTTCTCTTTAAAAGTAATTTCTGGTCATTTTGAGTTTAAATTTTAACAGGTACTTGTATCTGCTGATCTTAAGTTTAAAAAGGTCTTCATTTTTCTTTGAAAAACTTCTTTTTCGGAAAGTTTCCTTTTAATTAATATGTAAAAAATATGAAATTATTCTATATATAAGGGGGCTGTCCTTTCCTTGACCATTGTCCTTACGGTAAATTCTTGAACCTTTTTAAAAATACTTCGCATCCAAAATCAATGGCATTTGTGTTAGAGTGTACTGAAAAAAAACAATAAAAAGCATTTACTGAAATAATGTGCATTGTTAATTTAATATGCATATGCTGATATTTATTCCTTAAAATTTTAATTAATTTTTATTTCTTAAAGTAATAAAAATGAAAACATTTAAAATAGTTCTGCAGTAAAGTACAAAATATATTCTGGCTTTTAGAAAGCATGGAGGTTTTGAGCCCTGCTCATATTAATTTCTGCTCGTTTTGAGTTTGACTCAAACGAGCCATTCGTTTCGTTTTAATTTCCATTCGTTTCGGGTTTAATTTATTCATTGATACTGATTTGTGGTAGTTTTATGCTTGGTAGATTATTTGATTCTATTTTTGTTGATTTTTGGTTTAGTGGAATTCTTTACTTTTTTTGAAAAACTTATTTTTGTATAAGAGTTTTTTTAATTAATTTCTGTTCGTTTTATATTGACATAGTCTTTTTCAGGGAAAAAGAAAATAATATAGTTTGAATCTTTTCGGTGTTTAATTTAGTCATATACATCCTCTAGTTCACCTGATAAATAAAAGTTAATACCATTCCCAAAAAATTATATTTAAGCTCTTCCAAAGCCTGGATACACTTAAGATATTTTGATTTAATAATATTTTAAGACAAGAAGTAGCAATAGAAGTTGCCCCGAAAATTTGAACTTAATACCCTTAGTCGTTCTTGGTATATTACTGAGATGTCTTATTGGTAACCAGCATACTCACAGTGTGTTTTGATTTAATTTTAAAGCAACATATAGTTTTTAAGCATAATGGGTAAATTACATAACTGTAGGTGGTTGACCTAACCAATAACCCTAAAGATATAGTTACTAGACTATTCAACTACGCTAAATAAAATGGCTGTCTTAAAATTTTGATTGGAAGTGTCTGGAAAATTGTGAGCTAAACAGGCTGGTTGATTGCTCTCCAATCACTTTTGACGCTTAAGAGGGCACTAGAACTTTTAATTTTCAATCAAATTAGCTCCTTTAAAATATCAACAATACTACTAGCTATGACAGAGTATCGCTGCCTATGTTCTTTACGCTCGCTCTTTACGCTAAAGTTGTTTTTATTGTTTTAAAAAATAAAGTTGTGAGACAGAGTCAAACTTTAGCGTAAAGCACGGGACGTTGAGGAGGGGACAGCCCCTTTCATATACGGAATAATTTCTGTTCGTTTTAAGTTTTAATGTCGCTCCTTACTTCCAGTTAAAAAAAACTTGTTTTTTTAAATTAATTTCTGAACGTTTTTGAATTAATGCAGCTTTGACTTTGGTTCACCGTACATGAATAATTAAAACGAAATTCGCATATTAATTTTCCTTTTTTTGGCTAATTGGCTTTCTCGAAATGTTTTTTCTGACGTAACTTACGAATTAACTTACGTAGCGAATTTCTGTATTCGTATGTTTTTATTACGTATATTAGAGAGTTTGCTCCCTATTTAATACCTCGCTCTTTACGCTAAAGTTCGAATTTTGTTCGAATCACAAACCCCTGAATCACAAAGACCGGTTAATTAGAATAGATAGTTCTTTTGAAAGTACTAAAAAAACTTTAGCGTAAAGAGCGAGATAGCGAGTAGGGGATGAACCCCCTCGTATACGGAATAATTTCTCTACGTTTTAAGTTTTAATATTGCTCCTTACTCTCAGTTGAAAAAAAAACTTTTTTTTTATTAAATTTCTGATTGTTTTTTAAATAATGCTGGGAAATACGGCACCCTCTTCATGGAAATGTTCCTTCCCCCAAGGAAATATCCTCCATGGAAAGATCCTCCCCCATAACCCCTACTCCGACTCCGACCCCCCACTAGGAAAAAATTCCACCTGAAAACTCCTGTAGGCCTATACTTCCCAATAACCAATACTATATGTAAACAATGGGCAAAGCTTATAACTTGCAGCCCTTCCCCGGGAACTGTGGGGGATTAAGTCATCCTCAAAGACATATTAATTACATTTTCGACTATGCTGAACAAAATGGCTATCTCAAAATTTTGATTGGGTGACTCCGGGAAAAAATAAGCGTGGGAGGGGGCCAAGTTGCCCTCCAATTTTTTTGGTCACTTAAAAAGGGCACTAGAACTTTTAATTTCCGTTCGAATGAGCCCTCTCACGATATTCTAGGACTACAGGATCGATACGACCACCTCTGGAAAAGAAAAGAAAAAGAAAAAATAAAATAAACATGCATCTGTGATCTTTCTTCTGGCAATAAAATACAAAATTCCACATTTTTGCAGATAGGAGCTTGAAACATTTACAGTGGGGTTCTCTGTTATGCTGAATTTGATGGTTTAATTTTCATTAGAGTTCTATAATTTTTAGGGGTCCCACCCCCATTTTTTTCGAAAATAAGGCAAATATTCTCAGGCGCGTAACTTTTTATGGGTAAAATTAAACTCGATGGAGCTTGTAATTTTAAAATTAACATAAACATCTTATCCTTCTAATGAATTTATTGATATAACTCTTCCGTTTTTCAAAGTTTCGGTTACTATTGAGCCAGGTCGCTCCTTACAGTTCGTTACCACGAACTGTTTGACAAGATGCTACCTACGATCTTCTTTGCAAAAAAAAATTCAGGGAGAGGACTAGCATTCTAGATGAGGGGATGAAAATCCCTTTCTCCTGCCCTGCGGGTGCCCTTGCCTAATATTAATATTGCCAAGAAGAGAGAGAAAACGAGAGAGGGATAGAGATAGGGAGAGAAAAAGAGAGAAAGAGAAAGGAAGAAAGAAAGACAGAAGAGGGAGAGAAAGGGACAAAAGGACAAAATTTGAAAAAGAATGGAATTACTGAATTGCAAAAAAAGTTGAAGCGTTATATTCCGTTATTTTAAGCAAAAAAAGAAGAGAAAACAAGATGCTTTTGGATTTCAAAGCTAGATAACTCAAAGATGCATACAAGAGAAAACTAAACAAATTGGAGAACTTCTGATTATTTTTTCTCTTTGTTATTATATAGTTGGAAAATGCAGAGATCTTAACAATGGGCCAACGAGCATTATTGGAGCTGTTGATGGTACACGTGGATTGATTTGGTATTTTACATTTTTTTTTTTTTTTTTTTTTTTTTTTTTTTTTATTGGACTTCAAACTTTTCAGATAGAATTAATCCGGCTATATGATGCGTAGCGTCGTATCCCCTTTTCCCATCACAATGCCCCAATTATTTTAATTCAAGTTATTTTAGTTACTTTTAACGTAATTTTTGTCTTCTTTATAATTATTTGCTAAATTAAAAGGATATCTCCCCGGGAGGCAATATCCTTTTAACAAAAGGAGAAAAATCACAAACAAACAAGTAATGTAATTCTGTTGAAATTCCAATTTTTCTTCAAATATCTTAGTTGACTGTCTGAGAAATAAAATGAAACTTTGTTAAAAATCTGACTCTAAAGCCTACGGAAATTACATGGAAACAAATAAGAAAATACAAAACAAATTAACGGCTCTCGTCTTTTGGGGGAAGGATAGAAATTCCCCCCCCTCATACATACCTACTAGTCGACAAAAGGCTTTCGGTGATCTTTAATGTGGGTCAATTACAATTCAAGTCCGTTCTCATTTTCGATAAACTTGCACATTTTAAAACATGATCATCATTTATCTCTTATTCATTGTTTTATTTTCATGCTTAATGAAACTGAAAATTACGTGTATAAATCCTAAGACCATAGTTCGAGCCAGCCTGATGTCATAGTCTAGTGTAAGAACCCTTGCACCTCCCTCCCTCCAAGAAAACAGAAAACATATTTGTATAAAAAAATTAAACACTTTTTTTCGAAATGAAGTACAAAGAATGTTTCCTATTGACTTCTCCTCCCAAGATAATATCCCTGGCTCTGGAAATGTCTAATATCAAGAACTGTTTCATACAATCTTAGTAACTGTTAGCGTTACTCTTTGAAAGTTCAGCATGATGTTCTTATAGGAATAATCCCCCTGACAAGTTGTTCCATCTTGGACTATAACATCAAATAATTAAGCATTTAGTTTGGGACACGCTTGTTCTTTTGCCAAGGAGGTACTTATTCTCAAGGTATTTTGTGGTAATTAATAATTCCAATTATTAAATTGCCACAACTTTGTTTTTGTTAATTTGGCAGAGAAATTTGGATCGCAAGAACCACAGACACTGACAAATAGAGAGAAGTAGGTATCAAACAGTTCGTGGTAACGAACTGTAAGTAAGGAGCGACCCGGCTCAATGGTAACCGAAACTCTAGAAAACGGGTTTTTGATACCAATAAATATATCAAAAGAATCAGATTTCAATGCTGATTTCAAATATATAACTTTCATCAAGCTTAGTGCTACCCATCAAAAGTTACGCGCCTGAGAAAATTTGGCTGATTTTCAAAAAAAGGGGGAAAGACCCCCTAACAGTGATAGGATCTTAATGAAAATCAAACCATTCAGCGTATCAGAGAACCCTACTGTAGAACTTTCAAGCTCCTACATGAAAAAAATGTGGAATTTTACATTTTTTGCCAGAAGAAAGATCACGGATGCGTGTTTATTTGTTTGTTAGTTTGTTTGTTTGTTTTTTTTTTCCCCAGGGGTGATCGCATCGACCCAGTTGTCCTAGAATATCGTGGGAGGGCTCATTGGAACGGAAATTAAAAGTTTTAGCTCCCTTTGCAAGTGAAAAAAAAATGGAGGGCAACTAGGTCCCCTCCCAAGCTTATTTTTTCTCAAATTAACCCGATCAAAATTTTGAGATAGCCATTTTGTTCAGAATGGTCGAAAATGTAATAAATATATCTTTTAGGATGACTTAATTCCCCGAAGTACCCAGAGGGAGGGCTAAAAGTTAAGAACTTTACCCACTGTTAACATATAGTATTGGTTATTCGGAAGTATACAGAAGTTTTCAGGAGGTTTTTTTCTGGTAGTGGGAGGGAAGGGTGGGTCGGTGGTTATGTTGGAGGATCTGTTCATGAAGGAAGTTTTCATGGGGGAAGGGAAATTGCCATGAAGGGGGCGCCGGACTTGCCAGCACTATTTATTGGTTATTGGGAAGTATACAACCATTTCCAGGAAGGATTTTTTCTGGAGGGGGGGAGGGCTAGAGGAGGGGGTTAATCTGGAGAATATTTCCGTGGAGGATGTTTCTTTGGGGTAAGGTATATTTCTATGAAGGGGGCGCCGGATTTCCAACCATTATTTAAAAAACGATCAGAAATTAAATAAAAAAAAAACAAGTTTTTTCAACTGAAATGTAAGAAGGAATATTAGACCTTAAAACGAACAGAAATTATAACGTATGTGAGGGGGTTCTCCCCCAAGTCAAGACCTTACTCTATAGTCTACAGTTTTTTTTATGTCTTTCAAAAGAGCTATCTATACTATTTACCCGGCCTTGGTATCTCTGATGTTTTTTAATAAAATTTTGTTTTTACTTTTAAGGTAAAGAGCGTCGTATTTAAATAGGGGAGAACACCTTCATATACGTAATAACACATAATTAATAAAAAAAAACAATAAAAAAACAAGCGATACGGCTCAATAGTAATCGAAACTTTGAAAAACGGAATTTTGATGTCAATAAATGTATCAAAAGAATGTGTTTATAATGCTGATTCTAAATATATAAATTTTATTAAGTTTAGTATTACTTATCAAAGGCTACGAGCCTGAGAATATTTACTCGATTTTTTAAAGAGGGGGAAACATCCCCTACAAGTGAAAGAATTTTAATGAAAATCACACCGTCAGATTCAGCGTATCAGAAAACCCTATTACATAGGTTTCACGTTCATATCTATAAAAATTTGCAACTTTGTATTTTTTGCCATAAGAAAAACATACGAATATAGAAGTAAGTTACGTAAGTTAATTTGTTAAGACATCAATTTAGCTCAAGAAAAGTAAAAATTTTGTGCAAATAAGAGCTGCGTTAACTAAAAAACGATCAGAAATTAAATAAAAAAAACAATTTTTTTAAACTGAAGGTAAGGAGCGACATTAAAACTTAAAACGAACAGAAATTATTCCGTATATGAAAGGGGCTGTCCCCTCCTCAACGCCTCGCTCTTTACACTAAGGTTTTTTATTGTTTTAAAAAATAAAGTTGTGAGACAGAGTCAAACTTTAGCGTAAAGAGCGAGGCGATGAGGAGGGGACAGCCCCTTTCATATACGGAATAATTTCTGTTCGTTTTAAGTTTTAATGTCGCTCCTTACTTTCAGTTTAAAAAACTTGTTTTTTTTTATTTAATTACAAACAAGATCCAATCCCTTATGCTACTTTTCCACAGAATAGAAAAGGTTTGCAAGAAATACATTTTAGTCCAATTAAGGACATGGAACAATTGACAGAAAAGTTGAAAAGGTTTACATTTGGGGAGTTACAATACTTTTTGTTACTATAAAATAATGGGAGTTACAAAATCTTCGTATAGATAACAAGGAATGTTATGCTTAAATAGTCATATACACAACTTTATACTAGTGCTTTCAGATAGACGCCATTCATTTCTATTAAAATCCTTAAATTTAATAGACCTAATTATAAATTACTGGAAATTTCGTAACTTAGATATAAAAATATGTAAATCTGAATAGAACGTGAAAATGATAAAATAAAATAGAGAAGAGGAAGAAAGGTGCTTTTTCAAAAATGACATTTCCGGAATTTTTTTTTGTTTCCGGAAAAACAAACTCAATGAAAACTTCAGAAAATGGTGATTCCTCGTATTGATTTTTCTTTGTCAAGTGTTACTTTTTAATTTAAATCGAGCCTCTTAATACATTTAGACAATTTGTTATCACTATTGTACAATGAAAAGACAAGGTCATTGTTGTTTCAAATGATTACAAACGCCAATCAGATCAAAATTGAATTTATACTTCATGTTTCAATTTCTGATTACTAGAAGAATTACAAGAGCAAGCACTTTAGATAGTCAAATATAACGATGGATTACTTGCAACAGATTATTTCCTTTCAAGCAGACTTAATGGCAGCAGCTGACTAGATCACACACTATTTTCAAAAGCAATGCAAATCAAAAAGGCAACTTTTCAGAATCAGAGGCAACGCTATAGCGTTGCCTATAGTAAAGGCCATACGGCTCCAATTTTTTATTATTATTATAAAACGAAAAAATTATTTTTCTATTGAAGTATAAAGGAAACTTAAAAAAAACAACAAAAAACAATCAATGCAAACAAACATACAATAGATATTAGTGTAAATGAATAAACAAATCTCAACACGAGTGAAACTTAAATTGAATATGCAAATCAAGCTTGAAACGAACAAAAGTCACTACAAACAAGAGTTTGGGTATCACCTGCTTCTCTCACTGTAAAAGCCTAAAACCTACTGCGTCATTGGCGCTTTACTGAAAACTATATGCGTCTCGGACAGTCTTGGAAAGTACACACAAAATCAAATTGAAAATTTGATGTATAATGATATTAATTGTTGAAAGATCCATCAACTCAAGAATTTATTTCACTGTAGTTTTATTTTTATTTTCAATGCTGCAAGAACTGGAAAAGAAAATATTCGTAATATAATTCGTTTTCAGTTAAGCGCCAATGACGCATTAGGCTTTTGGTTTTTATTTACAGTTAAGAGCGCAGTATCCAAATTCTTGTTTGTAGTGAAACTATATTTGTCTTGAACAATTTTAGAAAGAACTAATAAATTAAACAGAATATTTGATGTATAATGATATTAATTGCTGAAAGCTCATCAGTTCAAAATTGCACTATAATTTTAATGTTTATTTTCAATATTAAGTACAAAAGAAAATATTTGTAATAAAATTGGTTTGTGATAAAAATGCAAACCTAGGTAGAAAGCAACATGAAAACCCTAAACCAACAAAAAACTCTGTAGACTTTGAATTTCAGCTAGAATAGGTTTTCACGCTAGAATGCTTTCAATGACATTTACTTTATTCTGTATGACGAATTATAAAATCAGACGACTAGCTCATGGTCTACAAGTAAACGCTATTGTAAGCCCTTATAGTCAGCCTGCCAAACCTTGTACATCCTTAATTTTGCACGTAAATCTGTGCTTTTAACGAAAATAATAAAACCAAGATTTGTATTCTCACCTGAAAAATGTGCTAAGTTCTTCTGTTTTGTTACTTTATGCTTTGCCATAAGAGATCCAGCCAAGACCGCAAGGGCAGCAACGAATAAACCCCCAACCAGGAGGATGAACCATGCCTTCTGAATTATCTGAAACATTAATTATCTATTTACTGGTACTCAAAGAATAAAAGCTCTTCACTAGAAAGCTCTTTGTAGAAAGGTATTTAATTACATGTATGATATTACTAAAACTACTAATAACTAATACCACCTGAGCCCAATAAAGCCTTTTACATCTCTGCTCCATACAATGTGTTTAAGATTCCAGTTTCCTCTCAATCCTTTTTCAGGACCTCATCCCACACGTTTCGGAGACGACCTGCTTTTCGTGTAAGAAATGACTTAGCGAACCTTAACTAGTTTAACTAGGTTTGATTAGGTGGGGTCGAACCACATTTTTGTACAGCTTAAAGTTTGATATTCGATTAATCAAACCAGTGCCTAAGACTATCCTTAGGCAATTATTTGAAAAATATTCAACATCAGCCTTTCAAAGTGCCAACGTTTCAGAGCCAAACTTGACAACAGCCATTACCGTGGCATCCAATATTCTAATGTTAGTTCGCAGATTCATCTTCCTATTCTCCCCCCAAAATTTTTATGGCTAAAAAATACCCTGTGTCTGATATTGTATTTTTTACCGCTTCTCTGTATCTACCATCTTCACCATTAATTATACTCTTGTAAATGAAGCTATAGCTAGCAAGTATATAAATCTGTGAATTACTACTTATTTATTTTAACTTTGTATAATCGTTGCTGTTCAAGGAGTAAGAAATTCCAATAAATGCCAATATAGTGCTGCAAAAAAGAAAACATTTCAATTATGGACAATAATTTCTACGGCTTTAAGAAAGTCGATTGTTTTACAATAACCAAAAAGAGCGAAAAACTTTTTTATATCCTAGTACCTTAGAGTAAAGGAAATCAAAACCAACAGGGATTTACACTTTTTCGAAGTGACTTAGGGATTTACTAATTAAGAAAAATGGAGTTATCGCAATTATGCAACACAAATTTATCTTTCAGCTAATTGGAGGGTTAGAAAACTACCTATAAATCTTTGAGATTTTGAGGCATATGACCAAGGTAAACGCTTTAGTTAAAGGCTTTAGATTAATGACATTTGGCTTAAGGCTCAAATGGCTTAAGGCTCAGACAAGGTAACAGCATCAGTAGTTATAATGTTTGCACCGAAATGTAGTAATTTTATGTTTTAAATACTTATTTAACTTAAAATTCGTGTACTTTTTTGGTTGAAAAGTCACTTTATTCTATAATTATGAAAACCTTTGTCTTATTCTCTCCTATTCTCATCCCCGCAATTCTTTCTCTCCCTCTACATGCCACATTCTTTCTCTCTTCCTTCTTATATGCTTTACCATTTGTAAGAAAATCTCTTTTTTATCTGTTCAGAAGTTCAAGTAAATATGAACCAAAGCAAAAAAAAAAAAAAAGAAAATGAGATGAAAATTACCTCCGAAATATTCGTCATTCCTTCATAGGAATAAGCTATGTCAATAGCTTCCATGCCATAACCGTCAGCTTTTAAAGGAAACATATAAGAGTCAGAAAAAGGACCGCATCCAGCACCAGTTGTTGCACTAGCTTTCACTTCATACGTATACCCAGGTATTAAGTTGGGAACTATGGCTGAATTTGAGTAGCCTTCCACAGTTAAGTTATATGTATACTTATTGTTTTGCTCACGAATTACAGAGAGGTGGTAGCCTCGAATGTTACCATTTAGGCTATATTTTGGGGGAGGAGCCCATTCCACAAATATAGTTGTTGTGTTGAGCTGCCGAACTCGTATGTCACTGGGAGGGGCAGAAGGAGCTGCAAGATAAGGAAGAGAATTAGCGTTTCGATAATTGCACAGGTTAGATGTAATTACAACTAAAACTCCGTTATTCCAGGATTCCAGTTTTCCTTCAATATATTCCCGGTACTATGCTTAATAAGTCACATATACATACAGGTGGCCTTCAAATCTCCTTCCCCATAAATCCATGTGTAAATGTCTACGCTTAAAGTGAGTCTATTATTAAAACAAATATTTTTACAGAGTTTCAAGCATTAACAGCGTTGTAGATTGTTAATCCTCAGTTCTAAAATGCTAGTGAGCAAGCAAGATATCCCAGCCACACCTTAGAAAATTCTTACTTTGATTCTTTGTTTTTAGTTTGGCATATTGATTTATCTTTTGTTCCTTCGTAATTCTTTTTTTTTTGTCTCGAAAGGCTGATTAAAGGAATTTTGGTTTCCAGTGAATTTCAAAGAATGAACACAATATCTGCGATATTGTTGTAACCATTCGAAAACGTGACTGATATTCGCTTCAAATTTTTGTATTTTTGTTTCGATAGTAATCCATTTTACTGTGGTAGTGAGAACTTTATTTAGCGATGGCTGGCTCACCACATAATTTGACTGCTACCACTAGTGTACAATTTGCAAATCAAACAGTTCGTGGTAACGAACTGTAAGGAGCGACCCGGCTCAATAGTTACCGAAACTCTATAAAACGGAATTTTGATACCAGTAGATGCATCAAGATAATAAAATTTTTATGCTGATTTCAAATATATAAGTTTTATCAAGTTTAGTTCTACCCATCAAAAGTTACGCGCCTGAGAAAATATACCTGATTTTTAAAAAAGGAAGAAACACCCCATAAAAGTCATAGAACCTTAATGAAAATCAAACCATGAGATTTAGCCTATCATAGAACCCTACTGTAGAGGTTTCAAGCTCATATCTGCAAAAATGTGGAATTTTGTATGTTTTGCCAGAAGAAAGATTACGGATGCGTGTTTATTTATTTATTCATTTATTTTTTTTCCAGGGGGATCGTATCAACCCAGTGTTCCTAGGATATCACGGGAGGGCTCATTTGAACAGAAATTAAAAGTTCTAATGCCCTTTTTAAGTGACGCATAAAAAGGGAGGGCAAATAGGCCAGAACATAATTTGCACTTTACTGAAAAAATATAAATTTTTTACTTTTCTAACTTTAATAAATAATATAATATTAACATTTTGATTACTAAATATCAGTATCTGTATATTAAACTTACAATTTCAATTCAATTTAATTCAATTTATTCGAATAAAAACATAACACAAACATCAATAACAATAAAGATCCTAGAAGAGACAATGCACATTCATTTGTATTTTTTTTAGTAAAGTGCAAATTATGTTCTGACCTTGGGAAGGCATAGGAGTTTTGAGCCCTACTCATGTTAATTTCTCCTCTTGTGAGTTTGACTTGGTTATTTATTGTAATTTCTGTTTGTTTTGGGATTTATTTATTTATTGATGCTGATTTGTGGTAGTTTCATGCTCTGCACATTATATGGTTTTATTTTAGCTCATTTTTGACTTAATGGAGTTCTTTACTTTTCTTTGAAAAACTTATTTTGTGGAAAAAGTTTTTTTTTAATTAATTTCTTTTCGTTTTATATTGACATAGTCTTCTCAGGGAAAAAGAAATAATTCTTTAAATCTTTTTGCTTATTTAAGAATTTATAGTTTGGCCAGCTATTTGTATGCTGGAGAAAAATTTTCTGCAATTTTTAACAATATACACCATTTTAAAAATCTTTACACAAATAGTAGTGTTTAATTTAGTTTCATACTCCTCTAGTTGACCTGAAATAGAAAACTTGATACCATTCGCAAAAAATATGTTTACTTTCTTTGAAAGCTTGGATATACTTACGCTATGTTGATTTAGTTAAATTTTAAGAGCAGAAGTTGCCCCAAAAGTTTGAACATAATAACCTCAATCGGTTTTGGTATACTGCTGAGATGCCTTATTGGGAATTAACATTAACACTGTGCATTTTGATATAATACTAAGGCTAAATTTAGTTTTTAAACATAATGAGCAAATGGAAGGGTGGGCGTGGGAGGGGGACTAGTTGCCCTAGAATCACTTTCGACTATGAAAAAGGGCATTAGCCCTTTCTATTTTCAATTGAATGAGCCCTTTTCGAAGTTTCTAAGACAACTTCTTCGATACAAAGTGCCCTGGTCTAAACCATAAAAAGAAAAGAAAAATACAATAATACATTGTAACCACATCGATCTTTACTATAAAAATGTCAAGCCTTCCAATCACTTTCGACTATTAAAAAGTGCACTGGCCCTTTCAATTCCCAATTGAATGAGCCCTTTCAGAGTTTTTTACGACAACGCTTTCTATAAACACCTTATATGCCCCCAGGGAATAAATTACAACCCATGCCCTGAGGGCTGTGAGGGGGTTGTCATCCTCATAGGCCTAATTTTCAGAACTTTCAACTACGTTAAACAAAATGACTATCTCAAAATTTTGATTGAATGGGTTTGGGGAAATAGTGGGCGTGAGAGGGGCGTTAGTTGCTCTCATATCACGTTCAACTATTAAAAAAGGCACTAGCCCTTCCAATTTCCAATCGAATGAGGCCTTTTGAAGTTTCTACGACTATGATTTCAACAAAAACCTTATATGCCCCTGGGCATAACTTACAACCCTTGACCTGAGGGCTGTGAGGGGGGTGACATCCTCAAAGACCTAATTTCCAGAACTTTCAACTACGTTGAAGAAAATTGCTATCTCAAAATTTGGATTGGATGTGTTTGGGGAAATGGTGGGCGTGAGAGGGGGGTTAGTTGCCTTCCAATCACTTTCGACTATTAAAAAGGACACAAGTCCTTTCAATTTCCAGTCGAATGAGCCCTTTTTGAAGTTTCTACGACATCGCTTTCTATTAAAACCTTATATGCCCTAGGGCATAACTTACAACCCTTGACCTCAGGGCTGTGAGGGGATTGTCATCCTTAAAGACATAATTTCCGGACCTTTTAACTACGTTGAACAAAATGGCTATCTCAAAATTTTGATTGGATGTTTTTGGGGAAATGGTGGGCGTGAGAGGGGCGTTAGTTGTTCTCCAATCACTTTCAACTATCAAAAAAGGCACTAGCCCTTCCAATTTCCAATCGAATGAGCCCTTTTGAAGTTTCTACGACAACGCTTTCAATAAAAACCTTATATGCCCCAGGGAAAAACTTCAACCCTTGACCCGAGGGCTGTGAGGGGGTGGTCATCCTCAAAGACATAATTTCCGGAACTTTAGACTATGTTGAACAAAATTGCTATCTCAAAGTTTTGATTGAACGTGATTGGGGAAATGGTGTGCGTGAGAGGGGAGTTAGTTGCCCTTCAATCACTTTTGAGTAATAAAGTCACTAGTCCTTTCAATTTCCAATCAAATGAGCCCTTTTTGAAGTTTCTACGACATCGCTTTCTATAAAAACCTTATGTGCCATAGGGCATAACTTACAACCCTTGACCTCAGGGCTGTGAGGGGCTTGTCATCCTTAAAGACATAATTTCCAGACCTTTTAACTACGTTGAACAAAATGGCTATCTCAAAATTTTGATTGGATGTGTTTGTAGAAAATGGTCGGCATGAGAGGGGGGTTACTTGCCATCCAATCACTTTTGACTATTAGAAAGGGCACTAGCCTTTTCAATTTCCAATCGAATGATTCCTTTTTGAAGTTTCTATGACAATACTTTCTAATAAAAAAAAAACTTATATGGCGCTAGTATACAATTTTCATTGATTACTCTAGAGGCTGTGGGGGGAGTGCTTTTTTCAAAAACGTATTTTTTAGACTGGTCCGCTACTCTGAACAACTCGGCTGACACAAAATATTTTCTCTATTTGTTTGGATCCGCAGTGAGTGTTCGATGGTTATTGGCGATCCTCCAATTACTACAGACTATTAAAAAGGGCACAAGCCCTTTCTATTTCTAAAATAATGTCGCCTCTTTGAAGTTTCTATAAAATCACTATCCATAAAAATCTTTTATGCTGCCTTGGTATAGCTTACAAACCTTGCCCGAGGGCTCTGAGGGGGGTTATCTTCCTCAAATACCTAATCAGTTAAATGATTCCTGGAGTTGATCTCCCTCTACCAAATTCCATGACCAAACTACAACTGATTTGACCTATCTATTCATAGTACGAGCATCACTATAAAAAGCACTAAATCTTGTTTTCTTTTCCAATGATTTCTTTTTCATTCACAAATTTGTATTCACTTTGTATCTACCTTCTTACTCTTCATTGATTCCATTGCTGTCCTATTTGCAGATGTTAAGGGTGCATCCATTTCTATTTTTGAAAGTTTTAGAACAAGAAAATCTAATCTTCAACTGATAGATTATAGAAAGCATAAGCACCTTAAATATCAGGGGAAAAATTAACCTGAGCAAACATGGCGAAACAGGGATCATAAAACATTTTTAAGTTTTGCAATTAACTAGACTCACATTTTTACTTGATGGTAAAGTTTCAAAGGCAGTATATTTGTAAAAATAATAATGTTGAACATATTATGAAGAGCAATGGATCCGTGTTTTTGTCGTTTTCCTTATGTTAAAAATAAGCGTGGATTAATTAAAAAAAAATACCTGCTCAAAGTAAAGAGCAAATTTAACACTTTAAACAACCAGCAGTTTTAAAGCTACTTCATAAATTTGAGTTTTTTTCCAAATTTTTTTTTTGGGGGGGGGGGCAACTGTCCCCCTTGCCCGCCTCAAAGACGCCACTGCTAGTTAATGCTTAACAATACAATACTACAATTAATGTCAAACAAAAAGCAACTTGTTCCACTTTCTTTTGATTATGCATGAAGTGACATTTGACGAAATTAAGGAAAGTCTATAATGCTAATCAAATAAAAAAAAAATTCAACCCAAAGTAAGGTGTAACATTAAAACTTAAAATGCACAGAAATTATTGCGTATATGAGGGGGACTGCCCCTTCTTTAACCCCTCTCCTTTTCGTTAAAGTCTTTTAAAAAATGCTTTTAATTCAAATTCAAAGGCCCTTTTGTTTGAGCAGACTTTCTTAAAGAATTTTCACAAAAAGTCAAACTTCATTGTAGAGAACGAGGGTTGAGGAAGGGGTAACCCCACTCATATATGGAATAATTTTCGTTCGTTTAAGTTTCAATGTTGCTCTTTACTTTCAGTTGACTTTATTTAATTTAATTTCTATCCGTTTTTCAAATCACGCCAGGATATCAACATAAAGTCAATTCTTGTGATGTATCTTTTGCGATCAACATTCCGATTTTTAGAGCTTCGGTTACTATTGGTCCATAACTTAGCATTATTCACTCGGAGTAAAAGGAAGAATATAGTAAATAAGCAATAGAATACAAATAAATTCATGGAGAAACAAATATAAATTAGAATAAATTGTAATAAAAATATGATACCGTTAGATATATCAAAAGAATTGGCTTGTTATGCTGATTCGAAATATTTAAGATCGACTTAGTTTAGTTTTACCCATCAAAGGCTACAAGCCTGAGAAAATTTGTCTGATCTTCCAAAAAGGGGAAAACACCCCTAAAAGTAGAAGAATCTTAATGAAAATTACAACGTCAGATTCGGCGTATTAGAGAGCCCTATCTGGAAAAATGTAGAAGTTTGTATCTTTGCCAGAGGAAAGATCACTGACGCGTGTTTATTGTTTTTTTTTATTGTTTTTTTTTTCGCAGGGATGATCGTAGCGAGCCAACGGTCCTAGAATATTAGGAGAGAGCTTATTCTAACAGAAATTAAAAGTTCTAGTGCCCCTTTTTAAGTGACCAAATTGATTGAAGGGCAACTATCCCCCCTTCCAACCCCCGTAGAGTATTTGTTTTTAGAGTGAAAGGCCAAGGAGAACTGCGTCAATGGTAGCAAACAACAGGATTATTTCGCAGTAGAATAATTAACTTCATTTCCATTTTATTTTATCCAGTTTCTTTGGTGTTCTCATCGAATTAACTCTACTAGCGACACTGACCTATGTGGATCTGTATATTGCTGGGAGTTTTTATTTGTTTTTAGCTTATTTTAGTCTTTTTTTTTATCTTTGTTTCTTCTGCGCTGAGTTTGCCTCGTTTTGTACAATCAAAATATCCGCGTCATTTTGGATTTTTATCTTTTGTCTACTGGCCGTAGTCTCGTTTGTTTATTTCTTTATTGAGTTTTCTCTCTTTGTTCTTTGTTTTTGGAAAGTATGTGAACATTTTTCGGGTTGGGTGCGGGGTGAATTTTCTGCTGGAGGAATTCTTCACGGGTTGACTTTTTCATGGGTGGGAAGAGTTTCCGGGGGATAAATTTTCCAGGGTAAATTTTGCACAGGGGGAATTTTCCTGAATTCCTATACGAAATTCTTTTTATTTGTCTTAGTTTCTTTTTGCCGACTCAATTGTACGTGTGGAGATATTAAGAGTGATTATCCGGGGTAAATCTTCACCGGGATTGATTAGTCTAGAGGATCTATTCGTGGGAGAGGGGATCTTTAGGTGGAGGTGGAGCCGGATTTCCCAGCACTATTTAAAAAAAATGATTAGAAATTAAATAAAAAAACAGCTTTTCTTCAACTGAAAGTAAGGAGCAACATTAAAACTCAAAACAAACAGAAGTTATTACATATCTTAGGGGGGTCGCCCTTCCTCAGTCTCTCGGCCCTTACGCTAAAGTTTGTATTCTGTCCCAATTCTTTAAGAAACTCCTGAAACACAGGGATCGTTTAATTAGAACAATAAGGAGCTTTTTTTTAAGTACTAAAATATTTTAGCATGATGAGCGAGGTATTGAGGAGTGAGGCATTTCTGTTTGTTTTAAGTTTTAATGCTGCTCCTTACTTTCAGTTGAAAAAACAAATTCTTTTTAATTTAATTTTATTTAAGATTTGAGCCCAACAATATCATATCTTTTGTGAAGCTTTTATTTATACAGGACCGTTCTGAACTGAGCCTACAGAATTGAAAAGTTGAATCGTGATACAGTCATATAATCCACCATGTTTTGTTCCACGGTCTAATATTAATTATCGAGCAAAAGACCAAAACTCAAGATCAAGCAAAGATGAAGAAGGAAGTAAAAGAATCGTTATTATGTCAATATTATTACGCGATAAAAAGCTAAAATAAGCGACAATTAGGCTCAATCATTTTACTAGTTGATAGGGTTAAGAAAGTCCTTTCCTGTAGAACTATTTCCATCTTAATGACAGGAGATAAGGCATTAAGGTTAAAAAAAATGCTGCACTGGACTTTACAATCTGGGTTTCATGACCCTTCAGCCAGGAAGAGCAATGGGGGGAAGCCATCCTGTGCTTTCGGACACCCTTCCTGTTTACCTTCCCCAGATTTCTTTAAATACTCATTCAGAGTTGGGTTGACTCTTGATGAGCTTAGAAAGTCACGCCACTGACCCGCATTCCAGACCAAATAATCAGTAACACCAGGGTTTGAACCTCTTACAAAGGGTCTTAAGTCTATGGACTAACAACTTGCTTATAACGCATATATTTCTCCGTTTGTTTTAACGAACGGCTTGCAATGCTCAATATTCAGCTAATGTTGGTTTCGGGAATCGTCTGGTTCATGATGCATTCGTGATGAATGTCAACTAGAACTAGGTTTTCAATGCGAATAATAAATAGAGTCATTGATCAAGTTTGGTCTATCTGATTATTTCTATTCCCAGCCAATCAAAAAATTTCTTTACCAATCCAAAGCTATAAAAAAAAACTAAATTGCGACATGAAAGTTTAAAGTTAAGCATTTTGTTTCAAATTTCTCATCTGAGCTAGCCAGAACTATTTAATTGAACCACTAAAATTGTTTCTTATGAACATTAAGATATGACCACTAGTATTATATAAAATTAGTTTTAGCATTATTAGTGACACCTCGGTATTAGTGAAATTTCTTCTTAAAAAGGTATAAATTTTTACTCCCAGAAAGATAGAATACATTTGCCAACCTCAAATTTAGTACATAGGACATATGAAACATACGAGAACAAGAAAACCAACATGGATGGATTTCTTGAAATCGCATAAGCTACTTAAAGCAAGAGACCTAACGCAAGATGTTGATGTTGTAAATATTATTGCTAGAAAGGTAGAAATGGCATTCCAGAAGATTCGAAAGTAATCGGAAGATAACCAGCCCCCTTTTTTCCCCAAATGTATCCCATCAAAATATTTAGATAGCCATTTCTTTTAAAATAGTTCAAAGGTCAAGTAACTATGCCTCCAAGGCTGATACCCTTCCCAGCCCCTGGGACGAGGACTATAAGTTATGCTGGTTGCCTATTGTTAACATAATATACGGTTTTTTAAGCTATGAAAAGAGGGTATGTTCGATCCTTGATCTAAAAAAAAGCTTAGAGTATTAAGGTGGAACTTCAAGAAAATACTGAGAGCGATACCAAACACAGTCGAAACACATTTTGTTCTTGCTGGCTATGAAAAGGGAATATCAGCAATATCTAAGGAACGGCTGAGGGTATTAAGGATATTTATAGGATATCTTGAGAGGGATGTTGGACAGTGCTTGGATGGCTACAATACCCCTTGTCTTTTTATATACCCCCTCCCCTCAACACTTATCATAATTTTGAAAAATCGAGTTTGTTCAAAATAGGTAAAAAGTCTAGTAGCTATGCCTCCAGGGATGCAATGCTCCCAAAAGCTTCCAGGGCAAGGATTGTAAATTATACAATTTAACCTTTTTTAATTGCAGGACTTATCGTTAGAAAAAGGGGGAATGTTTGATTCTGAGTGTGTTCGAAAAGGTTATTGGTACTAACGCCAAATTTCAGGTATTTTGTGGGGCATATTTAACTAAAAAAAATTAATAACTTAATAAAAAAGGCGTTTAATCTAATTAATTAAAAAAAACTTTCTTAAAAATAAGTTTTTCAAAGAAAAGTAAAAGCCATTTTAAACTTAAGCTCAGGAGATACAAATACCTGTTAAAAATCAAAATCAAAACGACCAGAAATTACTATTAAAGAATAAATGAAACCCAAAACGAACAAAAATTAAATAAACAATCACAGCAAAAAACATACAACAAGTAATAGTATAAATGAATAAATAGATCTTAAAGCGAGTAATGCTTAGATTGAATATGAAAATCAAGCTTAGAACGAAAACAAATATTTTGCTATTAAAGTATAAATGAAACTGTTTGAATCGAATAAAAATAACTACAAACAAGAGTTTGGGTATCGTCTCACTGCAGAAGCCTAAAACCTACTGCGTCATTGGTGCTTTACTGAAAACAATTCTTTGAAATATTTTCACTTTTATAACTTTAAGAAATCAAAAATTAATTAATATTTTAATTGTATTTATTTTAATTTTTGTTCGTTTTGGGTTTCATTTATTTATTGATACTGATTTGGGGTAGTTGTATGCTTGGTAGATTATATGATAGTCTGGACGCCAGGTGTTGAAAATGTGAACCATACCACGACGGAATGGGGCTGCTACGAGAATTAGCCTACTCTCCACCCCCTAAATTGACCAAGCGGATTTAAAAATAGCAATGGTACTTGCTTGTGAGTAGTGGAACACTCCGAAACTTGACATTTTATTATATTTTGGTGTTTCATACAAGAAAATGCATGTTCCACAAAGTTTGAGGTGCAGTTTTCCACTCAAATAGAAATGCCTAGAAGCCATAGAATGATAACAAACTAACACGATTAGTTACAAAAAATGGCAGAGTTAAAAAAAATGGCAAAACCTTATGAGTCTTGAACAGTCTTGGAAAGTATAAACAAAATCAAATTGAATATTAGATATATAATGATATTAATTGTTGAAAGATCCATCAGTTCAAGATTTTTTTTCACTGTAATTTTTATTTTCATTTTCAATGCTGTAAGAACTGGAAAAGAATAAATTTGTAATATACGAGTAATTCGTTTTCAGTGAAGCACCAATGACGCAGAAGGCTTTAGGTTTTTACAATTAAAGAAGGGGGCAGTATCCAAATTTTATTTGCAGTCAAACTATTTCTCTTGGCCAATCTTGAAAAGAACTAGTAAATTAAACTGAATATTTGATGCATAATGATATTAATTGCTAAAAGCTCATCAGTTCAAAATTTTACTGTAATTTTAATATTTATTTTCAATATTAAGTACAAAAGAAAACATTTGTAATATAATTCGTTTTCAGTAAAGCGCCAAAGACGCAGTAGGTTTTAGTCTTCTGCAGCGAGATGATACCCAAACTCTTCTTTATAGTTATTTTTATTCGATTCAAACTTCACTTGAATATTAAATTTCAGTTTTACTAGTTTTAAAATTTATTTATTCATTTACATTAATATATATTGCATGTTTGTCCACAATGATTCTATGCTAAATTTCACGTCTTGTCGTGTTTCATTTATGCTGAAATGACAAACTGTATTGTCAATATTAAGCTTGGTATTGTTCGCTCGACGATGGATATATTCATTTATGTTATTTGTTGGATATTTTTTCCTATGATTGTTTATTTAATTTCTTTTCATTTTGGGTTTCATTTATTCTTTAATAATGATTTCTGGTCGTTTTTAGTTTGAATTTTAAAAAGTTTTTTTATAATCTTATCTTAAATTTAAAAATGCCATTAAATTTATTTTAAAAAAATATTTTTCGGAAAGTTTTTTTTAATTAATTATTGTTCGTTTTTGATCGCAAAAAGTTTCAAGTTTTTTTTTGCATGGGGGGGGGGGGTGCTTACTGTCTGATTATTCTTGACTTTAAAAAACGGATCTAGAACTCTCAATTTAAATCGAATGAGGCTTTTTTCAAAGTCTATACGATTACCTCTTTGATAAAAACCTTATATATGAACAATAGACAGCTTGCATAACTTGTGGACAGCGATTGACAAAAATGGATGGATTGAAAAAATAGTTCCAATAAGGGGGTTTAGACCATTTCACTTGCTGACACAAAGGGATCACGACTGTTTGGAATTTACCTTGATAGGAATTTGTGTGCCAAAACAAATTTTGCATCTATCACAGAGTATGAATTTTAACCTTATAATTGGATAATTATAATAGATTTCCTATGTGTTCTTCCCACACAAAATCCCTTCCCATAAGTTATGAACCCCCCTTAATAAGTTATGCCCCAGGACATAACTTACAACGCCTACCCCTGGGCCCTGGTGGGCTGTGTCGACACCGGAGTTTTTTGTTATAAGAACTTTGAACTATTTTAACAAAATGTCAATCTCAAAATATTCATCTTATGCATTTAGGGCGTGGGGGAGGGAGAGGGGCTAGTTGCCCTTCAATCTCTTTTGACTCTTAAAAAGTGAACGAGAACTTTTCAATCAATTTTTCAATTTTCAATCAAATGAGCCCTCTCTAAAGTTTATACGATTATCCCTTCCATAAGAAATAATATGAAGGATTCGGAGAATCCTTAAATTACAGCCCTTGCCCTGAGGGCTTTGGGGGAGTTGTAAACCTCAAAGACCTAAATTTCAGAACTTAAAACTACGTTTAATAAAATGGCTGTCTTAGAATTTTGATTGGATGTGTTTGGGGAAAAGGTGCGCGTGAGAGGGGGATTAGTTGCCCTCAAATCACTTTCGACTATTACAAAGGGCACTAGCCCTCAGAATTTCCAATCGAATGAGCCTTCTTTGAAGTTTCTACGACAAAGCCTTCAATAAAAACCTTATATGCCCCCAGGGCATAACTTAAAACCCTTGCCCTGAGGGTTTTGGGGGATTGTCCTCCTCAAAAACACATTTTCTATCTGAAAATCAACTACGCTTAACAAAATGGCTATCTCAAAATTTTGATTGGATTTGTTCGGGAGAATGATGGTTGTGGGGGAGGGGGCTAGTTGCCCTCGAATCACTTTCGATTATTAAGAACGGCAAAAGCCCTTTGAATTTCCAATTGATTGAGCCTTTTTCGAAATTTTTACGACAACGCCTTTTTTTAAAACCTTATAAGCCCCGAGGGCATAACTTAAAACCCTTGCCCTGAGGGTTGGGGGGGGAGTGTCCTCCTCAAAAGCATATTTTCTATCTGGAAATGAACTACACTGAACAAAATGGCTATCTCAAAAGTTTGATTGGATGTGTTTGGGGAAATGATGGGCGTGGGGGGGGGGGGGTTAGTTGCCCTCCAACGACTTTCGACTATTAAAAAGGGCACTAGCCCTTTAATTTCCAATCAAATGAGCCTGTTTTGAAGTTTCTACGACAACGCCTTCTATAAAAACCTTATATGCCCACAAGGCATAACTTAAAACCCTTGCCCTGAGGGTTGTGGGGGAATGTCCTCCTCAAAAAAGTATTTTCAATCTGGAAATCAATTACGCTGAACAAAAATGGCTATCTCAAAATTTTGATTGGATGTGTTTGGGGGAATGATGGGCCTAGGGGGGGGGCTAGTAGCCCACCAATACCTTTCGACTATTAAAAATGGCACTATCCCTTTGAATTTCCAATTGAATGAGCCTTTTTTGAAGTTTCTAAGACAAATCCTTTTATAAAAGCCTTTGCGCCCGCAAGGCATAAATTAAGACCCTTCCCATCTGGATTTCGTGGTATTATCCTCCGTAAAAACATGTTTTCTATCTGAAAATAAACTACGCCGAACAAAAGGGATATCTCGAAATTTTGATTGGAGGTTTTGGTGGAAATGATGGGCGGGGGGGGGGTTAGTTGCCCTCCAATCACTTTCGACTATTAAAAAGGGCACTAGCCCTTTGAATTTCCAAGCGAATGAGCCTTTTTTGAAGTTTCTGCGACAACGCCTTCTATACAAACCTTATATGCCCCAGGGCATAGTTTAAAACCCTTGCCCTGAAGGTTCTGGGGGAGTGTCCTCCTCAAAAACATATTTTCTCTCTGGAAATCAACTATGCTGAACAAAATGGCTATCTCAAAATTTTGATTGGATGTGTTTGGGGAAAGTGGTGGGTATAGGGGGGGGGGGGCTAGTTGCACTCCAATCACTTTCGACTATTAAAAAGGGCATTAGCCCTTTGATTTCCAATCGAATGAGCCTGTTTTGAAGTTTCAACGACAATGCCTTCTATAAAAACCTTATATGCCCCCAGGGCATAACTTAAAACCCTTGCCCTGAGGGTTGTGTGGGAATGTCCTCCTCAAAATATATTTTCTATCTGTAAATCAACTACGCAGAACAAAATGGCTATCTCACAATTTTGATTGGATGTGTTTGGGGAAATGATGGGCGTGGGGGGGGGGAGAGGGCTAGTTAAACTCCAATCAATTTTGAATATTAAAAAGGGCACTAGCCCTTTAATTTCTAATCGAATGAGCATGTTTTGAAGTTTCTACAACAACACCTTCTATAAAAACCTTATATGCCCCCAGGGAATAACTTAAAACCCTTGCCCTGAGTGTTGTGGGAGAGTATCCTCCTCAAAAACATATTTTCTATCTGGAAATCAACTACTCTGAACAAAATAGCTATCTCAAAATTTTGATTGGATGTGTTTTTGGGAATGATGGGCGTGGGGGGGGGGGCTAGTTGCCGTCCAATCATTCTCGACTATTAAAAAGGGCACTACCCCTTTAATTTACAATCGAATGAGCCTGTTTTGAAGTTTCTACGACAACGCCTTCTATTGAAACCTTATATGCCCCCAGGGCATAACTTAAAACCCTTGCCCTGAGGGTTCTGGGCGAGTGTCCTCCTCAAAATATATTTTCTATCTGTAAATCAACTACGATTAACAAAATGGCTATCTCAAAATTTTGATTGGATGTGTTTGGGGGAAGGATGGGCGTGGGGGAGGGGGCTAATTGCCCTCAAATCACTTTGGACTGTTAAAAAGGGCACAAGCCCTTTTAATTTCCAATTGAATGTGCCTGTTTTGAAGTTTCTACGACAACGCCTTCTATAAAAACCTTATTTGCCCCCAGGGCATAACTTAAAACTCTTGCCCTGATGGTTGGGGGGGATTGTCCTCCTCAAAAAGATATTTTCTATCTGGAAATGAACCACACTGAACAAAATGGCTATCTCAAAAGTTTGATTGGATGTGTTTTGGGAAATGATGGGCGTGGGGGGGGGAGAGGGCTAGTTAAACTCCAATCAATTTTGACTATTAAATAGCCCTTTAATTTCTAATCGAATGAGCATGTTTTGAAGTTTCAACGACAACACCTTCTATAAAAACGTTATATGCGCCCAGGGCATAACTTAAAACGCTTGCCCTGAGGGTTTTGGGGGAGTATCCTCCTCAAAAATATATTTTCTATCTGGAAATCAACTACGCTGAACAAAATAGCTATCTCAAAATTTTGATTGGATGTGTTTGGGGGAAGGATGGGCGGGGGGGGGGGCTAGTTGCCGTCCAATCATTCTCGACTATTAAAAAGGGCACTAGCCCTTTAATTTCACATCGAATGAGCCTGTTTTGAAGTTTCTACGACAACGTCTTCTATAAAAACCTTATATGCCCCCAGGGCATAACTTAGAACCCTTGCCCTGAAGGTTCTGGGCGAGTGTCCTCCTCAAAATATATTTTTTTATCTGGAAATCAACTACGCTGAACAAAATGGCTATCTGAAAATTTTGATTGGATGTGTTTGGGGAAACGATGGGCATTGGGGGGAGGGGGGGCTAGTTACACTCCAATCACTTTCGACTATTAAAAAGGGCACTAGCTCTTTAATTTCCAATCGAATGAGCCTGTTTTGAAGTTTCTACGACAACGCCTTCTATAAAAACTTTATATGCCCCAGGACATATCTTAAAACCCTTGCCCTGAAGGTTTTGGGGGAGTGTCCTCCTCAAAAACATATTTTCTCTCTGGAAATCAACTACGCTGAACAAAATGGCTATCTCAAAAGTTTGATTGGATGTGTTTCGGGAAATGATGGGAATGGGGGGGCTAGTTGCCCTCCAATCACTTTCGACTATTAAAAAGGGCACTAGCCCTTTGAATTTCCAATCGAATGAGCCTTTTTTGAAGTTTTTACGACAACGCCTTCTGTAAAGACCTTATTTGCCCCAGGGCATATCTTAAAACCCTTGCCCTGAAGGTTCTGGGGAGTGTCCTCCTCAAAAAAATATTTTCTCTCTGGACATCAACTACGCTGAACAAAATGGCTATCTGAAAATTTTGGGGAAATGATGGGCGTGGGGATGGGAGGGGGGCTAGTTACACTCCAATCACTTTCGACTATTAAAAAGGGCACTAGCTGTTTAATTTCCAATCGAATGAGCCTGTTTTGAAGGTTCTACGACAACGCCTTTCTTAAAAACTTTATATGCCCTCAGGGCATAACTTAAAACCCGTGCCCTGAGGGTTGTGGGGGAGTATCCTCTTCAAAAATATATTTTGTATTTGTAAACCAACTACGTTGAACAAAATTGCTATCTCAAAATTTTGATTGGATGTGTTTGGGGAATGATGGGCGTGGGGGGGGCTAATTTCCCTCCAATCATTTTCGACTATTAAAAGGGCACTAGAACTCTCGATTTCCAATCGAATGAGCCCCCTTTGAAGCTTCTACGACGACCCCTTCCATATGAAGTGCCTCTGGGAAAAAAATAAATAAATAATAAAACATAAAAAAGGCATCAAGCGATATATTCACTTTCGTCCTAGCTAAATTGTGTTGAAAACTGCATACTTGCTAAGAAAAGTAGGCTTACAATGGTCATTGAGGAAAGCCTACACTTTTTAGCTGTAATCTCCCCAAAGATATCTTATCAAAATTTTGAAATAGCCATCTTGGTCAAAATAGTTAAAAAGTCGAATAGCTTTGCTTCCAGGGATGACAAAATCCACCACAGCCTCTGGGGCAAGTCTTATACGTGATATAATTTGCACATTCTTATATATACGACTGGTTATTGGGATCAGAGGACCTGTTGAGAAGTACGTCATGCAAAATCAAAACATACTAAATACAAGAGGGTTGTGAAAAGGGTACACTAGTAATATCTAAGGAATAGCTAATGATAATAAGTTTTAATTTTAGAATCATTTTGAGAGGGAAATTCAAAAAGAACAGGAGGGCAACCAGCACCTCTCCTCTTGCCCTTTCAGATATCTCCCCTTCGAACTGATAGATATCTTACAAAGCCATTTTGAACCACAAGCAAATTATCCCATGTATCCATTTTAACATCCAGGATTTATCATTGGGAAAGAGGGAAATGTTTTATCCTGGGTTTGTCTGAAAAGACTAGAGGTACTGAGGGCAAATCTTAGGGAATGCTGAGGGGTAGTTTAAGCTAAATCAAAAGACACTATCTAAAAACCAAGTTATCACAAAAAGGGTATCTGCAATATTCTAGGAACGGGTAAGGGTATTAATTTAAAATTTTCAGGGACACTACTAATACTACTACTGCTACTACTGCAGCTGCAAATGCTACTGGTTGCAATTGCAACAGTTACTAGTTTCGATTCCGACAACTTACGACTGTGACTGAAACTGCTTGCAATTGGTACTACATTTAGTTTTGACTTCTTTCGGGAATGGTAGGGGATGTTGAATAAAATCAAAACACACTATTTGCATACTGATTGTCAATAGGGAGCATCAAAGATATCTCGGAAACCGCTGAGGACATTAAGTTGAAACTTTCAAGGCATATTCACCAGTGCTTGAACCTTCAGGGAATGCCGAGGGGAATATTAAACTAAATCAAAAGACAGAATGTACATCCAATTTATCAAAAGGGTATATCTGCAATATCTTAGGAGTGGCTAAGGGTCTGAATATTCAACTAAAAATACTATGTGCGTCTTGGTTGTCAGAAGGACGTATCTGAAATACTCCAGAAACGGCTAATGGCATGTAGTTAAAACTTTCACGGAATATTGATTGGAATGTAAACATAAATAAAAACTATTAAGTGCACCTAATAGATGAGAATCAGATATCTTAATTCTTACGCCAGAGACGTGTAAAACTGGAATAATCATTGTAGTGTATTAACCAAAAACAAAATTTTGGCAATAAAAAATGACAGAAATTAATCATAGGCAGCGCAATCGCGCTGCCTAAGTAAAGAACGATGTTGGCACAATGCATTATTTTTTATTTTTTTTTGTTTTTTCTATACCAAGGCACTTCGTATCAAAGGAGTTGTCTTAGAAACTTCAAAAAGGGCTCATTCAATTGAAAATTGGAGTGGCTGGTGCTCTTTTTAATTGTAGAAAGTGATTGGAAGGCACCTAACACCACTTCCACGCCCACCATTCCCCCAAACACATCCAATCAAAATTTTGAGATAGCCATTTTGTTCAGCGTAGTTGCTTTCCAGATAGAAAATATGTTTTTGAGGAGGACACTCCTCAACAAACCTCAGGCTAAAGGTTTTCAGTTATGCCCTGGGGGCATATAAGAACGATGTTGGCACAATGTACTATTTATTATTTTTTTTCCTTTAAACCAGGGTACTTCGTATCAAATACGATACCGTAGAGACTTCAAAAAGGGCTCATTCAATCAGAAATTAGAGTGGATTGTGCCATTTATAATAGCCGAAAGTGATTGGAAGGCAACTAACACCCCTTCCACGCCCACCATTCCCCCAAACACATCCAATCAAAATTTTGAGATAGCCATTTTGTTCAGCGTAGTTGCTTTACAGATACAAAATATGTTTTTGAGGAGGACACTCCACAACAAACCTCAGGGCAAAGGGTTTAAGTTATGCCCTGAGGGCATATAAGAACAATGTTCGCACATTGTATTATTTATTCTTTTTTTCCTTTAGACCAGGGTACTTCGTATCGAAGAAGTTGTCATAGACACTTCGAAAAGGGCTCATTCAATTGGAAATTGGAGTGGCTTGTGCAATTTTTAATAGTCGAAAGTGATTGGAAGGCAACTAACACCCCTTCAACGCCCACTATTTCCCGAAACACATCCAATCAAAATTTAGAGACAGCCATTTTGTTCAGCGTAGTTCATTTTCACATAGAAATTATGTTTTTGAGGAGGACACTCCTCCACAGCCCTCAGGGCAAGGGTTGTAAGTTATGCCCTGGGGGCATATATGGTTTTTATAGAAAGCGTTGTCGTAGAAACTTCAAAAAAGGCTCATTCGATTGGAAATTCAAAGGGCTAGTGCCCTTTTTAATAGTCGAAAGTGATCGGAGGGCAACTAACACCCCTTCAACGCCCACCATTTCCCCAAACACATCCAATCAGAATTTTGAGATAGCTACTTTGTTCCAAGCAGTTTAAAGTTCAGGAGCTTATACCTTTGAGCAGGATACTCCCCCACAATCTTCAGGGCAAGGGTTATAAGTATGCCCCGTGGGCATATAAGGTTTTTATTAAAATTTTTGTCGTAGAAACTTGAAAAAGGGCCCATTCGATTGGAATTCAAAGGGCTAGTGTCCTTTTTAATAGTCGGAAGTGAATTGAGGGCAACTAACCCCCCTCTCATGCCCACCTTTTCCCCAAACACATACAATCAACATTTTTAGATAGCCATTTTATTCAACGTAGTGAAAAGTTTGGGAAATTAGGTCTTTAAGCATGACAACCCCTCCCCCCCACAGCCCTCAGGGTAAGGTGTGTAAGTTATGCTCTGGGAGCATATAAGGTTTTTATAGAAAGCGATGTTGTAGAAACTTCAAAAAGGGCTCATTCGGTTGGAAATTGAAATGGCTATTGCCTTTTTTAATAGTCGAAAGTGATTGGAAGGCAAATAACACCCCTTCCACACCCACAATTTCCCCAGAAAAATCCAATGAAAATTTTTGGATAGTTATTTTTTCCACGCAGTATAAAGTTCAGGAAACTATACCTTTGATTAGTACACTCCCCCCCACAGTCTTCAGGGCAAGGGTTATAGGTCTCTGGGGGAATACAAGTTTTTATTGAAATCTTTGTCGTAGAAACTTGAAGAAGGGCTATGCGATTGGAAATTCAAAGGGCTAGTACCCTTTTTAATAGTCTCGAAAGTGATTTGAGGGCAACTAACACCCCTCTCATGCCACCTTTTCCCCAACACATCCAATCAAAATTTTAAGATAGCCATTTTGTTCTACGTAGTTGTAAGTTTTGGAAATATGGTCTTTGAGGATGACAATCCCCCCACAGCCCTCAGAGCAAGGGTTGTAAGTTTTGCCTTTGGGCAATATAAGGCTTCTGTAGAACGCGTTGTTGTAGAAACTTCAAAAAAGACTCATTCGATTGGAAACTGCAATGGCTATTGCCCTTTTTAATAGTCGAAAGTGATTGGAAGGCAACTATCACCCCTTCCACGCCCACCATTTCCCCAAAAACATCCAATCGAAATTTTGAGATAGCCATTTTTATCACGCAGTTTAAAATTCAGGAAACTATACCTTTGATTAGAACACTCCCTCCACAGTCTTCAGGGCAAGGGTTATAAGTTATGCCCTGGGGGCATATAAGTTTTCATTGAAATCTTTGTCGTAGAAACTTGAAGAAGGGCTCATTCGATTGTAAATTCAAAGGGATAATGCGCTTTTTAATAGTCTCGAAAGTAATTTGAGGGCAAATAATCTCTCGCCCACCTTTTCCCCAAACACATCCAATCAAAATTTTTAGATAGCCATTTTATTCAGCGTAGTTGAAACTTTTTGACATTGGGTCTTTAAGGATGACAACACCTCCACACCCAAAGCCCTCATGCCAAGGGTCATAAGTTATGCCCCGGAGGCATTTAAGGTTTTTATAAAAAGCGATGTTGTAGAAACTTGATAAAGGGCTCATTCAATTGGAAATTGAAAGGGCTAGAGCCCTTTTAATAGCCGAAAATGATTGAAGGGCAATTAACCCCCCCCTTTCACGCCCACTATTTCCGCAAACACATCCAATCAAAATTTTGAGATATCCATTTTGTTCAACTTAGTCGAAAGTCCTGGAAACTAGGTCTTTTGGGATGATAACCCCATCAGAGCCCTCATTGTAAGGGTTGTAAGTTATGCCCTGGGGCATATAAGGTTTATGTATGAAGCTGTTGCAGAAATTTCAAAAAGGGCTCATCTGATTGGAAATTGAAATTGCCCTTTTTAATAGTCGAAAGTGAGTGGAGAGTAATTAACCCCCCTCTCACGCCCACCATTTCCCCAAACACATTCAATCAAAGTTTAGAGATAGTCATTTTGTTCAACTTAGTTGAAAGTTCTGGAAATTATGTATTTAAGGATGGCAAAGCCCCCATAGCCCCCAGGACAAAGGTTGTAAGTTATGCCCTGGGGGCGTACAAGGTTTTTATAGATAGAGTTGTCGTAAAAACTTCAAAAGGGGCTCATTCAATTGGAAGTTGAGAGGGCCATGTGCCCTCTTTAATAGCTGAAAGTGGTTGGAGGGTAAATAACCCCCCTCTCACGCCCACCATTCCCTCAAACACATCCAATCAAAATTTTCAGATAGTCATTTTGTTCAGCGTTGCATAAAGTTCTGGAAATTAGGTCTTTGAGGATGACACCCCCCCTCAGCCCTCAGAGCAAGGCTTGTCAGTTATACCCTAGAGGCATATAAGGTTTTTATTGAAAGCGTTGTCGTAGAAACTTCAAAAGGGCTCATTTGATTCGAAATTGAAAGGGCAAGTGCCTTTTTTAATAGTTGAAAGTGATTGGAGAGTGACTAACCCCCCTCTCACGCCCACCATTTTTCCAGAATCAAAATTTTGAGATAGCCATTTTGTTTAACGTAGTTGAAAGTTCTGGAAATTAGGTCTTAGAGGATGACAACCACCCTCAAAGCCCTTAGGATAAGGGTTGTAATTTATGCCCTGGGGGCATATAAGTCATATATAATCGAAAGGCCTTGTACCCTTTTTAATAGTCGAAAGTTATTGGATAGTTTGAAATTTGTATAGTAAAGATCGATGTGGGTATAGTGTATTATTTTTGTTGTTGTTGTTGTTGTTTAGACCAGGGCACTTTGTATTGAAGGAGTTGTCGTAGGAACTTCGAAAAGGGCTCATTCGATTGAAAATAGAAAGGGCTGATGCCTTTTTTAATAGTCGAAAGTGGTTGGAGGGAAAATAATCCCCCTCCCACACCCACTCTCCCATTTGTCTTTATGTTTAAAAACTAAATGGTGCCTTAAGATTAAATCAAAATGCACTGTGTTAATGCTAATTCCCAATAAGGCATCTCAGCAGTATCCCAAGAACGACTAAGGGTATTATGTTCACACTTCTGGGGTACTTCTGCTATTAAAATTTAACCAAATCAAAATACTGCAAGTGTATCCAAGGTATCAAAGAAAGTAAACAGATTTTTTTGCGAATAGTATCCAGTTTTCCATTTCAGGTCAACTAGAGGATGTATGAAACTAAATTAAACACTACTATTTGTGTCCAGATTTTTAAAAGGGTTTGTGTTGTTAAAAATTGCTGAATATTTTTCTCCAGCATACAAATAGCAGGCCAAAAATAAATTCTTAAAACACCAAAAGATTTAAAGTATGTTTTTATTTTTCCTTGAAAAGACTATGTCAATATAAAACGAACAGAAATTAATTAAAAAACTTTTTCACAAAATACGTTTTTCAAAGAAAAGTAAAGAACTCCATTAAACAAAAACGAGCAAAAATAAAATCAAATAATCTACCAAGCATGAAACTACCACAAATCAGCATCGATAAATAAATGAAACCCAAGACGAACAGATATTACAATAAATAACCGAGTCAAACCCAAAACGAGCAGAAATTAACATGCCTTCCCAAGGCCATAACATAATTTGCACTTTACTGAAAAAAAAATACAAATGAATGTGCATTGTCAGTTTAATATACATATACTGATATTTAGCAATCAAAATTTTAATATTATTTGATTTAATAAAGTTATAAAAGTAAAAACATCTATATTTTTTTCAGTAAAGTGCAAGTTATGTTATGGCCTCGCGAAGGCAGAGGGGTTTTGAGCAACTTATGTTAATTTCTGCTCGTTTTGGGTTTGGCTCGGTTATTTATTGTAATTTCTGTTTGTTTTGGGTGTCATTTATTTATCGATGCTGATTTTTGGTTGTTTCATGCTTTGTTGATTATTTGATTTTATTTTTGCTCATTTTTTTTTTAATGGAGTTCTTTACTTTTCTTCGAAAAACTTATTTCGTGAAAAAGCTTTTTTAATTAATTACAATAAATAACCGAGTCAAACTCAAGACGAGCAGAAATTAACATAAGTTGGGCTCAAAACCCCTATGCCTTCCCAAGGCCAGAACATAATTTGCACTTTACTGAAAAAAATAAAAATGAATGTGCATTGTTAGTTTAATATACATATATTGATATTTATCAATCAAAATGTTAGTTCTATTTTATTTATTAAAGCTAAAAAGGTAAGAACATTTATATTTTTTCAGTAAAGTGCAAATTATGTTCTGTCATTGGGAAGGCCTAGGAGTTTTGAGCCCTAATCATGTTAGTTTCTTCTCGTCTTGAGTTTGACTCAGTTATTTATTGTAATTTCTGTTCGTTTTTGGATTCATTTATTTATCGATGCTGATTTGTGGTAGTTTCACGCTTAGTAGATTCTTTGATTTTATTTTTGCTCATTTTTTGCTTAATGGAGTTCTTCACTTTTCTTTGAAAAACTTATTTTGTGGAAAAAGTTTTTTTAATTAATTAAAAAAAACACATTGTATACACAGGTTTAAATAGACTGAAAAATTTCATATAAAAAGTAAAAGAGAAATTTTACAATTCCTGAAAGCAAGTCACTGAAAACAAAGTTCCCGGTAGTACTTGCCCTCCCCCCCCCCCCACAAGAATGTTTTCGGCAAGGCTTATGATGCCTATCCTCACCTTTTCACCTCTGTGAAATTTGAGAAGTTTATAATTTTTGTTACATCTAAAAGGATTATTGCATTAGGAGGTACACTATTACCCCCCCCCCGCTACTCCCGATAGTAAACGCGTAGGCAAAAAAAATTCCAGGAATTAAGAGGAACTAGAAATCAATTGCAGACTTAGTCTAAACGAAGGGAGACGAAATATTAGTTCCTACCCCTTCCCCTATCCCTTTCTATATTTAGCTAAAGACTCATGGAGAGTTAGACCATTGGGTATTGAAATACGCTCTTTAAGGTATCCCCCACCCGCCTATACAATGACCTAGTTCTTTGATATTCTGATGGGATGATTTTGACATATATCGCTTGATTTTGGGGGTTGTTTCCTCCTTTTTCTAAAGTCAGTCAAATTTTATCAGGCATCTAGCTTTTGATGGGTAGTATTAAACTGAATGAATCTTATATTTGGAATCGGCATGCAAAACCATTTCTTTTGATGTATTAATTGTTATAAAATATCTTTTTTTAGAGTTTCGGTTGCTATTGGGTTTAGTCGCTCCGTATCTTCACGTTCATCAACGCGAAGTATTTGATAGCATCAAGCATTTGTAAGCAAATATTCATTTGCGCAATATTGCATATCCATTTTATGACCAGTCATTTTTAATTGCTTAGAGGATATATAATGTACTTTTATCAAGATTAGAAAGAAGAGAAAAGCCATTCCCTTTTCGTTTCCTTTGCCTCAAGGGTGTAATATCTACATTCTATTAGGATTAAGTATTAGGCGAAGAAAGTTGACGGAAACCGGGGAACCTGACTTAAAGTCTTCTGTCCCTTAATAATCTCATTTAATTGCTTGAAACCTAGCAACAGTAACTAAAAGAACAAGAAACTTTTTTCTATTGAGAAAAGTACTAGGGTCAAAGATCCAGAAGTTCTGAGACAGTCCACCGTGGGACTTTCAATTGAATGAAATTATTCTAGGCTTACGGAATATCCATGGCGACAGTATAATGAGCATAGTAAGTCAAAAGATGGGTTTGAAAAATGTTTCTTCAATCGGCCCGTATCTTTTAATCAATGTTAACATTAAAAATGATAATAAATGAGAAGAGAAGAATTTGAAACTTTTGAGAGACACAAATCAAAAGAAAACAGGAAAGTACAAATGCCTGCTTTGATGTTGAGCATCACAACAGAAGTTATGACGCAAGAGGTATGCTCATGGAAATTGAAAAAGCTGCAGCTATTTTATGGATTCAAGCTGATATCTCTTATTAAAAGCGAAATTCTCAGATGTCTTCGAGCAAATTTTTTTGAAAAAAACGACTCCTGGAAAGCTTATATTATACTGTGTAGATCAAATACATCTAAACAAGTAAACAAGCTATCAATATCAAAAATTATTATACAAAATTAAATATTTAAGCATAATGCGCAAGGGTTAAAGGGGACAACAGCTATCCTCTGATTTTAGATTAAATTGAATAAAATAATCCACATGAAAATAGAGATTGATATTAAAACTTAAACAAACATAATCTATTCTAATTTTGATGGACTGCCCTCACTCACAATCCCTCAGCATCTCACTCTTTCAATTAAAGTAACTTCTACCACTACTACTACTACTACTATTACTACTATTACTTCTTCTACTACTACTGCTCGCAAGTGCTTTTTTGTATTTTTTTGGGGGTTGTCATTAGTAATTTAGTTGCTATGTTTTTGTTGGTAAATAAAAAAATTGAATTGAATCTACTACATCTCTTGAGGATAACTAAACCTTTCGTAACTCTCCATTGTTCATCATGACAGTTGAAATAACATATTTTCAAGTTTTCTAGGCAATCCAACTGTTGAAAAGTATGGATAGTATGACTTGACAAAATGTAAAAGTTAACCTTCTGTTTTTGATGAGCTAAATTCATAAGTTAGCTTCAGCAATAGTCCTATCTTTCAACTAAAATTTGCAAATGTTCGAATCCCTCACGTTTCTGATTTCCGTATTTTCTTTTGTTTTTTCATTGGCTGTTTGGAACCGCTATGTATTTGTAAGATACCATCTATAACGGGAATTCTGTCATATAAGGGACGTGTCAAGAATCTTTTCTGTCTTGGCGAATACATACTTAATATGGACTGATAAAGGATAGAGGTAAATTCTTTAAATAGGCTTAAACAATCGAAAGATTTGTTAGGCGGGCAACTACAGTGTAGGAGACTCTGTCAATGAAGTTTTGTACCGCTGACTTCTATGGTTCAAACTCTAGTAGGCTTCAAAGTTGTATAGTAGGAGAAAACTTGGGCTTTGACTCAGATTATGCGTTAAGTGACAACTAGTTCATTTTAAAGCCAAAAATTTCCCAGTTTTCTGGTAAGAAACTGGAACTGGAGACTTCAGAAAACCGTCACGTGCGATTGAAAGCAAGGCTGGCCAACTTCTTACAAAAATGGAAGACATTGATAAGAGATGGAAGGAATACTTCAATGAGGTACTAAACTTTCCACCACCTACAAACCCTGTATCCCCTCCGGCTGAGCTACCGATCCTCCAAATTGACATACGCCAAGAACTTATAAGCCTGCTTGAAGTCATGACAGTATTGCATAAGATTAAGAGTGGCAAAGCTGCAGGAGTTGATGGCTTACAGCCTGAACTCTTGAAGTATGGAGCTGGTCATTGCCGCACCCCTTCACAAGGCTATTTCTTAGATATGGGAAACTGAAAATATTCCCACCGATTGGAAGAAAAAGGATATCGTCAAGCTCTTTAAGAATCTGACGAGGTATCACTCTGCAGTCTGTAGGAAGTAAGACTTTCTGCCAAGTACTACTGAACCGTATTCAGTCAAAAGTCGACGCAATACTAAGAGATGAGCAACCTGGGTTTCGACCAGGGAGATCGTGTGCTGATTTGATATTCAGTTTGAGGGTACTCATAGAAGAAGCAAACGAATGCCAGACTGAGATAGTTATTGCCTTCATTGACTTTTTGAAAGTGTTTGATTCGGTCCACAGAGACTCACTATGGAAAATACTTCGGTATTATGGATTCCCCAACAAAATTGTTTGTATGATTGTCAGGCTATACGAGAATCAGTTATGTGCTGTAAGGACTGGTGTTGGGGACCCTACCGAATGGTTCAGTGTGAAGTCTGGTGTCCACCAAGGATGTATCCTCTCCCAGTGTTGTTTGCTATTCTCATCGACTACGTACTTCGAAAATGTAATTTCAGAGGTGGAATTCAACTGAACCAGTACAGCGAATTTTGGACTACGTACTTCGAAAATGTAATTTCAGAGGTGGAATTCAACTGAACCTAAACCGCACATTCTGTGACAGCGATTTTGCTGATGATATAACCCTCCTATCTCATTGAAGAGAGAAGCTACAGAATAATATCGCTGTACTCTCCAGTATGGCCGGGCGAGTTGTTCTGTCAATCAGTACACAGAAAACAAAAGTCATGCGAAACAGCGTCAATACCCTACCTGCCCCACCGCTCAAAATCGGATCTGATCTACTAGAGGAGGTTGAAGAGTTCAAGTACCTTTGTAGTGTCATTAAATATGATGGTAGCCTTGAGCGGGAAATTACTACACGGATTGCTTGTGCAGGAAGCGCCTTCAGTAAATTAAGAAATGTATGGAGGAACCCAACGAACTCCCTACAGCTCAAGCTCCGGTTTTTCAACAGTAACGTCTTCTTCGTACTAATGTACGGCTGCTCTTGGGCGTTGACTAAGCAACTGGAAAATCGAATCCAGGGTTTTGAGAACCTGTCTTCGGCGTATCCTTGGCATCCAGTAAACTGATAAGCTTACTAACACCTCTATACATGAAAAGACAAAGCAGACGATCGTGATCGATAGATTTGTGACTAACCAATGGCGATATTGGGGTCACATGGCGCGGATGGGTGAGGGTCGCCTACCCCACGATGTGTCATGTTGCGCTCCTTCTGGCATCAGAAGACGTGGGTGACAGATGACAACCCTGGGATAATGGCTTGAGAAGGATGCTGTGCTTTTGAGATCGTCGCTCTAAGAACTTTGGTCAAAAGCACAAGAGAGATCGTCATGGAGAGGCACCATTGTCGCCTTATGTGCCAGCCGATGTGGGAAGACCTAAGTCTAAGTAAGTCTGGTAAGAAACATAAGAGGGGGGAGGACTTACTCCCTAACCTCCATTCACTTGGAGCAATATATTTAGACTAGTCGATAAATACAAATATTGAGATGGTGGCAAACACTTCGTTATTTAAGAAATATTTAGGTATGAAATAAGAGACAAAATTCAAATACGTATCTGTACAAAGGTGAGGGTTAAAGCACTCCCGAGGAGCAAGATTACTCTGAAGATAGAAACTTGCAAGGAGGCCCATGGACAGCTGCAAGCAAAAGTAAAAAAAGAACACAATGAAGCTGCCTGATATGATAAAAATGACATATATCAGTTTTCTAGCTCCATGGTGAACGAAGCAGCGAACGCGTAATAAACTACCGCTTTTCTGTAACTTGATTTCATAACAGATTTTTTGTTACAATATGTCAATATGCCTTACTAGTATTATGTGTTTTTCATCAGCCAACATCCAGGCCAAAAGAGTTATTTTTCCACTCAAGTGATAGCACCTTTTTAATTATAACAAGCTATGAGGCTATCTTTTATTTATCTCGTCTTTAAAAACCCCACTGTTAGCCCGCGGTACGATTCACTTCATATTCACATTTCTATGAAATGAAAAATCGCTTTTTATTTTTATCTGATCACTTTCGAATCTTTCACTAGAACATACAATTTTCGATCGAACGAGCCTCATTTCATGTTTTTGAGACTAATTCTTCTATACGAAGTGGTAGGATAAAAAAAAAACCACAGAACAACAGCAATTTTATTTCGACATAATACCTTAAATTAGGTATTTCTTTACTAAGACCTCACAACCTTTCTATGACGAACAAATAAAGTTCAAATGGGGATAAGTTATTAGACAGTGAAAACAGATACATAAAATCTGGATATTTCGGTCACATACACCAGTGGTCGTCATCAGCAGAAAAACTAAAGCGATATAATTAAAACAAACTAATTTATATAGAACAAAATAATTACTTTGGGGTCACAAATAATTCCCCGTTCACTCACTAGATCTGTCTCAGAGAGTTCAGTAATAGGGTTCATTCAAAGTCAAAGTTGTAAATTTTCTTCTTTAATATTGCCTAAATGTAAGTTGAATTATTAATGAAGGTGGCACAAACTTCTTTTTCTTCCAATTGCAAAAGAAATATTCTTGAATTTAAAGTTATATACTTCATTGGTCACATCTCCCCGTTTATAGGACGTATTTTCGACGTAATACCTAAAACTAGGTATTTTTTTTTCTGATATCACACTGACTTTCTATGACGAATAAATATAAGTTCACATGGGGATAAGTCCTTTTTCAGACAGTGAAAACAGATACATAAAATCTGGATATTTCGACCACATATACCAGTGGTCGTTAGCAGAAAAACTAAAGCATTACGATTAAAACAAGCATATTTATACCGATCAAAATAATCAATTTTGGGTTACGAATAGGTCTGTAACTATAAATACATTTGTTTTAATTGTAATGCTTTAGTTTTCTGCTGATGACGACCACTGGTGTATGTGGTCAAAATATTCAGATTTTTGTATCTTTTTTAATTGTTTAATAAAAGTACTTACCCCATCTGAACTTTTATTTGACTAACAACCACAAATAAACAATTTATCATATTTTTTCCTTTGCCAACAGACTTTAGTGGTGCTATTTTGTCAAACTTTGCTCTTAAAAAGTCCTCCTTATGGCAATTCATTGACTCTTGTATTTGCGCAGTTGTTCTTAAAGAATTGGGACACAAATTCCAAATTTCAGTTTCTGTTGACAAGGGTCTCTATTTACCTGCAGCTTCTTTATTCTACAAGATGTTTGATATTAATATCTTTTAAATGTTAAAGAAGCTACTATCCCCGCAATCACAATGAAAATAAAGTTCCTGGTAGCAACTATCCCCCTCCCTCCAAAAACTTCCTGGTGACTCTCATGATTCCGACCCCTTTTTTGCATTCCATATTAAGTATAAAAATGTAGTTGGGAATAAGAGGGTTGTAATCACCTACAGCACACACTACAGACGTAGTACAAAAATATTCCCGTGAACAAAGGGGTATTATAGATACATTTTTACTAATTTTGAAACTGGGGAGCTCATTCTATAGCTTTTTGATAATCGTAGAATTCTATGGGCTTCCACACTCTTTTGGATTCACGCTAGAAAATGGCAGAACACACTATTTTGCCGTGGCATAATTTTCTATTATCCTTAAAAGGGCACCAAATTCTCGATCGTCTTTCTATTAAGCCTTTCCCGGAAACCCTAGGACCTTTGGTTCGACATTATTACCCCTGGAGAAAAGTAACGTTTTTTTTCTTCGAAAAAGTACAACTTTTACATTTTTGTAGATATGGATCTGAAACCTCTACGATGGGGTTTTGCGACACGCTAAATTTAAAGGGGTAATTTTAAATTAAATCTTTCCCCCTTTTAGGGGTGTTATTTCCGTTTACAAAATCAAGTAAATTTTCCGGCTTACAACTTGGTGGGTAATATTAAACTTATAAATTGGATATTTTTGGACACAACATAACAATTCTATTCTTTTGATGGATATATAGTTAAAATATCTTTCATGAAATACGAACCACTTAAAGTGGCAAACTTTTACGTTACTGTATTTCACTGTACATTTTGGTCGCTTTTGCACGTAAGACAAGTGTTCATGCGACATACGGGATTGTACGTACGACAATCATTACCATTAGATATGAAGAGACATACTTTTCTGTACTCAAAAATAGTAAAACCCTAGATTGATAAAGCAAAAACAAACACTCCTCTCCAATTACATCGAAAAGTAGAATAAAAAAATATTAGTTTCTGCCATCAGGGAAAGACCATACAAGACTAAAATGACGAAAGATGACCGCGTTGGGGACTCGAGACAAATTTTATGCTAATTCAAGAATAACTTTCAATGCCAAGGTTACCCAGAGCTTTCCATTCAGTCTTACAAATTTTAACTTTTCAAAGTAAAAAGAACAATCTTTTTTTATGTTCATTGACGAATTTGGAGATGAATTTGTTTTTCTTTTAACTTTTTTTGTGAAACCAAGCAGAGTCTGAAAACGGTTTATGACATAAAAGAGCTCTCTTTCCAACCAAGAAAATACTTCTAGGCAAATTTACGCGAACTAATTCAAATCCTATAGCACAGTTTATTATTTAAAAGCCACCAAATATATTTATACTCCATATTCTTACTGCTTTAAAATCTTGCACAAAAGAAGTTGTGGATATCTTCTTTTTTGGAGGAAGGGGAATAAAATAGTAAGAACATTCAAAATAATAAATATTGAGGCTCGTTTGACGTTTGTTGTTTGTTTTCAGCAGCCTATCAAAAAGTTCGTTGTAACGATCTGTAAGTAAGAAGTGACTCGAATCATTTGTAACCGAAACGCTAAAAAACAGGGTTTTGGTAAAAGAAAATAGATACATTAAAAAAAATTGGCTTCCTATGGTGATTCCAAATATATGAAGTTAGTTAAGTGTAGTATTACCTATAAGAACCTACGAGCCTAAGAAAATTTGCCCAGTTTTCGAAAAAGGGGTGAAACATCTCCTTCCTGTCCCTTCCTCAACCCTCGCCCTTTACACTAAAGTTTGACTTTTTGTCGCAGCCTTTTCAGAAGGACTGATCAAACACAAGGGCCGTTTATTTTCAATGAGATGTATTTTTGAAGAATTTTAAGACTAAATCGTAAAGAGCGAGAATTGAGGAAGGGGCAACCCCCTCATGCACGGAATAATTCCTGTTTGTTTTAAGTTTTAATATTGCTCCTCACTTTATCTGAAAGGACTTGTTTTTATTATTTAATAAAAATAGAAAAGGAGTTGGAATAGATCATTCGAACTTCTGTTACAATGAATAAAATTCAGCAACGAAAAAAGCAATAAAATATTCATAAAATATATCAATATAACAAAAGAACACATATTCCCTTTTCTACTTACCGTCTTCCAGTGTTACTACTTCCTTGGAATTTGAAGGCCTTCCATAAGTTCCCTTTCCCCTTGGAAGAAGATAAAATAGATAAGCCGAGTCAGGTCTTAAGTTCCCAATGGTCACTGAGAGTGCCCCAGGGTCTCCGTACGAAGTAACACCAAAGTCACCATCTTCGATGACGTTTCTTAAATGGTCAGAATTACGACGAAGAAGACGGTGCACGACTTCGATTGAATACATGTAGCTTTGACCGTCAAGAACCTGAAATCAGCAGGAATTAACAAAGAAAGCAAAAGTATAGAGAGAGAGGAGGAGAGAGAGAGTTGGAGGCTGATAAAGAAACATATACAGAGGAATGGAAAGAGATAAGAGAGGGAGAACTAGGGAAACAGAAAGAGGTACGGAGGGAAGAGGAGAAAGAGAGGGAGTAACATATTGAGATTATAAGTCATATTATGATGTATTACAAAATATTAAATCAGCAGACACTTGGTTTTCTCCATTCAATTGTTACAATCCTCCTGCTGCCAGTGGACCGTAGGAGAATATGCAACTCCTCACTTCTAGTTTTTTTATGATTTAGGGCCACAATGGTGACTTTTAACTTTTATAGCTGATAATCGAAAGAAAGTAATTAAGGTTATCCTAGTTTGTGAGGTGACGCCTTCCACGAGGGTTCTTTCAGTGTTTCCAGGGAATTTAGTGTTGACAGTATTCAGGTTAATGTTTTCCCTGACATGTTACAGGTCTAAATAATTTTAGGAGGTATAATTAATAAATGTAGGAAATGGAGAGTTGACGACGCAGGCAAGAGGCCCCCCTCTCTCAAATCACATTAGGAGCTTTACCAGACCCCATCTATACCGCTTTTGATACAACTAGTAGAAAGGATGGGCTTAAACATTGTGAAATCAAACCTGGTTAAGAAGGTGTTGAAGATGTTCCTTCTCTGTTCCTTTGCTGATGTCCGGCTTCAGCCAGACTGAATGTAGTAACATAGCTGTGCCATAATTGATGCTGATTTGGCTGTACATCATTCAACTTTAGTGTCGAATGAGACAGTATCTAGATAAACTGAAGACGGGAAAGAATTTTGTTAAAAATTGTGGGTGAATAATAGTAGTAATCTAGGTGCTGATCCAGAACCTACAGGAAAACCTACAAGAATATTGTCAAAAGTGTAATAGATTGAAAACCTACATGAAAATATACACATGAATTGCGCAAGAAAAACCCATGCTTGAGACACTGTATTTACACGTGAACATTCTAAAAGTTGGCACACTAAAGTCGAGGTTTTTTAAACTTGGCAATGTATAATGTAGTCAAGCATGTTTTGAGAGTTTGGTCGTAATAATAAAATTTAAAGCAAACATGTTTTTTTCTCTTTTTGTTGTCAATTGCACAATGAATGTACGTCATGAATTCACGTGTACATTCTTAAAAAAAAAACTGGTATGATATTAAGTAGTCAAACATGTTTTGGGAGCACAGACAAAATTATGTAATTCAACATCCGTTTTTTATTTGTCTTTGAAAAACTGTATAAAATGTTCATACACTACAATTCAATTTTCATTATGTTTTAACACATCGATTATAGTACACTACATATTATTAACTTTGAAAACAATGGATTCGTCAATTGTCAATATGAGTACAGCTTATTAAATTTTTTAATTTATTTCCAGATAAAAAGCATTTACCAGTAAATTCAAATTTCAGGGGAACTTAGCCCCCCTCCCCTCCAACAATACAAAACTTTAAAAATATAATGAGTATATTCGATAGAAACGGCAAAGCACGCTTTTTTCTATTATGTAAAACAAAAACCCACTCCTCAATTGCTGTGTTACGACCATAATTCCTTAGTTTTAGTGATTTCGTTCAAAATGTGGCTTTTCACATTATCAAAAATAGAGTTTCCGGTCTAAAAGTATCTGTGTCTAATCCTCTGAAATTATTAATACCATATGTTGAAGGATAGCGGCAAGGGTCTCCTTGACAAATAGATTCTTTTTAGGGTCAAATTAAAGGTGAGTAAAGCCGCCGGACCTCATATCTAAACTTAAGGTGGGAATATAGATGGGACCTACAATTTATTCATCGGTAATTTTGGACTATGTTATTTTAGGAGAAAATTCTTAGTACTTTCACAAGCCTAGTAGGTAATATCTTGGCTCATTGTCATGAATTGAAACCTGTTTCTGCGATCTTCATCGTTCAACGTGAAATTATAAAAGATGTATTTATTAAGCAAATAATTTTTTAAAGCATATTTCAGCCTAAGTAGCATACTAGGACCCCAAGGGTGTTCAGTATCATTAGTGTATGTACGGGAAGGAATATTTGAGCAAAAAAATATTGATTTGTAAAAAGTAGCAGGCATTCTAAAGTGCTAATAGTCATAGCACTACAAACATCAGAATTGACTTTATAGGTCAAATTATATTATGGTGGGATGATTTTGAAATCCGCCTTCCCTCCAAACTCAAAATTTTTCAAATTTTACTTTAAAAGCCTTTCTCTTTAAATATTTCTAAAGTGCTAATAGTTAAAGCACTACGAACATCAGAATTGACTTTATAGGTCAAATTATACTATGGAGAGATTTTTTTAAATCTCCCTTCCCTCCAAACTCAAAATTTTCCAAAATTTTACTTTAAAAGCTTTTCTTTTTAAATATTTCTAAAGTGCTAATAGTTATAGCACTACAAACATCAGAATTGACTTTATGGGTCAAATTATATTATGGGGAGATGTTTTAAATCCCCTTCCTCCAAACTCAAAATTTTGCAAATTTTACTTAATGGTCAAATTATTTACAGATTTTGAAACTTCCTCAAATAAATTTTATTTTTAAAGTTTCTTTTTAATATTTCAGTATAGTTATGCACTAAAACATCAGAATTGACTTTATGGGTCAAATATATTATGGGGAGATGTTTTGAAATCCCCTTCCTCCAAACTCAAAATTTTCCAAATTTTACTTTAAAAGCTTTTCTTTTTAAATATTTCTAAAGTGCTAATAGTTATAGCACTACAAACATCAGAATTGACTTTATAGATAAAATTATATTATGGGTAGATTTTTTGAAATCCCCCTTCCCTCAAACCACAAGATTTTCCAAAATTTTACCTTAAAAACTTTACTTTTTAAATATTTCTAAAGTGCTAAAAGTTATAGCACTTCAAACATCAGAATTGACTTTATAAGTCAAATTATATTATGTGGGGATGTTCTTTAAATCTCCCTTCCTTCCGAACTCAAAATTTTCCAAAATTTTACTTTAAAAGCTTTTCTTTTTAAATATTTCTAAAGTGCTAATAGTTATTGCACTACAAATATCAGAATTGACTTTATAGGTCAAATTATATTATGGGGGATGTTTTTGAAATCCCCCTTCCCCCCAAACTCAAAATTTTCTAAATTTTACTTTAAAAGCTTTTCTTTTTAAATATTTCTAAAGTGCTAATAGTTATAGCACTACAAACATCAGAATTGACTCAAATTGACTCATTATTTAATTTCAGACCGAGTTGAATGTGTAGACTACAGAAAACAACTCGGTCTAGAAAAATTAACTTAAATTCATTTAAAAAAATTATAAATTGGGTGGGAGGGATTTTTGGGTAATGGGGTTTTTTTTTTTAAAATCTTTTTTCCTATATCACAAACAATTTTCTATGTATGTGTGTGTGTGTGTGTGTGTGTGTGTGTGTGTGTGTGCAAGGCAGATCAATTTCCACTATTTAAGGCCCGGCCCGTCCCGGGCCAACCACAGGGGCCCCCCGCGTCCTGGCACCCAGCGCTTCCCAGCCCACCCCTGGCTGCCGCCGTAGCTGGCCCCGGCCCGGGGGGAGGGGGGATCCCAAAATTTAAAATGTTATAAATGATAGTGTTTGATATTATTTCAAGTGCTTTATTCTAATAAATGTTGTATTTTTTCTATAAATAAATAAACAAAAAAAAGTGTATTTATTTCAGAGTTTTGTTTTCTCTGTGCCTATGTAAATGTTGTATTTTTTATTATAAATAAATTAAAAAAAAAGTGTATTTATTTAAGTGTTTTTTTTCTATGTGCCTATGTAAATGTTGTATTTTTTATTATAAATAAATTAAAAAGTGTATTTTTTCAGGTTTAACGTGGTTTCAATGTAGTATTTTTTTAAACTATTGTTAATTTTGTATGTGTACGATAAAAAAATATGATTCTTTATTCGTCTTCTTCTTCTTATTATTCTTGAACGGGGTAGTAATAATAGGCAATTGGTTTAGTCATTTCACGAACTTTCCCTAACTTTAGCTTGGTGGGGGAACTGCCAAGAGGGACTTTTGTAAAATTAATACACCGTTTAGATCACTTCTGTTTGTACTGCTAATACCGGGCGATACGAACCTCTTTGCTAAAATAATTAAAAATGGCAACAATAAGCTTTTGGAAAAGCCGAAAAAAATCAACTACAACCACAGTGTTTGGCAGGAGTCATACGATAACATAAAAAAGATTGCTGCCACCACGGGATTTGTGCAGATACAATTCATAAAAGGACTTTATGTTTTCACCATTATTGAATCAAACTCTTGGATGATCACTGACGATCTGGCTGAATCTATTTAACAATGGTCCCAGGAAGTGCTATAACTGTTCACTGTTTGGTTTCATCATGAACAAATTTTCAATACTCTGGTTTTACACAACCTCTTTTATAAGAACAAATGTATGTGAGCACTAGCATTGAACTGTACTTACTATATCATCTACTGAGTTTTTCGTAATTATAGCTCACTAATAGCTCTCAATACGCAAATATATCCAGGAGCCCCCAATTTTGTGCTCTCAGCATACAATCAGGCAACTAATAAACCCTACGTTTACATCCTATTGGATCTTAATCAAAATACACCCGAGGATCTGCGTGTAGTCACAGATATTTTTAACAATGAAATTAGAGCTTATCTCCCGGGGAACAATTAAAAAATCCATTAGTACTTATCATGACACTGAAGAATCTACATGAAAATAGACATCTGTTTTCAGTTCTAAGCAGTTCAAAAGCCCCGCTTAGGAAAGCAATGCTCAAACAAGTTATTGACTATCATTTAATTAATCTAATATCTGAACTTTATTTAAAATTGACTGATGGTAATGTTCAACTGCCAGAAGAAGTTAAGCAACAGGCAAAGCAACTTCGTTCCATTGTACGTACATTGGCCTATAAAAAAAAAGAAAAAATTTTAAAAAGAAAGGAGTTCTTCAGGCGGGCGGTAGCTTTTTCACATTTTTACTGCCAATAATTGCAGGACTTGTAAATAGTTTTTTCTAGAGAGAGCGAATGGTAAAACCCTATAAATTAACTCAAATAGAACTCGCTCTTTCACCCGTGGAACACTTTGAGAAGAATCTGAGTAAATTCATTGACAATGAGAATATTGAGGATGATAAAAAACTGCTTTTACTTCAAGATGTACTTCACCGAGTAGACAAACCTAAGGCCCATCGTATGAAGGCCACTACTATTGCTACTATTGTTCACAAAAAAGAATCATCTCTTCAGGATTCTGCTGCTGCTGCTGGAAAAAAATAAAATACGTAGTATTTGTATTCATTTTTTTCTAAATTTGGAAATATATGCCCCAAAACATATCGTGAAAAAAGAAAACGACTCCTATCCTATCTCATGGAAAGTGGTCAAGATCATATTCAAGTTGATAGTAATGGGAAAGGGATTATAATTCAGGGCGAGAACTATAATCTGCTTGATTTAATCTATGATATCGTTACAAATCGTAAGGGACTTTTATCATTTGACGCTCATATATACAACTTTCTAAAAACATTAAACTTCAACAAAAGTATTATTATCAATACAAAAATTATATGAAAATTAAATTAACATGCATCAGCATCAACAACAACAACAACAACACCCTTAAAACATGAAGAAGAAGAAGAAGAAGAAGAAGAAGATTTTACATCAATCTTGTAAAATACTAGAACACCTAGTGGAAAAAACTTGACGATATTGATAAGGAAATATTAATAATTTTTCATGTCATCTTAATCCTCCAGTCTACAATAGGCTAGCGGACGTTAGACAACGTTTTTACGTTCAAAATGTTTGATGCTCTGAATGGTACTTATGAAGATACTGGTGAGGCGGGGAGTTTAAGTTCCTCAAACAGTTTTTCCAAATTCACTGGTGTTCAGACTAAAAGTGTACAAGACTATCTACAAAATGAATCAATTTACACTCTGCATAGAAATCATAGACTTCGTGGCAATCAATCTCGAAAACTAAAGCCTTTTACCCATTTCATACAATGCAAGGATATCTCCTGACTCAACGACGATGAGATTCAACGACGTCACAATACACCCTAAAAGTACATTCTACTGACAATCAGTGTTTATAGTCGTTGTCCATATGCAATTCCATTGCGACCAAAGAGAGGCGTTGAAGTTCCTAAGATCTCTGAAAGTGTTTTTGAACATGGTTTGTATAAAAAATCTAAATGGATCGCGGAAGTGAATTAGCCAACTTTTATGTTGCAAAAGTACTAATGAAATAGATTACATTGCTTCGCCACCGTCACAGTTTTGTAAAGACTGCATTGGCTAAATAATTAATAAAAGCTTTTTGACTTTTAATTTCAAAATATTGTACATTGAAAAATACATCGGCTTTTATTCATGATCTAGATAAAATAATGCCGATTTATAATCAACGACCTCATCGATCATTGTCCAACTCTACCTCAATGGAAGTTCACCACTCTGATCATGATACAATTGACACCTTTCTTAAACAATATTCCAATGAATCGGTTGTCAAGAAGAAAAATAAATTCAATGTTGGTGAGACTGTCCGAATTAATAGAAAACCTAATGTTTTTGAAAAGGGGAATTACTTGTGGTCCACAGAACTTTTTAAAGTGGCGAAAATCCTAGACACTAAACCTATAACTTATCGTTTGCGTGATACCAAAGGTGAAGAGATTCTCGGCGGCTTTTATGACTATGAACTACAAAAAGTTAAAAATTATAGTGAAATCTATCAAATTGAAAAGATATTAAAGACACGTACTCACAGGGGTAAGAAACAGTTACTTGTTTGATGGCTAGGATACAACTTTGATTTTAATTCTTGGATTGGTGTTGAAGACATTGACAATGCCTTATGATTTCTATGTATCTTTCATGTCCAACGCTTCCGATCCTCTCTACAATGATTTGAATACGACAAGTGATTTTCGGACAAAATTCTCTCCTGCCATCAAATTTGACGATACGTATGAAGTGGGTCTTGTCAACTGTATTCTCAAAAATACCTATGACATCCTGAGAAGAGATCGTGTGTATGATATAAAAGTTATACCACTGATTGGACTTTGAATGGGTTGACCTATGTCGACTATGAATGGGTTGAAGCACTTAAATCAAGTGAATATCCACATGCCAAATTGAAATATATTGAATACGATAATATGATAGACTCGTGGCGTACAATCGATAGAAAAATGTCATACCATAGAAATTGTAAATTACTTTTTAATTCTTTAATGGCACTTAATAGAATTTACATTACCTCCCCTAATGAAGGTGAAATTGTCATTCTCAATGATAATCTGAGATATGTTCTTGTCTTTAAACAGAATTTTATTAATGGGAGAAATGCTGGCGTTGATTACAGGATGATTCAAGTTATTTTTGCTGATTATTCACCTGGTTTCGCCTCGGACTCTTGCCTATTTTTCTATGCATCCTTTGTGGAAACGTCAAGAGTCGGTAATTCAAATGTCCCCCTCTTACGTGTTGTTGAACGAAAAACATCTCATGAATTTGTTCATCAATGTAATATAGATCATCTTCAGTATGTTCCTGTAAACACTTCGTATTTGGAACTCTGTCAGTTAACACTAAGAAGTGACTTAGGCGATCCTCTAGCAATAAAAAAAGGCTTAGCAGTGATTACATGTACTTTTCGACCCATCGTTGGCGATAGAACAATCGCCTAGATTGAAAAATGGGAGAATTCCATTTGTGTGTCCGTATATAGATTGCTATGCTGGTGCTCTGAGTCCACGTCAAATAGGCAATGGATTGGACTACTACAAGGGGCGTACTCCAATGTCTGGCTATGGTCTTGGTAGCTGGTTTGCTAGGCTTTTTCTTTCTGCACTACCCCTTGCCAGAAAATATCTTGTACCTGCTGCATCAAATTTTGCTGCCTCCACACTACAGGACTGGGGGTCGGGCAAGAATTTCAAGGAGAGTGTTAAGGAAAATATTAGATCTTCAGCAAGAGCTGTTGGTGAACAACTAAAAACTCGACAAAATGGGGAGGGATTGAAAAGGATGCGTGCGCGTCATTCACTCATCAGTCTCCACCCAGGCGAGAAGTTAAGGACATCAACAAGGACTTTAAGCAATAAAACAAAGAAGAACAATAAGCAGAAGAAAAAAAAGAAAATTATTGTCCGATCAAAGAAGGATTTCTTCTCTTAAGATGACTTATCTCCCCCACAAGGAATCATATCCATCAATTAGTTCCTCATTGAATCTATTCAATGCTGAAAATGTTGATGTCAGTGTCAAGTATGGCTACTATGAACAATTTCACTCACAACAACCCCTCTCGGAAAATATACACTTTCAAATGTTTTCCAATGAAGACTATTTCATTTATTTGTCATCAACATTTATTGATTTAAATGTTGTAGTGAAAAAAAAGTCAGATAATACAACTCCAACTGCAGGCGATGGTCTCTCCTACGAGAACTGTATTCTACACAACCTATTCAAATAAATTAATGTATTTATTAATGGTACTTTGCTGAGCACTCGCAATAATTTATCCAACTATGCAAGCTACATACAATTTATGATGATTGCACCAAAGGCTTACAGGGAGTTGAGAGGACAATCATTGGGCTATGAATATCGCTCAGGGGTTGATACTGACGTTGACTTGACTACTGCAGTAACCCAGGACTATCATTTGGATTAAAAGTTAAGTCATAAGATATTAAATATATCCCAATGACTACCCCCCAATGTCAGGATTGACAGAAAGTTACAGCTGGCCCCATCGAATTTTATTTTCAAAAAAACACTTCTTGAAGCACCTGATGCAAATGTTACTATCACATCGGCAATTCTCCACGTCCGAAAACAACATGTTATGAGCTCTGTTGGATTGGCAGTGGAAAAGCTAAGAGCCAATGGAAACAACATTAAACTTCTTGTCCCCCATACGATCACCAATCAACGTCATATTGCCACCGGATCTCGTAGCTATAGCGATTCATCATTTATCAATGGAGAAATCCCATCAAAATTGGCTTTGGCTTTTGTGAAGAGTGGCAGTGCCGTTGGATCCTGGACTGAATCCCCTCATGATTTAAATTTTTTTGGTCTATCTAGCCTTATGTGCAAAGTGAATGGTATTCCACTGTACACTCTATGTTTTGACTAAAAATCCTATAGAGCTCTGTATGAGTTGACCATGCAATTCCTAGATCATGACTCTCAACTATTTGAAAATGGAATAACCGATTCAATATTTTTAAAATATCGAAGGGTTATTGTTTTGGACATGTCGGGGACTCAGGGTATGAGCATAGTACGAATAGGGAATGTACGTTTAGAGTGTACATTTTCTGTTACTCTGACTGAGAGTATCACGCTAATATAACTGAGTCAATTTGAAACCTATTGTGAAAACACACCCGACGGCATTGTTCTACTAGACCTAGCACCATGAACACAAACCAAATGATCAACGTATTTAATATGGATCCATACATGTCCCAGTACAAGTCCTATTGCATACCTTCGGACTTCATTGAAAAAGTTCCAAGTGTTAACAATACCTTAATCCTTGTTAATAGCAGTCCATCGACTTTGAAGACCGGTCGTTGGTTATACATCTTTCAAAAAGCGAAGAATATTGAATTTTTTGATCCTCTTGGCCTGTCGTATAAATTCTACACTCCATACATTAGCAACTTTATTGAAAGCAGTGGGAAAACCATTATTCAAAATCAACGAAGAGTACAGGATTTAACGACTAAGACATGTGGTTTTCATGTACTACTCTTTTTCATGTTCAGATGTCCTGGCTACACCTACAAACAGTTTCTCAACATCTACGTTGACTTACCTCGATTTAAAGACTTTCTATTGGAAAATATACTTACAAGCATATTTAATTTTTATTTTAATGCCCTACGAATAATATCTTCTAAAAATGTATGTGAAATTGTTTATTAATAAGAATTTATATACATGATAAAACGACTTTTCTACTCTTTAGATCTCATCTTCTAGTAGGTATATGTATTTTTCGGCAAAAACTAGTGCAGGTAGATTATCTGAATTCACAGTGTACTGATCCTGATGTACTGCAATGTCAGGGTCACATTTTCTACAATAGAGTGTTACTTCACTCTTGTCATATCTCTTTGAATAGTCAATGATACTACTCTCATTCATTCTATAGAATTCACAAGTTTCAATTTGCTTATTTGAACCAATTTCACAGACTGTGTCCTCAAGTTTCGAATCACATTCCGTCACAGACAAATAAAAATCAGTGGGCTTATAATCATAACACCCATTGTCTTCACAACGATGACGTAGAAACCATATTCTTTTGCTGTTCCAACAGTTGAATCGTTGACCCGGCTCCTCCTCCCAGAACAATATAAAACCACGACGATACCAATCTCGTAGCAATAAACTAAAATCACGTTTAGAATTCATTCCAATCATACCTGGATATGTATTCTTCTACTGATTAGATTTATAATTATGGCACTTGGAGCATATGTGGCCTGTAAGGTGAGAGTAACACATCTTTTTCTGACAGGAATTATAGCATTTAGTTTTTGCAGCAAATCCTTTATGTACTTTATACGGGTTGCACAATCTACACTTTTCATCATACTCATCAATCATTGTGCAATTCTCACATGATGATCAGCTGCCCAGTGTGTACATACATAGAGGACATGTATGGAACATTTTTTCATATTTTGACACTCTCACTACCACAGTGAAACTGAGCTACGAAGAACACAAATTGTCCGAGATAGAGAGGAGTAAATTATCCTTGAGCACCATCTTTCTCATGAAAAAAGAAGTCCTAAATTTCTAAACTAATGTTTAAAAGCATATCTACAATATCATTTTGCCGTGTCGTGATCAATATATTAGTAAATTGTGTAAATGCATTTGGACCACGATATAGAAACTTCATACAATAGTCTAATGATGGAGAATCAGTTTTCATTATATCGACAAGCATTCCCCGAGAAAATATCTTCCTTTGAATAGACAGCTCTAGAAAATCGTCATCTAGAATCAAATGTTTTTCCATAAACACTAGATTCACCAAGATTCGCTCTTTCTCAAATCTATCCATTTTTTAGAGTCCTAACACGCTCACAACCAACTTCAGACTAACCAGAATTTCTTTTTGTACTCTATAAAATATATGCTAGTTTACCATAGAAAGAAATATACTATTGATTCACAAACATTTTTATTGGACATAATTACAATAATAGTATTCACTGATGCATTTTGTTCTCATCAATATATTTCGATAGGACATCTAATGCTGACCGAAGTTTATTTATATGGAGAATATTCACTTTTCCAGCAAAACATAGTTGCTCCTCCTGCTTAAACTTGCTTAATGATATAATGTATCTGGCATACATACTGTCCCATTCAAGGCATAGTCTACAGCCAGCAGTTATTTCCACAGCTACATTGGGTAATCGTATATCGTTGCTGCTGCTGCTGTCGGTTCCATCATTAATCTCCAATATTGTAAATGCACCACTAATTTTTTCTCCACTAATATCCACTCAAATAAACTATTATCTCTGAATTCAATTCTCTTACTAATATGAATTGTAGTGAAAACCATTTCTTTTATTCAAATCCCAACCACAAATCAAGTTATCGTATATTGAACAACCTCTGATTGGCTCATAAAAAATGCCCACGTCAAACGATAAATTCATTATGCAATTCTTATCAAAAACAAAAACCTTGCCAACTTTTAGAATGTTCACGTGTAAATACAGTGTCTCAAGCATGGGTTTTTCTTGCGCAATTCAAGGTATATTTTCATGTAGGTTTTCAATCTATTACACTTTTGACAATATTCTTGTAGGTTTTCCTGTAGGTTCTGGATCAGCACCTAGATTACTACTAATAATCCCGATTGAGGTCTGGTGCGACGCAATTTTCAGTTCCCCAATCAATGCTTTTCCTGACAGTGTGATAAAGGCTGCCAGGGATTTAGTAGCAGAGGAGCATTTCAGGACAATATCTTTGAAGTTTCCATTGCTGAATCTAAATTTTCGGGAAAATATAAATCCTCTAAAAATAAAAGAAATTTCCAATAATGCCAAACCTTGACGGAAACTAGCATTTAGAAAAGCATGATAAAAGAGAAATTTTCATGATTTCAGTAATTTCAGTGATTTCAGTAGCGTGCCATTTTTCCCCATTGATCCTCAACTGTAATCACTAAAAATATCTGACATGGATATAAGGAACGTTAATGCGCTGACATGGGGTAAGGAGCAACTTAATATTTAACCACTAAATGTTTTCATACAGAAGAGAATTATTCTTACGAATATGCCCCCTCCCACCCCCAGCCCTTCCTTTACCATCCTTACTATTAAAGATAACATCGCTAAACAGGAAGACTTGCGTCTAACCCAAAGCTTCACTTTTATGATACATATGGTATGTGCGATGAAGGAACCAAAGGATGGGGGTATCAAACCTTCCTTTAACATTTTCAACCTTCCAACCCTTACAAGTCTCTATCTCCTTTAACTCTTTTGCCACTTCTTAAACTTTTCAATCCTCAAACACTTTTACTCTTTCTAACTTTTTTAATGCTTCATAAACATTGTAACCCCTTTTAACTCCTTAACGTAACCATTTAGACACTTTTCTTTTGTAACTACAAATTTTGTAACGAATTTCTTTTTCTGTAACTTTATAGCTTGGAGACATCACAGGGAAGTTTGGGCACGGGTGGCAACACCTCAAGGCTCATTGACTTCTGTTGTGATGACGAACTTTTCATAATGAATACCATCTTCCGTCATAAAGAACAAAAAAAGTCACATGTGGATCCCCTGATAGCCGCACTTACAACATGATTGACTACATACTTGTGCGCAAGCAATGGAAACCATAGTATTGGGCATGCTTCCATAGCCGGCGGTAAATTCGACTCGAACCATGTTGTGGTCATGTCTGAGCTCCACACATTCGGAGCTCTTCTGAACGCATGTGCATTTGGAAGTCCCATCAGTCTAAGAAAAGCTTACCAGTATATCATTTTAATCTGCTGAAAAACATAGAAAAAAAGAAACAGATACAGAACAGCAATCTAAAATAAGTTGTCGAGCATCCAACCAATGAAAACTCCAAGGGTAGAAGAAATCAACCGATTGGCGGAAGAAAGTGTATCTTTCATTAGAGAAACTGCTAGGGAAATCCTGAGAAACCAGACTCACCTAGATAAACCTTGGATCACCCCCGAAATCATTGATCTCTGTGGTCTGAAGTGCACCCATGCTAATAGAGTAGACCGACAGGACAAGAACGAGTACAAGAGACTAAAAGGCATAGCAGAAAGAAAATCCGGCAACCTCTACGAATCAATATTAATGTCAAATGTCGTGAATGTTAAGAAGCCTTTAAAAAAATGTTAGCCACTTTACGTAACAGAAAGTCGTCAACTGTTGCAATAAAAGTCCACGGCTGCTCCTATCCTGTTAGACAAACACGGGCTTCCAATCACTGACTCCGAGGGAAAGCGAGAACGACAGAAGGATCATTTCTGTAAAAAAAACTTGACTCCACGATAACGCCCAAGCCAAACATCTTACTATCTTCTCCATTACCACAATATCCTCCTCCACCGAGAGACGAAGTACTCTCAGTAATGAAATCCCAAAAGACCAACAAATCCCCTGCCCCGGTAACATTCAGTGTCTAGGAAATGGGCTACAACCCCAGATCTTGGGAGAAACCGATCATAGTCCCCCTTTTCAAGAAAGAGGAAAAAGGTGACTTAAAGAACAACATACCAATAAAATTGACTAGCCAGCCAGCAAAAATTCTCACAAAAATACTTCATAACCGTCTCAAATCTCTGACAAACCGTGTCTTAGAGGAATACCAAGCAGGCTTTTGAAAAGACCGCTCTACCATATTTTCGAGATTTTCTCCACTCGGCAACTGATAGAGAAGCATATCGAGTCTAAAAAGGAGCTGCTACTACTCTTTGTCGACTTCAAGCAGAATTTTGACTTGATATGGCAATGGAATCCCTGAAAATATGGTAGTCCTGATCAGAGACATGGGTTTACATTTCGTCAGCCAGGTCTAGACGCAGAAGGTACTGACAGAAGGCTTCCTAACTTTGGCGAGTGTTCTCTAGCGTTGCCTCTTGTCACCTCAATTCTTCAACTTATCCCTCAACGAAGCTCTATCATTTGCTAACACTGTAGACGGTGCAGAGAATGGAGGGAAGCTTATCGATAAGCTGGCATGTACAGATGACATCCAGAAAATCAACACCCAACAACAGCGTCAACAGCCGCGTCAGAAAAACAACAGGCCACTAGTGTAAACAAGAATTTTTTTTGGATGGTATATAATACAACCAAAACCAAGGCTATGCTGGTATCTAGAGACCCTGGTAAAAGAACTGTGCATATGATAAAAAAAGAGAAGCCCGTAGAAAATGTTAACTGTCTCGTACATTTAGGGAGGCTAATTTCTAACAATGATTGCCCAAAACTGGACGGGTTGACGGCACACGACGCGAGGAAGACCTCGTATGAGATAGACCAACATCAACCTGGCCCATAACCTCCCCCGGCTACTATATTCAGTTCTAGACATACTGAAATACCGTTGCCAAATTAATCTTCTGCTTAGAAGAGATGAAGCCCCAATTCAGCCACAAAGGCCGGATGGGACTTAAGTCAAGTCAAGTAAGTCCACTTTATAATGCAGTGTCTATTGTTCAACTTAAAAAAAATATCCCTTTAAAATTAAAATAGACTTTATCTGGAACATATATCTCGAACTTTATTTAGAACATAACATACTTTAGCTATTGAGTGTTTTTCACAAACCAAATTTCTTTATTGGAAAAAATTTGAAGACTTTAGCAAATGATTATTAAATTATTGAATTGAAGTTATCAAGTATTTTGCAGTAGGTTGCATAGGTTGCATCAAGACATGGCTAATTGTAGACAGAGAAAAGCCAAGACAGATAGTCCAAGTAATTGAGAGGCAAATGTTTAAATGACTGGGGCACGGGTAAATGGCGCGAATATGCATGAATCTCTTATTGGACCCATACTTGTCAGGTTAGTTTTTGGAAAGGCATGCCTGCCTAGAGTCTCAGGCAATACAATTTGACTAATTGTTGATGTTGCCAGCAAAACTTTACCTAGATTACGCTAATTTAAATTTAACTGAAGTTAGCTTGAGTTCATCAATTTTACTCTAAGGTAGGCTAAAATAACTTAAGGCAAATAAACACAGCCTAGGTAATACAACCCTTGGAGTACTGACCCTTTTTCTTGCATCTGTTTGGCTTGTCATTTTCTTATGAATTACTATGTATATTCATTTAGATAGTGATGAAAATTGGCTCCAATGCCTATTGAGCTCTGCAAGAATGTCAATGATGTAGCTTTGTGCATATTCAGTCTCTCATGGTTGCCTTTTAAACCAAATCTCGAAGATTGTAGACTATCCCAATCTGAGGGCCTTACTCCTGGGTCTCTTACTTTGGCATATCTGATTCTTTTCAACCATTTTGCATATTATCCCCCTTGATTGTAATTGTGCCTGTGAGTTTTCTTACATTTGTGATAGTTATCTTTCTATTTTTAGTTTCCTCTATTGATTTTCCCTCTCTTCTATGGCATAAATTGGCAAGTTTAACCTCACTCCAAAAAAGAAGAAATGCTTTCTTTTCTTGCCATTTTTGTTTATTGTATTTCCACTTTTGAACTTCTCATGACGTTACAGAATTTGAATTCGGCTTCATTACTCGGCCTCGTCAATTTTTTTCTCTCTCTCTCGTAAATACCGCGTTTGATTTCTCAGGATATGTAAAATTCCCAGAATGGCCTTTACAAACATCACAAACAATATTAAAGGATAGTAGAATTCAGTATTTATTACTTTTAACCTCCTTTTTGTTGCCAATGGAACAGAGTTGTTCCAATGAAGATGCTAATTAACCAAAAAATATCCTCTGGGTAGTTCAAATTAAAAAAAGGTGTTCGATAGACACGCAAATCTCCTAAAAGAAATATCGCGAATTACACAAAGCTGAAGATACATTCCATGATATATTGTGTTAGCTCAGATAAATTAGGTAGAGTACGGCAAGCATCACAAACCACAAGTAACAACTTTGATCCACTAAAATTTAGACTGCTAATTGTCTCAAAAATGGAAACAAAGCCTGAGAATCTCTAGTAAAACAAATAGATTAGATTCCATACAAGAGAAAAATATGATTATGCTAATCCAACTTAGTATAGTTTTTCAGCCTACTTATCATTATAAAAATTGAAATAATCGTGATACTTGAAAACCGAAAAGTATTTATATGAGTAATATAAAAGGATTAAATGTTAAAACTAAGATAGTTATAATAATAGTAGTTTACTTGTAACCCACTATCAAAAATTGGAAAGTTGATTTCTACATAGTAAACATATAAAACAACATAAAATTTACAGCAAGCAACATATAAAAAGCAAATACAATCAATTCAACTACAAAGCTGTAATTCAATTAGGTCCAATGCGCTTTCAATTTTATGTTTTGTGGATCTTAAGCCTTCTGTAAAGCCGTTCTTTTTTTTCTTTATGTAGGATTACCTTGTATAGCTATTATTCCCTTGATTTTATATTTTAACTTAAAATCAATAAACACCAAAAAAATTATTCACGAGTAATTTATTTTTTGTTGATTAAATACTTTTTTGAAACAAGGAGAGTTGAAGCTAACCACAGCAATTTATTGAGACGGAATCCTAATGGGTATAAAATTTCTTATCTTTGTTTCTTTTTAATCTATCTATTCTCTTCAGAAGAAAAAAAAAACTCAACGAAATTTGTCTAAGCTTCCCTTTAATAAACCAATATATTGAGACAACTCACCTCCCAGATAACTTGGACTGAAGTAGCATTAATAGACACTAGTTTGTCAAGCCTTAACACTTGACCTGCTAACGCTTCACGGGTCTGTTCCCTCTCACCTTCATCCGCCTCGTTGCTAAATGATTCAGTTACTTCAATCCAGTCGGATATTGGCGATGGCAGGCTAAGTCCGTGAGAGTTTTCTGCTCTGACCAAAACTAGATATAAATTTCCAGGCAGTAAATTTTTCAGAGTATAAGAATCAGAAGTTAACCCTCGTTCAATGACCCCCCAGTGACCTAGAAAGGAAAAACTTTTGATAATAGGAACTGCATAGTTTAGAATAGGTATTTTAAAATTTTTACTTCAATTCGTTTCGGATGTCAGTCAGTTATAGCCAGAGCCTTATTATTAAGTTATACATAATTAAATAATTGAGTACCTTATTATGGCCTCTCGGGGTTTGATCTTAACTGTAAAGTTGAATTTGGTTTGTTTTAAGGTTTGTAGTGCCGATTAGGATGTACGATTTGTCTTAGTTGTTTCATAATCTATTTAGTCCTGTATTATTTTTTTTATATATTTTGCCACCCGCTCGGACAAGTTTTTTTTACTTCTCGGAGTTGGTGTTAATAATGATGTTGTTTTTTGGTTTAATAAATATATATCTCTCTCTAACCCATTTTACCAACAGGCTAGGAATCCAGTGATTTCTCCGAAAGAGACCTGATTTCATCAATCATGTTCATCTTTTGTCTATTAGAACCGCCCACATCCGCTGTGGCGTACGTACGCTTGGACTAAAATTTCTGATCCAGTAAGCATCTGAATGTAATATTTTATGCTCCAAGGAAAAACATCTAATTGCTACAAGGTATTCGACCCATTTAATATGCGTTCAACATTTAATACGCTACAAGGAGATTGAACATTTGATCTTAACTAAATGGATGAAATTGAATAAATAAAAGTCTTTCTTTTCCAATAAAACTCTTATTTTTCTATAGTGTTATCATGTATATTATTACGCGATTAGGGTATATCAAGATTTTGTCTATAATATGCTAGAGGGAATTACTTGGTTAGAAAAATAAGAAAAATAGAACTGTCTTCCCAATCCAGCAATTGAGATAAACGAGCACTTAAACAAGATCTTGACCTTACTTATCTATCTAATTACCTAGGACAAAACAGTATAACCAAATCGAAATGTCCAAAGCCATGCAAAGTCGTCATTAATAAATGTAAGCCGTTGTAAATTTATAAGTGAAAGCACCTTCAATTTCGCAAAATATGTCCAAGTGATTGTCTCCCATTAGGGCTCCTCAGAGGAATACCAGCTGCCTAAATGGGTTTCAACGCTTTAATTTCCTTACCCGGCGAGATGGAGCGTCTACCATAAAGCTCTTTTATTGTTGTGAAATACATGCCTACAAGTAAAACTATTCAAAAATACCTTCAAAATAAGATTAGCACTATCCGTATTAGAATCCCATAACTCAATAAAACCTAAATACAAAACTGGAACAAATGCAGACTTTACAGGCCGGAGGTGGGTTACGCTAAATTTGAGCTTTCATCACAACTCTGCTTTTTGAAGTAATAAAAAGCTTTGGCGTAAAGAGTGAGGTATTGAGAAGGGCTGCCCCCTTTAATGTAAGGAATTATTTCTGTTCGTTTTAAGTTTTAATGTTGCTCCTTATTTTCAGTTGAAAACAGGGCCGGATGAACCAAGTGCGGGCCCGATTGTAATTTTTTTGCGGGGCCCAATTAGAATTTTTTGCGGGGCAAAAAATTTATATATATATATATATATATATATATATATATATATATATATATATAATGAAACTTCAAGAGGAAACTTGAAGGATCCAAATTACTTGTAAATAACACTTGCGTCGTTCACGGTAGTGGCGGATCCAGGGGGAGGCGAGGGGGCACCCAAGGTCGTACCCAGGATATTCTTTCGGAGGGGGTTTTACTCTGACAAATTTCGGAGAGGGGGGTTTACACAAAAAAAAACAAAAAACGCATATAAAATTTGTTTATATCCATTTTTGTTACTTTTTTACGAGTCAGACAAACATTTCGGGGGAGGAGAGGGGTTTCAAAGCCCCTAACCCCCCCCCCCCCTCTCTGAGTACGGCCTTGGGGGCATCCCCCTAAAGTTTGCGTTAATTTAACTTGCTCGTAACGCAAGTTTATCGGATAAACCTACTTTGCCCCCCCCTAAAAAAGACTCCTGGATCCGCCCTTGGTTCACGGCGCCTTTTTAGGTTTGACTGGGTGTTACGCCACATTTTGTTGACATCATAGATTGCGATGCTGTTGTTCTTCTAGCATAATATTTTTCTTCTTCTGCACTTTCATTTTAGACACGTTTGGATTTTCGCTGTCTTCTAACAGCAGATTTCTTTGTTTGTCGGTGTCATTTTTTACACCTTCTGATAATCGCTTTTGCGTGTCTGCTAACCCTACAATTCTTTGTTCTTCAATTTCATTTTTGACACATTCTGATTCCTGCTGTTGCATGTAATTCTCACTGATTATCTTCTAACTGCATATTTCTTTGTTCTGGCTGTTGTATATCTTCTAACCACATATTTCTTTGTTCTTCAATTTGATTTTGATTCTTTCGGATCCTTATTGTCACATGTCTTGTAACCGCTTTTTTTTTTATTCTTCACTTTCGTTTTTGAGTCGTTATGATTCACGCTACCTCTTATATTTTAACTCCAAATTTCTATATTTTACAATTTCGTTTTTGACTTGCTCTAATTGTCGTTTCCGCTAGTATTATATTAAGTATTTATTTGTTCTTTAGTTTCGTTTATCAGACATTTTTTTTTCAGTGCCTTTTGCCTTAGCTTCTTGGATTGGTCTTGTCACTTTAGGTGGTCTAGATTATTCATTATCACCCATACATTTACATTTCTCAGGTCGTTCTCTTGATCTTGTCTCATTTGATGGTTAAGTTTGTTCATATTGAACTTACGTTTTTGTCCTCTTTTGTCTTTTTGTCCTCCATCTGTGCTTGCCTTAAATTACGTTTGTGTCCCCTAGATATTATGAAACTGTTGAAAGTGCCTTTTTAATTTAGATCACCTAATATGGGCACTTGAATTTTCATATTTCTATAATTCTGTTCTGTAAATTCTTCTAAAGCGTTTTGAAAATCTATTTTCCTTGCGTCTTCACTTTCAATCAACATAATTGCTAAAATATTTGTCTACCTTGATTCATTGTTGATATCAGATAGTTTTTTTTTATTGGTTTTAGCCTGGAAAATGATCTCTCTCCTGAAGCAACGTTTGCTAGAATTGTTAAGAACGTTTCAAAATTTTGAAAATCCATTGTTTATTTTGATGGTAGTGCGGGACCCTTTCAAACGCGGGGCCCGACTGGGCCCAATCGTTCCAATTACAGTTTATCCAGCCCTGATTAAAAAAACTTGTTTTTTATTGCTTAATTTCTAATCGTATTTCAAATAATACTGTGAAATCCATGACACGTCACATGGAAGCGACACTACAATGATATTTTTTATGCAGTCCCAATCATAAACGGAATAATTTCTGTTCGTCTTGATGTTGCTCCTTACTTCCGGCTGATGGTCTTGATTCAATCTGTGACGGTTTTTCAAATAATACAAGGAAATCCCCTCCCTCTTCACAAAGACAGGGAAATCGAGCCTTCACAGAGACAGGCTATCAACATAATCATATAGAAGGCACAAAACCATGATTGAAAAAGAAAACACCCGATACCGATGCGCCTGATACCACTGACATCACTTTCCCCAGGGACAATAAAGGGTCATATCATCACCAAAAGTATAGTTATTGGACCCTTGAATAAAAATGTTGATCAGACGACTTAGGGCGGGAATGGGCTTGAGAGGAGGGGTACTAGCTACCCTCCAATCTTTTTGGTCATTTAGAAAGGATAGCAACCTTCTAGCGACCAATCTTTTGGTCGCTAGAAGTTCTAATTTCCTCGAATGGGCCCTCTGTTGGTTTTCAAGGACCATTGATTCGATATAATCACCTCTGGTAAGAAGAAAAAAAAACAACAAATAAACACATCCGTGATCTTTTTATGGCAAAAAAAAAATCCACACTTTCTAGATAGAAGCTTGAAACTTCTACAATGGGGTTTCCTGATACACTGAATCTGATGGTTGATTTTCATTAGGAATCATTGACTTTCAGGGGATATTTCCCTCTTTTTGAAAATCAGGCAAATGGTCTAAAGCTCTCATCTTTTGATAGGTACCAGATCACTTAGTTAATCTTATATATTTGCATCAGCGTAATAAGCCAGCTTATTTGAACTGGCTATTAGCATCAAAAATCTGTTTTTTTTTTTAGAGTTTCATTTACTATTGAGCCACGTCGTTCCTTACTTGCATACCATAAACTGTTTGATTGGGTCTTTGGCACCCTGGCGGGTCCTCTTTGGGATCTAAAATTGGAGAAATGGTTTGGTAATTTCGATATATCTAGGTCTAGATAGTAGCTTGCTAACGGCACCCTAGGAAATCCAATAAATTGGATTTCAGTTTGACAATTTTTGTTTTAAATTGGGTTGCGAAGGGGGAGGGAGAAATTTTTCCAGCATTTTCCCTCTGTTGGACCAGCCATGGATACTTTGTACGAAAAATATAAATATTGTATTCTTGTGGCTCATGTATTACATTTCAGGTTCTTAGCGGCGGGGGGATGGAGATATTACATAAACAGATATTTGTTCTACAGATGTCAATCTATGCTACTGACTTCTGTTTTCCTAACACCAATTGTTTTTCGAAGGAGTAAGGAGTAAAGATAATTACAATTTTATGCTTGGGTAAGCTTAGCAAGTTTTCATTGATGTTCTCATTGATTTTGCTTCTTAGTAATTATTTATAATTATGTTCAGACATCAAGCCTGGGCATGCAAAACATTAAATCCACTGAAATCGTATAGGCTAAGAGCGTCTCTTTGATGAGTCCTGATTGATTTCCTTTCTTTGCCTTGTTTTTTCCTGATTGAATGTTCTTTGTTGTGGGCACTATATACTTCTTTTGTCTGAAGTTACAAGGAATTACTAATAACTAAAAATTACAATAGGAAGAACATTAGTAAAGACTCTAAAAAACAACAAGTCAAAGTAACACATCATACATAAGATCCGTAGGAGAAATATCTTTCACATCAGCAATCAGAATACTAGATAGGCATTTATGAATACCCTTAAAATGGCTTAAATCCTAAAAAATAGAATCAATATATAAAACAGGTTTAACGAATATTTATGGCAAAGCAAATTCATCGTCTAAATTTTTATGTACATTTCTTTCCATGTTTATGATAATAATGATAGAAATAATAAATAAATATTTAATAAAAAAAACTTCGAGGGGTTCAATTTAATGACCTGCACGAATACGAAACACAATGTCAAGCACCATGTTAAAGATGACTGCTGACCGTTGGCTGTCCCGTCGATAATCTGTTGGTTTTTGGCGGTTTTATGTGGCACTGAACGTTCTTGTAATGCTATGTCTTCATTCAAGTGTATCTTTGTACTGGTGTCAATAAAGAAAGCAGTTCATTCCCTTTTTTTTCTTTGACTTAAAAAAATTGTTTGATCTATATTGTACTTACATTTTTTTTTTCGCCTTTTGTTAATATTTTTTCCTTTGTAAGTCCTAAGAGTTAGTTTGTAACACAGTTTGTAAAGTATATCTACTATCACCGTGGGCAACACTTCCTAGTACTTCCTAGTAACACGTATCTCTTCGAGAAACATACGCACGAAAAAAAAAATTACCGATCCATTTAAAGTTTACCAAAACTGTATTTATTCTAGCTCTTAAACGTAGTTTATCACTGGAAAACAGTTAACTTTCGTTACATATAATCCCTGTTCATCCATTATGTTGAACGGATACGTTTGCAAGTATATTTGCTAAATTAAAGGCACGGCAGTTAAAGCCATAGGTTCAACTTTGATAAAATGAGAGGAAATCCTAGCAGAGGCGAACCATAGTGGCAATTAAAGGCTCCTTCTTGAATTCCTAGATGCCTTAGAAGGTCTAAGTAGTAAGCTTTGACCTAATTTATTTTAGATGAAATCATATGTAGACTGTCATATATATTTTGTCATCCGAAAGTAGTTTCCACTAAATTGCTTTTATTTTCATCGTGAATATAACTAAAATTTTCAATTAATCTATTCAGTATTATAGCATTTTATGCTAATAATGAAGACTTAGCACTGCTTACATTTTCAAAAGATAAAAAGTCTTAAATACTGAACAATGCCATTAAAAAGTAATTAAAACCAACTTGATTTGCAGATTATATTTTGCCTCTTAGTCTAAAAGAGGGTAACTTCGAAATCACTAGATAAGCCGATTATAGCTATAGGAGGTAGATGCTTTTACTTTGTAAGACTTTTTTCCATGAGTTTTGCTCAGGGGAATAAGAAGCTACTGCTTTTTATGCTCCGTAGAAGATTTTTATTATGTTTTTTAAAGAGAAAGTAGAACAACTGACAAAGGATCAAAGTTGACAGAGTACGAGGGAATAAATCAGTTTGTGAGAATATTTTAAATCTAATGTGGATTTAAAAGACTTAGAAAAAAAACCTTGGCTCTTTTTTGGGGATTGCTGTAATTTACAGTGATTTCCGTCGTTATTTACTTATACCAATTAGCTTATCTTATTTCTAAAAGTAAGTTAAACAGCAAACAGCCCACGTGTAGGTTCATCCCTTGGTCTATTTTGATCTTGCTCAAGTTTTAATTTTTTAGTCCCCTTTTCCCTTTTTTGACTTCGTTTAATAGTAGCTGCTTAAACAAAGTAGCCTACATCTATAACCCGAAGGATTATCCGTATTTCGGGACCGGCGCAGCTAGTTTTCATGTTCTAAAATGTTTGAAGGTCCTTTTTTCATTTTGTAACTAATATTTTACAGGTCAGTAGATTTGGTCTAGATATTGTTTCGAGGACAGTTTTTTCCGATTAAAAAAAAAAATACAACAATCTTAATCTAAACAACACCCCCTATAGAACATATACCAGGATCTATTTTTATCTCGTTTTGAAAATTCTATGGTAGACACTACTGTTCAACACTACTACTGCTACTGCTAACAACTCACGGCAGCACCAAGCCGCCTGAGGCCAACACGGCCACGCACGCTCCTCCTCCATCCCAATCTATTCAAAGCCTTTCTTTTTACACCCACCCACGAAGTTCCCATTTCCTTTAATCTGTCATCCTTAATCCGCACATCGTGCCCTAGCCACCTCAACCTTTCTTTTATTATAGCCCTAGAGAGTGGTATTGAACCACATTTTTCGAATAGCCTATCATAGGCAGCGCGCTAGCGCTGCCTAAGTAAAGAACGATGTGGGCACAATGTGTTTTTTTTTTCTCCATACCCGGGCACTTCGTATCGAAGGAGTCGTCATAGAAATTTCGAAAAGAACTCATTCGATTGGAAATTGGAGTGGCTAGTGCCCGTTTTAATAGTCGAAAGTGATTGAAGGGCAACTAGCCCCCTCCCCAAAGCCCATCATTCCCCCAAATACGTTCAATAAAAATTTTGAGATAGCTATTTTGTTCAGCGTAGTTGATTTCCAGATAGAAAATATATTTTTGAGGAGGACACTCCCCACAACCCACGGGGCAAGGGTTTTAAGTTATGCCCTGGAGCATATAAGGTTCTTATAGAAGCCGATGTCGTAGAAACTTCAAAAAAGGCTCATGCGATTGAAAATTCAAAGGTCTAGTGCCCTTTTTAATAGTCAAAAGTGGTTGGAGGACAACTAGCCCCTCCCCACGCTCATCATTCCCCCAAACACATCCAATCAAAGTAATGAGACAGCTATTTTGTTCAACGTAGTTGATTTCCAGAGAGAAAATATCTTTTTGTGGAGGACACTCCCCCACAACCTTCGGGGCAAGGGTTTTAAGTTATGCCCTGGGGGCATATAAGGTTTTTATAAAAGGCGTTGTTGTAGAAACTTCAAAAAAAACTCATTCGATTGGAAATTCAAAGGGCTAGTGCCCTTTTTTATAGTCGAAACTGATTGGCGGGCAACTAGCCCCCCCCCCCCCACGCCCCTAATTCCCCCAAACACATCCAATCAAAATTTTGAGATAGCCATTTTGTTCAGCGTAGTTGATTTCCAGAGAGAAAATATCTTTTTGTGGAGGACACTCCCCCACAACCTTCGGGGCAAGGGTTTTAAGTTATCGCCCTGGGGGCATATAAGGTTTTTATAAAAGGCGTTGTCGTAGAAGCTTCAAAAAAGACTCATTCGATTGGAAATTCAAAGGGCTAGTGCACTTTTTTATAGTCGAAAGTGATTGGAGGGCAACTAGCCCCCCCCACGCCCATAATTCCCCCAAACACATCCAATCAAAATTTTGAGATAGCCATTTGTTCAGCGTAGTTTATTTCCAGATCGAAAATATCTTTTTGAGGAGGACACTCCCCGACAACCCTCGGGGCAAGTTTTTTAAGTTATGTCCTAGGGGCATATAAGGTTTTATAGAAGGTGTTGTCGTAGAAACTTCAAAACAGGTTCATTCGATTGGAAATTCAAAGGACTAGTGCCCATTTTAATAGTCAAAAGTGATTGGAGGGCAACTAGCCCCCCCCCTCCCCCATGCCCATCATTCCCCCAAACACATCCAATCAAAATTTTAAGATAGCCATTTTGTCCAGCGTAGTTGATTTCCAGATATAAAATATGTTTATGAGGAGAACACTTCCCTACGACCCTCGGGGCAAGGGTTTTGAGTTATGCCCTGGGGGTTTATAAGGTTTTTATAGAAAACGTTGTCGTAAAAACTTCAAGAAAGGCTCATTTGATTGGAAATTCAAAGCGCTAGTACCCTTTTCTAATAGTCGAAAGTGATTGGAGGGCAACTAGCCCCCCCCCCACGCCCATCATTCCCCGAAACACATCCAATGAAAATTTTGAGATAGCCATTTTGTTCTGCGTACTTGATTTCCACACAGAAAATTTGTTTTCGAAGAGGACACTCCCCCACAACCCTCAGGGCAAGAGTTTTAAGTTTTACGCTGGGGGTATGTGAGGTTTTTATAGAAGGCGTTGTTGTAAAAACTTCAAAACGGGCTCAATCGATTGAAAATTCGAAGGGCTAGTACCCTTTTCAATAATTAAAAGCGAATGGTGTGCAACTAGCCCCCTCCCCCACGCCCATCATTCCCCCAAACACATCCAATCAAAATTTTGACATAGCCGTTTTGTTCAGCGTAGTTGATTTCCAGATAGAAAATTTGTTTTTGAGGAGGACACTCACCCACAACCCTCAGGGCACGAGTTTTAAGTTATGCCCTTGGGGCATATAAGGTTTTTATAGAAGGCGTTGTCGTAGAAACTTCAAAACAGGCTCATTTGATTATAAATTCAAACGGCTAGTGCCCTTTTTAATAGTCGAAAGTGATTGGAGTGTAATTAGCACCCCCCCCCCTCTCACACCCTTCATTCCCCCAAACACATCCAATCAAAATTTTGAGATAGCAATTTTGTTCAGTGTAGTTGATTTCTAAGATAAATCCCCCATAGCCCTCAGGGCAAGGGTTTTAAATTATGTCCTGGAGGTATATAAGGTTTTTAAAGAAGGCGTTGTCGTAGAAGCTACAATAAAAGATCATTCGACTGGAAATTCAAAGGACTAGCGCCCTTTTTAATAATCGAAAGTGATTGGAGGGCAATTAGCCCCCCACACCCTAAATACCCCCAAAAATATCCAAAAAAATTTTGAGATAGCCATTTTGTTCAGGGTAGTTGATTTCCAGATAGAAAACACTAAGGAGGACACTCATCCACAACCCTCAGGGCAAGGATTATAAGTTATGCCCTGGGGGCATATAAGGTTTTTATTGAAATCTTTGTCGTAGAAACATGAAAAAGGGCTCATTTGATTTGAAATTCAAAGGACTAGAGTAGAAGGGCCTTATTGACTCCGAACAGCACACCATATATGGGCATAGAGTCCGAACAGCACACCATATATGGGCATAGAGTCCCTAGGGAGAACACGTGGTTAATGGGGTCAATAACCTTTTTCTCCAGGTGTGTTTTTGGCACGCTCTCAGCGAATGCTATGCCGTCCAGGAATTTGGAACACCTGTGCTGTCGACCTCGATTCACCTATCGTGAATCAATAATTCCCCTTAGAAACAACAAATTAATTCCCCTTTCTTGACAGATCCATCAACCAATGACATCATCTGTCAGACTTTAAAAATTTTTGCCTAGAAACGATTCTCCAGGAATAGATCCAAGTCATTAATGTCTTTGCCTCGGAAACAACTCTTTTGGTCGAACTCCAAAGGATATTAATAAACATTGCCATGGAAACAACTCTCCAAGAAACATCTTAGCGATGAATTGTTTTAGCGCGGGAATCAGGTTTCTTATTAATTTGAAATGCATTAGCGCAGAGATGCCAAAAACAAAAGGAACACGCTGAAATTACGTTTAGGGATTATTTGGGCGAAACTGTTTTAGACAGGTTATGGAATTATTTCGACGAAACAGTTAGAGACATTTTAAAAGAAGATTTTAGAAGAGAATTTGAGGGTGAAACTCTGTGGTCGTTATAATACACAAGTTTCATTTGAACAGTATCGTGAGGTCCTCTACCCCAACCCCAAAGGGTTCCGATCCCCACCACCCCAACCCCGAAGGAAGCGCTCGGTCCCCAAGGGTCCCCCAAGCTCCCAAAGAGCCCCAGCCCCCCAAACGCCTTCCACAGACCCTCAAAGGCCCTCCCCCGGTCCTCAAGGGGCCCCCAGACCCTCAAAGGTCCCCCGGACCCCAAACGCTCTCCTCAGACCCTCAAAGGCCCTCCCCTGGTCCTCAAGGGTCCCCCAGACCCTCAAAGGTCCCCCGGACCCCAAACGCTCTCCTCAGACCCCAAAGGCCCTCCCCAGGTCCGCAAGGGCCCCCCAGACCCCCAAAGGTCCCCCGGACCCCCAACGCTCTCCTCAGACCCTCAAAGGCCCTCCCCTGGTCCTCAAGGGTCCCCCGGACCCCCAAAGGGCCCCCGGACCCCAAATGCCCTCCCCCAGACCCCCAAATGTCCCCCGACCCCAAACGCTCTCCTCAGACCCTCAAAGGCCCTCCCTGGTCCTCAAGGGCCCCCGGACCCCCAAGGGCCCCCGGACCCCCAAAGGGCCCCCCGGACCCCAAATGCCCTCCCCCAGTCCTCAAAGGTCCCCCGGGACCGAGTAGCGCCGTGGGCCAGGAAAGCGCCGCAGGGGGATGCGCCGCAGGGGATGCGCCGCGAGTCGGGGGAAGCGCCGCAGGGGATGCGCCGCAGGGAGGCGCCGCTGGGAGGCGCCGCAGGAATGCGCCACAGGGATGCGCCGCTGGAATGCACCACAGGGATGTGCCGCAGGGATGCGCCGCAGGATGTGCCGCGGGGATGCGCCGCGGGTCAGGAATGCGCCGCAGGGATGCGCCGCAGGAATGCGCCGCAGGGATGCGCCGCAGGGATGCGCCGCAGGGATGCGCCGCAGGGATGAAGTTGAACTTTTCTTCTTCCGGGAAAATATTTGGAACAGAACTTTATATTTTTTCTTCTCTTTGAGAAAGGTCGGAATTGAATTTAAGAAAATTTAGAATTAAAGTGAAACTTTTTATCTTCATGGAAAATAATCTGTGTAAGCTTTTTATTTTCTTTGGAGAAATTAGAATTGAATTGTGTTCTTTGGTAAAATTCAGAAGAGAACTTGAACTTTTCTATCTTCTATGAAAAATTTGGAACAGTATTTTAAATTTTTTCATCTCTTTGAGAAAAATCTGAATTGAAGTGGAAACTTTTTATATTATTTTTGGAAAATAGAATTGATCAATAACTTATTTCATTTTCATTGAGAGAATTCAGAATCGAAGATGAACTTTTCTTCTTCTGGGAAAATATTTGGAACAGAAGTTTAAATTTTTTCATCTCTTTGAGAAAGGTCGGAATTGAATTTAAGAAAATTTAAAATTAAAGTGAAACTTTTTATCTTCATTGAAAATAATCAGAATCATAGTATAACTTTTCCTATCTTCTACGGAAAAATTTAGAATTGAACTTTAAATTTTTCATGTCTTGGTGAACTTAAAACTGAAGTGGAAGCTTTTTATTTTCTCTGGAGAAATTAGAATTGAATTATGTTCTTTGGTAAAATTCAGAAGAGAACTTGAACTTTTCTATCTTCTATGAAAAATTTAGAACAGTATTTTCAATTCTTTCATCTGTTTGAGAAAAATCGGAATTGAAATGGAAATTTATATATTATTTTAGGAAAATAGAATTGATATGGGTAAATACACAAAAACTCACACACGCACAAAATCTTACACACACACACACACAAAAACTTACACACAAAAAAAAAACAAATACAAACACAAAAACCACCACACAAACAAAAACAAACACGCACACAAAAAATTACACACACACACAAAAAAATAAACCCACAAATAAAATAACACACACAAAAAAAACTAACACACACACAAAAAATTACACACACACAAAAAATTACACACACATAAAAACTTACACACACAAAAAAACTTACACACACACAAAAAACATAAACAAACACAAAAAATTAAACAAAAAAAAAAACTTTCTCACACATAAAAACTTACACACAAACAAAAACTTACACACACACAAAAAAATACACACACAAAAAAAAACATACACACACAAAAACTTAAACACACACAAAAACTAAAACACACACAGAAACATACACACACACACAAAAACCTACACACACGCAAAAACTTACACACACACAAAAAATTATACAAACAAAAAAACTTACACACACACATACAAACATACACACACACAAAAACTTACACATACACAAAAACATACACACACAAAAAAACTTACACACACACAAAAACTTATACATACATAAAAACTTACACACACACAAAAACTTACACACACAAAAAAACTTACACAAAAAAAAAAAAATAACACACAAAAAAAAAATTAAAGACAAAAAAAAAATTACACACACACAAAAAAACTTACACACACACAAAAACTTACACACTCACAAAAAATTACACAAACAAAAAAACTTACACACACAAAAAAACATACAAAAACACACAAAAATTACACACACAAAAACTGACACACATACAAAAAAATTACACACACACAAAAACTTACACACACACAAAAACTTACACACACATAAACTTACACACACACAATGACTTACACACACACACACATAAAAATACAAAAACACACAGACAATAAAAATCTAACACAAAAAATATATAAAAACAAAGCAAAAAAAAACCATAAACCAAAAATACACACACACACAAACAAATACGCACACAAAAAAAAATACAAATACATAAAAACTTACACACACACGAAAACTTACACACACACAAAAAATTACACACACAAAAAAAAAAACACGAACATAAAAAGAAAAAAAAAAACTTACTTAAAAAATCACACATATAAATTAACTAAAAAACCCAAACAGAAACTTACACACACAAAAACTTACACACACACACAAAAACTAACACACACACAAAAAAATAAACACACACACAAAAACTTACACACACACAAAAACTTACACACACACAAAAAAAACACTTACACACACAAAAACTTAAACACACATAAAAATTAACACACACACAAAAATTTACACACAGAAAAAAACTTAAATACACACAAAAACATAAAACACCAAAAAAAAATAAAACAAAAAACAAACAATAAAAACACACAAAAAAGAAAACAAGCACAAAAAAGATAACACACAAAAAAAAACAAAAAAGCACAAAAAATAAAACCAAAACAAAAAACAAAAAAGAAATAAAATACACACAAAAACCTTACACAAAAAAAAAACTTAAATTCACACACAAAAACTTACACAAGCACAAAAAAACTTACATACTTACAAAAAAACCTTAAACACACACAAAAAATAAAATACACACAAAAAACTTACACACACAAAAAAAAAACTAACCTACACACAAAAAAACTTACACACACACAAAAAATAAAACACACAAAAAAAATTACACACACACACACAAAATCCTCCACACAAAAAAACACTAACAAACTAAAACGAAAAAATCCACACACAAAAACTTACACACACAAAAAAACATACACACACAAAAACAGACACACACAAAAATACTCACACACACACAAAAACTTACACACACACAAAAAATTATACACACGCACACAAAAACTTACACACACACAAAAACTAACACACACACAAAAAATTACACAAACACAAAAAAATTACACACACACAAAAACATACACAAACACAAAAACTTAAACACACACACAAAAACTTAAACACACACAGAAACTTACAAACACAAAAAAACATACACACACAAAAAAAAATAAACAAACAAAAAAACTTACACACACACAAAAAACTTTCGAACAAACAACAGCTTACACACACACAAAAACTTACACACACAAAAAAAAACAACGACACACCAAAAAAATTAAAAGCTTATACAAATTTACACACACACAAAAAATTTAAGCCAAACACAAACTTACACACACACAAAAACTTACAAATAAAAAAAAACATACACACACACACAAAAACTTAAACACACAAAAAAAAAAAAAAACACACAAAAAAATAAACACTCACAAAAACATACACACACAAACAAACTTATACACACACAAAAACTTACACACACATAAACTTACACACACACAATGACTTACACACACACACACACACATAAACTTACAAACACACACAGAAACTTACACACACACAAAGACTTACACACACACACAAAAACTTACACACACACAAAAACTTACACACACACACATAAACAAACGCACACACAAAAACTGACACACACAAAAAAACTTACACACACACAAAAACAAACACACACATAAAAACATACACACACACAAAAACTAACACACACAAAAAAACTTGCAAACACAAAAAAAATATTACGCACACACAAAAAATAAAACATACAAACAAAATTACACACACACAAAAAAAAAACAAAGAAACAGAAAAAAACAAACAAAAACAAACAAACTGAAACACACACAAAAATTTACATACACACAAAACTTACATACACACAAAAACCTTACACACCCAAAAAACTTACACACACACGAAAACTTACACAAACACAAAAACTTACACACACACAAAAAATAACACAAGAGAAGAAAAATACACACACAAAAAAATAAACACACACTACATAAAAAAAAGTAATTAAATACAAACACATACAATACACACAAAAAAAAATAACAATCAAACAACAAAATACAACGAGAACAAAAAAACTAACACACACACAAAAACCTTACACACACAAAAACTTACATACACAAAAAAAAAATACACACACACAAAAACTAACACACACACAAAAACTAACACACACACAAAAACTTACACACACATAAAAACTTACACACACACAAAAACTTAAACACACACAAACACTTACACACAAAAAAAAACTTACACACACACACAAAAAATTACACACACACACAAAAAATAACTTAAACACAAATAATAACACACACACAAAAAAAAACTTACACACACACAAAAACTTACACACACACACAAAAACTTAAACACACACAAAAACTTACACACACACACAAAAGCTTACACACACAAAAACTTACATACACACACAAAAACTTAAACCCACACGCAAAAACTTACATGTACACAAAAACTTACATGCACACAAAAACTTACACACACACACACAAAACTAACAAATACGCACAAAAACTTAAACACACACACAAAAACTTACACACACACAAAAACTTACACACACACACACACACACACAAAAAATAACACAAGCACACTAAAACTAACATGCACAAAAAAAATTACACACACACACACACACACGAAAACTTAAACACACAAACGACAAAAATTACACACACAAAAGATAAGACACACAAAAACTTACACACACACACACACAAAAACTTACACCCACACTCAAAAACTTACACCCACACTCAAAAACTTACAAGCACACAAAAACTTACATTTACACAAAAACTTACACATACACTCAAACTTACACACACTCTCAAAAACTTACACACACACACAAAAACTTACACACACACACGAAAACTTACGCACACACACACACACACACACACACATACACACAAAAAACTTACACATGCACACGAAAACTTACATGCACATAACAACTTACATGCACACAAAAACTTACACACACGCAAAAAATCTTACACGCACACACAAAAACTTACACACACACACGAAAACTTACACACACACACGAAAACTTACACACACACACACAAAAACTTACACACACACACATGAAAAATCACAGACACACACTAAAACTTACACACACACTCAAAAACTTACACACACACAAAAACTTACACACACACACACACACAAACAAACTTACACATGCACACGAAAACTTACATGCACACAAAAACTTACATGCAAAAAAACTTACACACACACACACACACACACACACAAAAAACTCACACACACACACACACACACGAAAACTTACATGCACACAAAAAAAAACACACACACACACACACACACACACACACAAAAACTTACACACACACGCCAAAACTTACACACACACAAAAACTTACACACACACACACACAAACACACACAAACACAAACAATAAAAAACAACCTCCAAAAAAACACACAAAAACACACAAAAAAACTAAAAAAAACACACACACACACACAAAACTTAAACAAACACACACTAAAACTCACATACACACTCAAAAACTGACACACACAAAAACTTACACACACACACACACAAACTTACACACACACACACACAAAAAACTAACACACACACACAAAAACACACAAACGTACAAACACACACAAAAAATAAAAAACAAAAACAAAATCAAATACAAAAAAAAAAATACACACACACACAAAAAAAAACACACAAACACGAACAATTACACACACACACACACACACACACAAACTAACACAATCACACTAAAACTTACATTAACACAAAAAATTACACACACACTCACACACACACGAAAACTTACACAAACACACACATGCCCGCAAAAGCTTAGACAAGCAAAAACTAACACAGACTCACAAAAAATAACACACACACACAAAAACTTACACACACACACACTAAAACTTACTCACACACACGAAAACTTACACACACACACCATAAGTTACACACATACAAAAACTTACACACTTAACGTATCACAGTTACATTGTCTTAATTTTTCAAATTTCATTTTGAATTTCTGTCGTGAAATGCAAGAGTTGGAATATTTCAGTAGTGACTTGTTGTGTTTTACCTTCTCACAGTTACATTCTCTTGATTTTTCAAAGTTCATTTTGATTTTCTGTCATGAAATGCAAGAGTTGGAAAATTGGGGTCTTAGTCCACCAGCCCGAATGGTGGAAATCCACTAGCTCAGTATTGGGGTCCCAGTCCACCAGCCTGAACGGTGGAAATTCAGTAGCTCAGAATTGGGGTCTTAGTCCACCAGCCTGAATGGTGGAAATCCCCTCGCTCAATATTGGGGTCTCAGTCCACCAGTCTGAATGGTGGAAATTCACTGTTTAAGTTAGGTTAGGTTAACTTATCATGAGCGCTCATGATAAGTTAACCTAACCTTTTCCGGCAGTATGGTTAGGTTAGGCTAGATTAAGTTAGGTTAGGTTAAGTTAGGTTAGGTTAGCCCACGTACGCTTCACTTAGGTTAGCTTAGGTTAGGTGAGAGACAGGCAAAAAGTTAGGTGTATGATTAGGTTAGGTTAGGTTAGATTAAAATAGGTTAGGTTAAGTTAGGTTAGGCTAGGTTAGCCTACGTACGCGCGTACGTAGACTAACCTAGCCTAACCTAACTTAACCTAACCTAACTTAATCTAACCTGGCCTAACCTAATCATACACCTAACTTTTGCCTGTCTCTCACCTAACCTAAGCTAACCTAAGTGAAGCGTACGTGGGCCTAACCTAACTTAACCTAACCTAACTTAATCTAGCCTAACCTAACCATACTCGCCGGAAAAGGTTAGGTTAACTTATCATGAGCGCTCATGATAAGATAACCTAACCTAACTTAAACATTGAATTTCCACCATTCAGACTGGTGGACTGAGACCCCGATATTGAGCTAGTGGATTTCCACCATTCAGGCTGGTGGACTAAGACCCCAATTCTGAGCTAGTGAATTTCCATCGTTCAGGCTGGTGGACTGGGACCCCAATACTGAGCTCGTGGATTTCCACCATTCGGGTTGGTGGACTAAGACCCCAATTTTCCAACTCTTGCATTTCATGACTGGAATTCAAAATGAACTTCGAAAAATCAAGAGAATTTAACTGTGAGAAGGTAAAGCACAACAACTCACTACTGAAATATTCCAACTCTTGCATCTCACGACAGAAATTCAAAATGAAATTTGAAAAATTAAGACAATGTAACTGTGATATGGTAAGTGTGTAAGTTTTTGTATGTGTGTAAGTTTTGGCGTGTGTGTGTGTAAGTTTTCGTGTGTGTGCGTAGTTTGTGTGTGTGTGTGTAAGTTTTTTGTGTGTGTGTAAGTTTTTGTGCGTGTGTGTAAGTTTTGTGTGTGTAAGTTTGGGTGCATGTAAGTTTTGTGTGCATGTAAGTTTTTGTGTGGGTGTAAGTTTTGTGTGTGTGTGTGTAAGTTTTTGTGTGTCTAAGCTTTTGTGTGTAAGTTTTGACGTGTGTGTGTGTAAGTTTTCGTGTGTGTGTGTGTGTGTGTAAGTTTTTGTGTGGATTTTTGTTTTAGTGTGGTTGTGTAAGTTTGTGTTTGTGTGTGTGTGTGTGTGTAAGTTTTTGTGTATGTGTGTAAGTTTTTTGGAGTGTGTGTAAGTTTTTGTGCGTGTGTGTTATTTTCTGTGTGCATGTAAGTTTTTGTGTGCATGTAAGTTTTTGCATGTGGGTGTTAGTTTTTGTGTGTGTGTGTAAGTTTGTGTGTGTCTAAGATTTTGTGTGTGTGTGTTATTTTTTGTGTGTGTTTGTAAGTTTGTGTGTGTTTGTGTGTGTGTGTAAGTTTTTTGTGTGTGTGTGTGTGTATGTTTGTGTGTGTGTGTGTGTGTAAGTTTTTGTGTGTGTAAGTTTTGGCGTGTGTGTGTGAGTTTTATTGTGTGTGTGTGTAAGTTTTGTGTGGATGTGTGTTTGTGTTTGTAAGTTTTTGTGAGTGTGTTTGTAAGTTTTTGTGCGTGCTTGTGTGAGTTTTTGTTGTGTTTTTGTGTAAGTTTTTGTGTGTGTGTGTGTGTGTGTGTAATTTTGTTTTGTTTATTTTTTTTTTTAGTGTGTGTTTATTTTATCGTGTTTGTGTTTTTTTGAGTTTTGTGTGTGTGTGTAAGTTTTTGTGTGCATGTAAGTTTTCGTATGTGTGTGTGTGTGTGTGTGTAAGTTTTGTGTGTTTGTGTGTGTGTGTGTGTAAGTTTTTGTGTGCATGTAAGTTTTTGTGTGCATGTGTAAGTTTTTGTGTGTGTGTGTGTGTGTGTAAGTTTTTGTGTGTGTGTAAGTTTTGGAGTGTGTGTGTAAGTTTTCGTGTGTGTGTGTTATTTTTAGTGTGTGTTTGTGTAATTTTGTGTGTCTGTGTGCGTTTTTTTTAGTGTGTGTTATTATTATTTATTTGTTTTTTTTTTTTAAAATTTTTATATAGTATTTGTTGTATATATTGATTTTTTTAGTTTGATATTTATAGTTGTTTTTTTCATTTTATTTTTATGGTGAATGTGTATTTTTTGTTTGTGTATTTGTGTGTGTTTGTGTGTGTGAGCATTAGTTTTATTGTGTGTGTGTTAGTTTTTGTGTGTGAGTGTAATTTTTTGATAGTGTGTGTAATTTTTAGTGTGTGTGTAAGTTTTTGTGTACATGTAAGTTTTTGTGTGCATGTAAGCTTTTGCGTGTGGGTGTAAGTTTTTGCGTGTGTGTGTTAGTTTGTGTGTGTTTGTGTGTTAGTTTTTGGGTGTATAAGCTTTTTTGTGTTTATGTATTTAAGTGTGTGTGTGTGTATGTTTTCGTGTGTGTGTGTGTGTGTATTTTTGTTTGTGAATGTTAGTTTTAGTGTGCATGTGTAAGTTTTTGTGTGTGTGTGTGTGTGTGTGTAAGTTTTTGTGTGTGAGTAAGTTTTTGTGTGTGTGTGTAAGTTTTTGTGCGTGTGTGTAAGTTTTGTGTGTGTGTGTTTTAGTTTTTGTGTGCATGTAAGTTTTTGTGTGCATGTAAGTTTTTGCGTGTGGGTGTAAGTTTTTGTGTGTGTGTGTGTAAGTTTTTGTGTGTCTAAGCTTTTGTGTGTGGGTGTAAGTTTTTGTGTGTGTTTAAGTTTTTGTTTGTGTGTGTAAGTTTTTGTGTGTGTGTAAGTTTTTTTTTGTGTGTCTGTAAGTTTTTGTGTGTGCTGTAAGTTTTTGTGTGTGTGTGTAAGTTTTTGTGTGTGTGTGTAAGTTTTTGTGTGTGTGTAAGTTTTTGTGTGTGTGTAAGTTTTTGTGTGTGTGTAAGTTTTCGTGTGTATGTAAGTTTTTATGTGTGTGTAAGTTTTTGTGTGTGTGTAAGTTTTTTTTTATGTATGTTAGTTTTTGTGTGTGTGTAAGTTTTTTTGTGCGTGTGTAAGTTTTTGTGTGTGTATGTAATTTTTTTGTGTGTGTAAGGTTTTTGTGTGTATTTAAGTTTTTGTGTGTATGTAGTGTGTGTTTAAGTTTTTGTGTGTGTAAGTTTTTGTGTGTGTGTAAGTTTTTTTGTGAGTGTGTAAGTTTTGTGGGTGTTTTAGGTTTTTTTGTGTATGTAAGTTTTTTTGTGTGTGTAAGTTTTTGTGTGTGTGTTAGTTTTTGTGTGTGTTTAATTTTTTGTGTGTGTGTTTTTTTTTTTGTGTGTGTGTAAGTTTTTGTGTGTGTGTGTGTAAGTTTTTGTGTGTGTGTGTGTAAGTTTTTGGGTGTGTGTAAGTTTTTGTGTGTGTGTTAGTTTTTATGTGTGTGTAAGTTTTCGTGTGTGTGTTTGTTTTTGTGTGTGTGTAAGTTTTTGTGTGTGCGTAAGTTTTTGTATGTGTGTGTATGTTTTTGTGTGTGTGTGTAATTTTTTGTGTGTGTGTGTAAGTTTTTGTGTGTGTGTAAGTTTCTGTGTGTGTTTGTATGTTTATGTGTGTGTGTGTGTGTGTAATTGTTTATGTTTGTTTTAGTTTATGTTCGTTTAAGTTTTTGTTGTTGGGTTAGTTTTTGTGTGTGTGTAATTTTGTCTTTTTTGTTTTAAGTTTTTGTTTGTTTTATATTTTTTTTTTTTTTTAAGTTTTTGTGTGTGTGTATTTGTTTTTTTTTTTTTAATTTTTTTTTTGTGTGTAATTTTTTGTGTGTGTGTAAGTTTTTTTGTGTGTTTTTAATTTTTTTTGTTGTTGTAAGTTTTTGTGTGTGTGTAAGTTTTTTTTGTGTGTGTAAGTATTTTTGTGTGTTTGTAAGTTTTTGTTTGTTTGTAAGTTTTTTTTTGTATAATTTTTTGTTTGTGTTTAAGTTTTTTTGTTTGTGTAATTTTTTGTTTGTGTGTAAGTTTTTGTGTGTGTGTTAGTATTTTGTGTGTGTGTGTAAGTTTTTGTGTGTGTTTTTGTTCTTGTGTTTTTGTAAGTTTTTGTTTGTGTGGTTGTTTTTTTGTGTGTGTGTTTTATTTTTTTTGTGTGTGTTAGTTTTTGAGTGTGTTTAAGTTTTTTTTGTTTTTATGTAAGTTTTTTTTTTTTGTTTGTTATTTTCTTTTTTTTTTTTAAGTTTTTTGTTTTTTTTAGGTTTTTTTGTAAGTGATTAATTTATTTTTTGATTGTGTTATTTTTTTGTTGTGAATTTACTTTTTTTTTGTTTGTAAGTTTTTTGTGTTTATGTAAGTTTTTTTGTGTATGTAGTGTGTGTTTAAGTTTTTGTGTGTGTAAATTTTTGTGTGTGTATAAGTTTTTTGTGCGTGTGTAAGTTTTTTTGTTTGTGTAAGTTTTGTGTGTGTTTGGAAGTTTTTTGGGTGTGTAAGGTTTTTTTGTGTCTGTAAGTTTTTGTGTGTTTGTAAGTTTTTGTGTGTGTGTAAGTTTTTTTGTGTGTGTAAGTTTTTTTGTGTATGTAAGTTTTTTTTTGTGTGTGTAAGTTTTTGTTTGTTTGTAATTTTTTTTGTGTGTGTGTAAGTTTTTGTGTTTGTGTGTAAGTTTTTGTGTGTGTGTAAGTTTTTGTATGTGTGTAAGTTTTTATGTGTGTGTATGTTTTTGTGTGTTTGTTAGTTTTTATGTTTGTGTGAGTTTTTGTGTGTAAGTTTTTGTGTGCGTGTGTGTTTTTTTTTGTGTGTGTGTGTGTTAGTTTTTGTGTGTGTGTTTTGGTTTGTGTGTGTGTGTAAGTTTCTGTGTGTTTGTGTTTGTTTATGTGTGTGTGTGTGTGTGTAAGTAATTATGTGTGTGTATGTTTTTGTGTGTGTGAGTGTTTGTTTGTGTGTAAGTTTTTTTGTTTGTGTAAGTTTTTTGTGTGTGTGTAAGTTTATGTGTGTGTAAGTTTTGTGTGTGTGTGTAAGTTTTTGTGTGTGTGTAAGTTTTTTTTTGTGTTTGTGTAATTTTTTGTGTTTGTGTAAGTTTTTGTTTGTGTGTAATTTTTTTTATGTGTGTGTAAGTTTTTGTTTGTGTGTAGGTTTTTGTGTATGTGTTAATTTTTTTTGTGTGTGTAATTTTTTGTGTGTTTGTAAGTTTTTTTGTGTTTGTAATTTTTTGTGTGTATAAGTTTTTGTTTTTGTTTTTGTTTGTGTGTTTGTGTAAGTTTGTTTTGTTGTGTATGTTTTTGTGTGTGTTTATTATTGTGTGTGTTTTTGTAAGTTTTTGTGTGTGTGTAATTTTGTGTTTGCTTGTAAGTTTTTGTGTGTGTGTGTAGTTTTTGTGTGTGTGTAAGTTTTTGTGTGTGTGTAAGTTTTTGTGTGTGTTTAAGTTTTTGTGTGTGTGTAAGTTTTTTTTTGTGTGTGTAAGTTTTTGTGTGTGTGTAAGTTTTTGTGTGGGTGTAAGTTTTTGTTTGTGTGTAAGTTTGTGTGTGGGTTTTAGTTTTTGTGTGTGTGGCAGTTTTTGTGTGTGTGTTAGTTTTTTGTGTGTTTGTTAGTTTTTGTGTGTGTGTGTGTGTGTAAGCTTTTGTGTGTGTGTGAGTTTTTGTGTGTGTACCCATATCAATTCTATTTTCCTAAAATAATATAAAAATTTTCACTTCAATTCAGATTTTTCTCAAACAGATGAAAGAATTTAAAATACTGTTCTAAATTTTTCATAGAAGATAGAAAAGTTCAAGTTCTCTTCTGAATTCTACCAAAGAACATAATTCAATTCTAATTTCTCCAGAGAAAATAAAAAGCTTCCACTTCAGTTTTAAGTTCACGAAGACATGAAAAATTTAAAGTTCACTTCTAAATTTTTCCGTAGAAGATAGGAAAAGTTATACTATGATTGTGATTATTTTCCATGAAGATAAAAAGTTTCACTTTAATTCTAAATTTTCTTAAATTCAATTCCGACCTTTCTCAAAGAGATGAAAACATTTAAAGTTCTGTTCCAAATATTTTCCCGGAAGAAGAAAAGTTCAACTTCGATTCTGAGTTTTCTCAATGAAAATGAAATAAGTTATTGATCAATTCTATTTTCCCAAAATAATAAAAAAAGTTTCCACTTCAGTTCAGATTTTTCTCAAAGAGATGAAAAAATTTAAAATACTGATCCAAATTTTTCTTACAAGATAGAAAAGTTCAAGTTCTCATCTGAATTTTACCAAAGAACATAATTCAATTCTAATTTCTCCAGAGAAAATAAAAAGCTTCCACAGATTATTTTCCATGAAGATAAAAAGTTTCACTTTAATTCTAAATTTTCTTAAATTCAATTCCGACCTTTCTCAAAGAGATGAAAAAATTTAAAGTTGTTCCAAATATTTTCCCGGAAGAAGAAAAGTTCAACTTCATCCCTGCGGCGCATCCCTGCGGCGCATCCCCTGCGGCACTTTTCTGACCTGCGGCGCATCCCTGCGGCACATCCTGCGGCGCATCCCTGCGGCGCATCCCTGCGGCGCATCCTGCGGCGCATCCCCTGCGGCGCATCCCCTGCGGCGCATCCCCTGCGGCGCATCCTTGCGGCGCCCCCCAGCGGCACCTCCCTGCGGCGCATCCCCTGCGGCGCTTCCCCCGACTCGCGGCGCAGCCCCGGCGGCGCATCCCCCGGCGGCGCTTTCCGGGCCCGCGGTACTTCTCGGGCCCGGGGGACCTTTGAGGACGGGGGGTGGGATTTGGGGTGCCGGGGGGCCCTTGGGGGGTCCGGGGGCCCGTTGCGGAGCCAGGGAAGGCCGTTGTGGGTCTAAGGAGAGCGTTTGGGGTCCGGGGGACCTTTGGGGGTCTGGGGGAGGGCATTTGGGGTCCGGGGGACCCTTGGGGTCAGGGGACCCGAGGACCAGGAGGGCCTTTGAGGGTCTGAGGAGAGCGTTTGGGGTCCGAGGGACCTTTGGGGGTCTGGGGGGCCCTTGAGGACCAGGGGAGGGCCTTTGAGGGTCTGAGGAGAGCGTTTGGGGTCCGGGGGACCTTTGGGGGTCTGGGGGAGGGCATTTGGGGTCCGGGGGGCCCTTTGGGGATCCGGGGGACCTTTGAAGACAATGGTGAGGGCTATTGAGGGTCTGAGGAGCGACTGTGGGGTCGTAGGGAGCTGGGAGGAGGTGGGGGGCCCTTGAGGACCAGCGGAGGGCCTGTGAGGGTCTGAGGAGAGCGTTTGGGGGGCTGGGGCTCTTTGGGAGCTTAGGGGACCTTTGAGGATCGAGCGCTTCCTTCGGGGTTGGGGTGGTGGGGATCGGAACCCTTTGGGGTTGGGGTAGAGGACCTCACGACACTGTTCAAATGAAACTTGTGTATTATAACGACCACAGAGTTTCAACCTCAAATTCTCTTCTAAAATCTTCTTTTAAAATGTCTCTAACTGTTTCGTCGAAATAATTCCATAACCTGTCTAAAACAGTTTCGCCCAAATAATCCCTAAACGTAATTTCAGCGTGTTCCTTTTGTTTTTGGCATCTCTGCGCTAATGCATTTCAAATTAATAAGAAACCTGATTCCCGCGCTAAAACAATTCATCGCTAAGATGTTTCTTGGAGAGTTGTTTCCATGGCAATGTTTATTAATATCCTTTGGAGTTCGACCAAAAGAGTTGTTTCCGAGGCAAAGACATTAATGACTTGGATCTATTCCTGGAGAATCGTTTCTAGGCGAAAATTTTTAAAGTCTGACAGATGATGTCATTGGTTGATTGATCTGTCAAGAAAGGTGAATTAATTTGTTGTTTCTAAGGGGAATTATTGATTCATGATAGGTGAATTGAGGTCGACAGCACAGGTGTTCCAAATTCCTGGACGGCATAGCATTCGCTGAGAGCGTGCCAAAAACACACCTGGAGAAAAAGACCATGGAGAAAGAGGTTATTGACCCCATTAACCACGTGTTCTCCCTAGGGACTCTATGCCCATATATGGTGTGCTGTTCGGACTCTATGCCCATATATGGTGTGCTGTTCGGAGTCAATAAGGCCCTTCTACTGACTAGTACCATTTTTAATAGTAAAAAGTCATTTGAGGGCAACTAACCCCCCTCTCTTGCCCACCGTTTCCTAAAACACATCCAATCAAAATTTTTAGTTAGCCATATTATTCAACGTAGTTAAAAATTTGGAAATTAGGCCTTTAAGGATGACAGCCTCTCCCCTCAAAGCCCTAAGGGCAAGGGTTGTAAGTTTTGCCCTGGGGGCATATAAAGTTTTTATTGAAAGCGTTGTCGTAGAAACTTCAAAAGGGCTCATTCAATTAGAAATTGGAAGGGCTAGTGCCTTTTTTAATATTTGAAAGTGATTGGATAGCGACTAACGCCCCTCTCACGACCACCATCTGCCCAAAAAAATCAAATCAAAATCTTGAGATAGTCATTTTGTCCAATATAGTTGAAAGGTCTGGAAATTAGGTCTTTGAGAATGATAACCCCCTCAGAGCATGGGCTGTAATTTATACCCTGGGGCATATAAGGTTTACATAGAAAGTTGTTTTATATGTTTTATAGAATAGATTTTAGTCTTCCTCAAATCCAATTTTTATATTTTTAAAAACTAAATGTTGACTTTAGATTAAATCAAAATGCACTGTGATAATGTTAATTCCCAATAAGGCATCTAAGCAGTATCCTAAGAACGACTGAGGGTATTATGTTCAAACGTTCGGGGCTACTTCTGCTCTTAAAATTTAACCAAATCCAAATAGCGAAAGTGTATCAAAGCTATCAAAGAAAGTAAACAGATATTTTTGCGAATAGTATCAAGTTTTCCATTACAAGTCAATTAGAGGAGTTATGAAACTAAATTAAACAGTACTATATGTGTCTAGATTTTAGAAAGGGTGTATGTTGTTAAAAATTGCTAAAACAAATTTCTCCGGCATACAAATAGAAGGCCAAACTATAAAGTCTTAAAAAAACGAAAAGATTTAAAGTATTATTTTCTTTTTCCCCGAAAAGACTATGTCAATATAGAAAGAACAGACATTAATTAAAAAAACCTTTTCCACAAAGTAAGTTTGTCAAAGAAAAGTAAAGAACTCCATTTAGCAAAAAATTAGCAAAAATAAAATAATCTACCAAGCGTGAAACTACCACAAATCAGCATTGATAAATAAATGAAATCAAAAACGAACAGAAATTACAATAATTAACCGAGTCAAACTCAAAACGAACAGAAATTAACATAAGTTGGGCGCAAAACCCCTATGCCTTCCCAAGGCCAGAACAAAAAATGTACTTTACTGAAAAAATACAAATGAATGTGTATTGTCAGTTTAATATACATATACTGATATTTAGTAATCAAAATGTTAATATTATTTGATTTACTAAAGTTATAAAAGTAAAAACATTTATAATCTCTGGAAAACATCTAGCAAATCTTCATCCACTTTTCTGAGCACCCATGCTTCAGAGCCATATTTGACCACTGTCATCACTGTAGCTTCTAATATTCTAATCTTGGTTTGCAGACTTATATTCCTATTCTTCCAAACTTTTTTTAACTGTGAAAAAACACCCCGAGCCTTGGCTATTCTACTTCTAACATCTTCACTGCTCCCACCATCTTTACTAATAATACTACCAAGGTAAGTGAAGCTGCACACCTGATCAATCTTTTCATTACCCAACGTCACCTTTTCATCTTCACTTATTCCTAGCCTTAGTGAGTTATTCTTTTTAACATTAATTTTCAAACCTATTCAAGAACCATGAACTCGCAAAACCTCTAAAACTTCATTGATTTTGCTCACAGTTTCATCTAGGATGCTTAAGCATAATCTAAGTCCAGGAAAGTTTATTTTCTCCGGTTGATTCTGAGTTGTCCCGGTGCCTTTTCGGTGCTTTCCTGTAAGATAAACTCCACCAAAATTAGCAACATAAAGAGGGATTGAAAGCAGCACTGATTAACCTGATTCACTACAAAACCAGCTGCTAACTTCATTTCCTACCTTAATCGCAGCAGTGTTACTCTCGTGCATAGCACTAATCACTTTAATGTATTTGTCTGGTATACCATACAAGGATAAAACCTATTACTAAAGCTCTTCTATCGACAGAATTGAACGCTTGCTCATAATCTATAGAACTGAGGACCAAAGGTGTTTGACAACTGAGGCACTTCTCAATTATTAGCCTAAGAGTGAAAATTTGGTCGACACATTCTCTACCTTTTCTAAAACCACACTGCTCTTCTCTTAAAACTTTGTCTACGGCATATCTCAGTCTAAAAAGTATCATATTACTAAGTGATTTACTACCCACTGAGACCAGACTAATGCCTCGATAATTACCACACTCACTTTTATCACCTTTCTTATAAAATGGCTTAATTAAGGTTTTCCTAAAATCGTTAGGTACTTCCCCTTTTTCAAAAATTCATAGTCATAATCTTCAGTAACTTATTGATACCCTCGGAGCCACCATATTTAAGGAACTCATTTACCACCCTATCAGCACCTGGAGCCTTATTATTTTTTAATCCTTTTAGTACTGTCACTAATTCTTCCTCACAAATCTTCCTTCATATCCAAGGTATCACAAACTTTTTCATTTTCCTCTACATCTTTCTCTGCAACTCTATCTTAGATAAGCAAATTCTCAAAATGTTTGGCCAATTTCTCTTTAGTTCTTTCCTTATCGCTAATTGTGGCCCCATTTCTGTTTTAACTGGGCCAAGTCCAGATTGACTACTCCCTCTCAATTTATGAACATGCCAGTACAATATTTACTATTATGCCGTCTAGCTGCATCTTCCAGACCCTCGGCAATTTTATCCATGGCCTCCAATTCACACATCCTTAGTTCATATTTTAATGCTTTCTCTGCTTTCTTTACATTCCTTTTGTTTTCATATGATCTATCACTCAGATAATTCTTGTACAAGTCCTTACTCCTTTCTATTAAACATAAAGCTTTTTCACTAATATTCTTAGCTGCAGTCCTAGCTTTCTCTCTTAAGACACCTTCAGCAACTTCTCAAATTATTTTTCTAAAATGATTCCAAACATGTTCCACATTATCAAATTTTAAACTCTTAAATTTAGTATTCAACTGTTCCTGGAAAGTTTCTCTCAAATTCTCATCCTGGAGTCTACCAACATCATAATGTTCTGGGAGGTAGTTACCTGTCAGGAATTTTAGTTTTAAATTAAGCCCAGACATTACTAGATTGTTATATTCACTTTTAACATGAACAACGACACTCCTATATATCATAATATCTTGAGCTTATCACGCCAGTCAGTGGTTTACATAAATATAATCAATAAGATTAGCTGTCTTACTATAACGTGAATACCATGTTAACTTATAAGCCATTTTATGACCAAACACCGTATTGGTTATAACTAGATTCTTATAACTACAAAATTGCAAAAGTCATAAAATGAGCTATTAGTACTCTATTATTAATACCTTCCCAGCCTAAACAAGACTTAGCAGCTTCCTAATTCATCATGGGCCCTACTCCTTGTCCATGTACCCATCCTTCCTGCCTGAGTAAACAAATTCTATATCACCTAATTTTAATGCTTCCTACCCCTGGGATATGAGTTTCTGAAACTCCTAGTAAGTCCAGTTCCAATCGTCTGAATTTCTCAGTCAAAATGTCGATACGATCGTCATTGCTTAACGTCGTCACATTTTTTAACATCAGTTCCAATTTTCATGTTCTTTAAATCATTGAAATTATTTTTGCCTCAGAAAAAGCAATAATATCGGATACCAGTGCAGGACGGGGATCACATATCTTCTCAAGTCTACACCGAAGTGCTTAAGCCGGCTTAGAACCTGACAGTAAGAAGTCCCTGGGACCTTCATGAATGGAGGTTTTGTGCAATCCTGGGTCCATCTTGGTCACAACATGGTTTTCAGCACTTGGCAATCCTCTTCTATGAACAAGAGTCGAAATCCTGCACAGACGATCTCAAGCCTATTACCTCCGACTCATTATATATTCATGCCTACAAATATTATGCTACTACGGGGAAGCAGCCCATAATAGATAATAGCTAGGAAGAGGTTTTTCAGCCCGAAAACGCCCGTCAAAACAGATTAAGCCTAGAAGAATTATCTATTAATCCGAATCTCGTGCGAATGCTGTGTCGTTTACCAGGCTCTAATTTCCTCGAGGGGTGCCACTCCTCAAGTGGGTATAGAGTTGATCGCAAGGTCCCCAGTCTTGCAGGTACCCCGAAAGGGTCGAGGCAGCCCTTAGCAGAGGCCGTTGTCCATAGATCTGGACCTTACGCCCTGCCCCAGTTGTCCTCCTATGGAGGATCCTCCCGCGATGGTGTTCTGCATCACCATGCAATTTATACCATTACTGGGAGAAGGTTTGTAACTCAAGGGACTTGTGGAAAAACCAGTGGGCCCTTTTGAGTGTACATTTGAGGGGCCTTCTTCCTCCACCGCCTGTATTTATGACCCCGACTGAGGGTGCCCCAGTTGCAATTATGGACACCCAGGGACAAGTTCCCTCCTTGGCCCGTACCTCCTATGGAGGTACCCTACATATCTGTAGGGTGTTCCCCTATCGCCACCTGAGGACACGCTGAGTGGCCTGGGGGAGGCCAGGAACATGAGTTAGGACAATAAAGCCAAAACAATAACATGAAAGCAGATTTTCAAAATGATTATAGAAATTATGGTACTTAGGCTACATGTTATAGCAACCACACCAAAGAACTAAAGTTAGTCACAATGAAATATACCAAAATATGACGAAAAAAAAATTATTTAGCAAAAACGAATTTTTTTTTCTGGCTCTTTTCAGCACAATATTGAGGGTAAACTTAAAGAAAAGGGAATTCAGTACCCACTGAATCTTAGCATTGAAGTTTACCTTCTGGATAGCAATTATTCGAAAAATACCCCCTCCCCCATAAGAAACATTAGATTTTAATCTCTTCTACAACTTAAACTCCTATACCAAATTTTATTATTTTAACCCAAACGAGGCCCCATCACTAGCCTGGGACAGGACAACCTGGAAAAGACTGACGGCACATGCAACGTAATGCTAGATTCCAATGAGAGCTTCCTTCAAAAATTATAGTTATATATCCAAAAATATATGCTCAGTTTCCCCACTTAAAAAACTGAGACTGTAATGTTAAAAAAAATGGTAATTTTAGCATTTAAGAGGAATAAATAAAATAGAGTCAACAAAACCTTCATACAAAACTACTATAGTCCTTAAAATTAATTATTTTTTCTTCTTTTGTTCTTCAAGTTCAGTGTTTTCCTTCCCCAATAGAAATACATAACTACTTGTCTTCTTCTATTGATCTAAGGTTCCACTCGCAGTTCTTCCTCTTCTATAGTGAGTTTCAAAGAAATATCCCAACCGAAAAGTAAACTTCAATTTACTAGCAGAAAAGCTAATCGTATTCTCAAAGGAATGGTTATCTAGAGCTATAGACTTTGAATTAAATAAATATTAGAATGGATAAAGACGAAATTTTGGTTTTTGAAAGAACGGTGAGTAATGCTGATATGGTTACGAGCCTGAGAAAGTTTGCCTTATTTTCGGAAAAGGAACGAAAACCCCCCTAAAAGTCAAAAAATCTTAATGGAAATCATACCATCAGATTCATCGTATTAGAGAACCCTACTGCATAGGTCTCAAACTCCTATCTGCAAAAATGTGGAAATGTTTTCTTCAACACCTTGCTCTTTACGCTAAAGTTTTTTATTACTTTCAAAAATCGTCTTATTGTTCTAATTAAACGACCATTGCGTTTCAGGAGTCGTTCTTAAAGAATTGCGACAACATTCAAACTTTGGCGTAAAGAGCAAGGTGTTGAGGAGGCGGCAACTCCCTTTATATACGTAATAATTTCTGCCCGTTTTAAGTTTCAATGTCGCTCCTTACTTTCAGTCGAATTTTTTTTTCATTCAATTTCTGATCGTTTTTCAATAATGTCAGGAAATCTGGCCCTACTTCCACGGAGAAACTTCCTCCCCAGGGAAATATCCTCGAGACAATTCAATCCTGGTAAAAATTTATCTCGGACAATTACTCTTAACCACTCCGCACGTAAAATTGAGACGGAAAAGAGAAAGCAAGACACATAAAAACAATTTCGTATAAGAATTCTGGCAAATTCCCCTAGTGCATAATTTAACCTAACAAGTTCACTCCCTGGAAACTTCCTCCCCATGGAAAATTCCCCCGTGGATAAACCCCCAGCATAAAATTTATCCCCCTTCCCCACCCGACACACTAAAATGTATACATACATCCCAATAACAATTACTATACGCAAACAATGGACAAATTTTATACCTTAAAGACCTTTCCCCTGGGGAATTAGGGGGGTTATGTTATACCCAAAGTCATAGTTATTGGGCCTTTCAACTATGATTAACAAAATGTCAATTTCAAAATTTTGATCGGACGATTTTGGGAAAAAAGGGGCGGGGGGGGGTATTAGCCTTCCAATTTTTTGGGTCACTTAAACAGGGCACTAGAACTTTTAATTTCCGTTCAAATGAGCCCTCTAGGACCACTGGGTCGATAAGATCACCCCTGAAAAAAAAAACAAATAAACACGCATCCGTGATCTTTCTTCTGGCAAAAAATAAAAATTCCACATTTTTGCAGATTGGAGCTTGAAACCTATTTAGTAGGGTTCTCTGATACGCTGAATCTGATGGTATGATTTTCATTAAGATCACTTGACTTTTAGGGGAGTTTCTCCCTTTTTGCAAAAATCAGGAAAATTTTCTCAGGCTCGTAGCCTTTGATGAATAAGACTAAACTTAATGAAATTTATATATTTGAATCAGCATAAAAAGTCAATTCTAAGTAAAATGTAATTCATGCGCTTAATGAGACATCAAGAAGTAACTGATGGCACCACAGATCTTGCAATAAAAGAAACTGAATGTAGTTTATATTTCACTTGAATCACACAGGAATATAACAGGAATGTAGGCAGTGAGGATCAAGAGGTCTTCGGCCCGGACCTTACCCTATTTTTGCATTCTTAGTACATTCCCTTCCTTAACTGCATTCGTGCTTAAGTTCATGGAACAGGGTAACCTTGAGGAATATACATTGTAAAATGATCGACCATCGTAAGGCACAGGTGACAAGAAAATACCCCAACTGTTAGTATGTTTGCAATCCTACAATACCTACAATATTCCTCCGGGACTTTCAGGAAAATAAGATAAAACAAGATGTTCTCAAAGCCACACCCATTCTTATTTTTCATTTTTAGAAACTTCTTCGAAGATCAAGTTGCGATGGAGTAGGCACGATGTAAAATCTATGAATGATATTATTCATGCAGGACTTTGATCTAAGGACAATGAAGATTACTTCCTGGAAAAGGTTAGAAATCCAAAAATCCTGGCAGAAAATAATCCTTCCTAGAGGCGGCTCAAAAGATCCCTTGGAGCTAAAGAAATATATTAGATTTCTTAAAATCAATTTGTCAAGAAGAAATAGGAACCTATTCTGAATATTAATCAATTCAAGTACGTTTCTAAGGAATGAAAAGAAAGAATGAAATGAATGTCACGGAGAAAATTTAATAATAAGAATACAATATTAAGTTATTTAGATTAACTTTGAAAGACGTTTTATTTTTGCTAAAATTCAGGCTTCTTTACTTACTTGATGATATGCATGTAGTTTTGACGATTAAAAATTTACCAGGTCGACAATTCTTTTTTTGCGGCTTATTATTTTCCTTTGTTAGTTTAAAAATGGCATCTACTTAAATTAATTTAATTAATTACGAATGTTCCTTCACTTAAATGTCTTCACTAAAAGCCCCGATTTGCAATGTTAAAGGGAAACACTAATCCCTATTCGATTCGGACTATAATGCTTTCCGAGTTTTAGTTGAGCAAATCATTTACACAAGTAAAATATTACTGCTTTCCTATTCAGCATATAATCAAATATGGCCCTACCCTGACTTTGAAGCCATGAGCAAAAACTAAATGCTTATGCTTTCTTATGCTTAATGTTCACCTTGAAAGATGCAATTTTGCGACTGCTACTACTACTACTACTAACAACTCACCGCAGCACCTAGCCGCCTGAGGCCAACACAGCTACGCACGCTCCTCCTCCATCCCAATCTATTCAAAACCTCCCTTTTTACACCCTCCCACAAAGCTCCCAATTCCTTTCAATCTTTCTCTATGACGTCCTCCCACCCCAAACGAGAACGACCTGCTTTCCGTTTAGCCCTAGACGGTTGCCCAAAAAGAACAATCTTCGGCAATCTGTCATCCTTCATTCGCACAACGTGCCCTAGCCACCTCAACCTTTCTTTCATTATAGCCCAAGAGAGCGGTATTGAACCACATTTTTCGTAACGAAAACAATAAGAATTCCAAATAGGGATAGGTCCTTTTATTAGACACTGAAACGAAAATATAAAACAAAGACTTTAAATATTTCGATGACACAGTCGGTCATCATCATCAGTAGAGTTACTATCTCATCAAAATTAAAACAAACTGCCTTTATACTAAACAAAATAATCACTTCCGGGTCAAAGCAAGTTACCGGTCCATTGACTTAAAAAGTTCACTAACTGTTCTTGACTTTTTTAATACTGTGTTGAGTAAAGATGGTACAAGTGTCTTCGAAATTGCAGGTCAAAGCAGGTTACCGGTCCATTGACCGGTTACCGGTCCACTAACAAGAATAGTTAGTGAACTTTCTAAGTCAATGGACCGGTAACCTGCTTTGACCTGCAATTTCGAAGAAACTTGTACCATCTTTACTCAACACATTATTAAAAAAGTCAAGAACAGTTAGTGAACTTTTTAAGTCAATGGACCGGTAACTTGCTTTGACCCGGAAGTGATTATTTTGTTTAGTATAAAAGCAGTTTGTTTTAATTTTGATAAGTTAGTAACCCTACTGATGATGATGACCGACTGTGTCATCGAAATATTTAGAGTCTTTGTTTTATATTTTCGTTTCACTATCTAATAAAAGGACCTATCCCTATTTGGAATTCTTATTGTTTTCGTCATAGAAAAAGCAGTGTGGTCATGGAGAATAATAGTAACACATTTCTCGTATAGCCTATTGTTTGAAATGCGGTCATTCGGCCGGGTACCCAGAACAATCCTTAAGCAATTTCTCTGCAAAACATCTAGCAAATCTTCATCCGCTTTTCGGAGCGGCCATGCTTCAGAGCACAGTTTATATAATTATCCAGTAAGTTTACCGCAGATGATTTCTGGCTCTTCATTCTCGGTGCGAACAAAAAGCTCCTCCCACTTATTTCTGCACTTATTGTTCACTTATTGGTTGAGCCGGCCAAGTGGTTTTGTCAGTACTTGTTCCGTAGGTGATTACTCTTTGTCTACCCGTGAAAAGATCTAATGCCGCTTATGTTTATATCTGCAAAAACGTTCTCTGGAGCACTCGCACCTCGGTCCGGGTTTTTATAATGGGTGAGATAGGGAAATATCATACTGGATAATTATATAAACTGTGCTTCAGAGTCATATTTGACCACTGTCACCAGGATAGCTTCTAAAACTCAAATTTTAGTATGCAGAATCATCTCCCTGTCTGTCCGAACTTTTTTTAATCGTGAAAGTACTCTGCGAGCTGTTTCTATCTGCTTTCAAATTTTTCACTGTATTAGCCGTTATTGCTAATAGTGCGTCCTAAATAATGGAAAATATCTACATGATTGATTTTTGGATTATCCTACGTCGCCTCTTCATCTTAACTTATCCCTTGTATTATTGACTCATTTTTCTTAATATTAGTTTTCAAACCAATTCTAGCACCCTGAACGCGCAAAAGCTCTAAAATTTGAATCATTTTACTCACACTTTCATCTAGGATGTTTAAATCAGCAGCAAAATCTAAATCCAGAAGAGCTTTTTCCTCCCCATTTGATTCCGGGTTCTATCATTGCCTTTCCTGCACTCCTTCAAACAGAATCCATCAAAATGACCCATATAAAAGGGGATAGAACACAGCCCTGCTTAACTCATGATTTAATACAAAACCAGCTGCTAACCTCATTTACTACCTTAACCGCAGCAGTGTTATTCACGTATATAGCACTAATCACTGTAATGTATTTGTCCGGTATACCATACAAGGATAAAACCTTTACTAAAGCTCTTCTGTCAACAGAATAGAAAACTCAGGCACCTCTCAATTTTGCGACTAGCCTACAGCTTTAACTTTCATCGAGGGGACAAGGCCCTTACATTATTATATTCATTAGGTTCAGATCTATCCATTCGCCTAGTAAGAATTTCTAGAATTTCTAACTAATCCTCAGAGAATTTGTTTAGACTTTTTAGACTAACAGGTTTTCATTGTTTAGGCTTTTTCTTTGAGAATTATCTAAACTTGCTGTAAAAGTAGGAAAATTGACCTCTGTTGCATATATTCAAGGTCTTTTTCAATCTACAGAATTTCCATACCAATTTTTAAAATGTAATTTTGAAGATGGATGAAGCTGACTCAAGTAAAAATATGACCGCAGTTAATGGCAAAATTGAAAAATGTACTCTGCTTCCTGTTTTGCCACATTTGGTCAGGTAAATTTATTCCGGGACATTTAAGGTGCTTCTACTTACTAAAATCTATCAGTTCAAGATTAGATTCTCATGTTTTAAAACTTCCAAAAGTGGAATAGAACCTCTACATCTATACATTATCTACATCTACATCTACATGAATACAACCTCTACATCTGTAAATACGACAGAAACGGAATCATTGAATAATAAGAAGGCAGGTAAACAGTGAATATAATTTCCTGAATGCAAAAAAAATCGTTGAAAAAGAAGATAAGTCATAGTGCTTTTTATAGTGATTAAAAAAAAAAACAAGTTTTTTAAACTGAAAGTAAGGAGCAACATTAAAACTTAAAACGAACAGAAATTATTCCGTATATGAAAGGGGCTGTCCCCTCCTCAACGCCTCGCTCTTTACGCTAAAGTTTTTTATTGTTGAAAAAAATAGAGCTGTGTGATAAAGTCAAACGTTAGCGTAAAGAGCGAGGCGTTGAGGAGGGGACAGCCCCTGTCATATATGGAATAATTTCTGTTCGGTTTAGATTTTATTGTTGCTCCTTACTTTCAGTTTAAAAAACTGGTTTTTTTTATTTAATTTCTGATCTTATTTTAGTTAATGCAGCTTTTATTTTGGCTCACCGTCATTGAATAAGTAAACAAAATTTGCATAAAAATTTTACTTTTTTTTTGCTAAATGGCTGTCTCTAAATTTGGTTCTCACATAATTTACAAATTAACTTACGAAACGAACTTCTATATTCGATTATTTTTCTTCTGGCAAAAAATACGTTGCAGATATAGTTGCAGATTTTTACAGATATGAACTTGAAACCTATGTAATAGGGTTTTCTGATACGCTGAATCTGACGGTAGGATTTTCATTAAAATTCTTTCACTTGTAGGGGATTTTTCCTCCCTCTTTAAAAAATCAGGTAAGTTTTCTCAGGCTCGTAGCCTTTGATGAGTAATACTAAACTTAATAAAATTTATATTTTTAGAATCAGCATTATAAGCCCATTCTTTTGATAAGCCCATTCTTTTGATAAGCCCATTCTTTGATCTCGTACATTTATTGACATCAAAATTCCGTTTTTAAAAGTTTAGATTACTATTGTGCCGTCTCGCTTGTTTTTTTTAATTTTTTTTTTATTACGTATATGTTATTACGTATATGAGGGGGTTCTCCCCTCAGTCAATACCACACTCTTTACGTTAAAAGTTAAAAAAATTTTAATTCACAAACCCATGAATCACAAAGGCCGTTTAATTAGAATAGATAGCTCTTTTGAAAGCACTAAAAGTAGAGTAGGAACTACCATATTGCGGACTTTATGTTCCTTCCGGTTTTTCTGGTAGGTAGACAGGTCATTACACTCGGTCATTACACTCTTTGTCAAGAAGATTTGCGTAATTTCAAAAGTTCAGCAATACCGGGTCCAAGCGTGATTGATTTTTTGGACAATTGCCTTTAGTCAAGACTAGTTTTTTGGGAATGTGTCGTTGCTAAAGCTAACTCTCATTGGAAAAAGGGGTATAAAGCTTTTTGTTTTTGATAAGAATTGCACAATGAATGTATCGTTTGACGTGGGCATTTTTATGAGCCAATCAGAGCTTGTTCAATATATGATAACTTGATTTGTGGTTGGGATTTGAATAAAAGAAATGGTTATGTTATTTGCTTGCATGTATAGGAATTCCCAAGTTATTTGCTTGCGTGTATAGGAATTCCCATGTTATTTGCTTGCATGTATAGGAAATCCCATGTTATTTGCTTGCAGGTATATGAATTTCCACGTTATTTTGCTTCAGTTAATAGGAATACCCAGTTTATTTGCTTGCTGTTATAGTAATACCCTTGTTATTTGCTTGCTTGTATAGGAATCCCCATGTTATTTGCTTGCGTGTATAGGAATTCCCTTGTGATTTGCTTGCAGGTATAGAAAGTCACTTGTTATTTGCTTTATTGTACAGGAATTACTATGTTATTTGCTTGCTTGTATAGGAATTCCCATGTTATTTGCTTGCATGTATAGGAATTCCATTGTTATTTGCTTGCGTGTATAGGAATTACCATGTTATTTGCTTAATTGTATAGGACCTCCGATGTTATATGCTTGCGTGTATAGGAATTCCCATCTTATTTGCTTGCATGTATAGGAATTCCAATGTTATTTGCTTGCGTGTATAGGAATTCCCATGTTATTTGCTTGCGTGTATAGGAATTCCCTTGTTATTTGCTTGCATGTATAGGAATTCCCACTACTAGTGTGACATGTATCTTTGCATCAGTATGCTGTAAGGAATGTCCGCTGAGAATAGAATACAGTGAATTTGAACAAAATATGTATTTTTTCTCACAATTTTGAAATTTTGTGTGCACGTATTTGCGGTACCAACCATTCTCTTTTTCTATTGTTAAGAATTATGACTAAAAATAGTTGCATTTCACAAAACGCCAGCACTACTAGTATGACATTTATCTTTGCATCAGTATGCTGTACGGAATGTCCGCTGAGAATAGAATACAGTGAATTTAAACAAAATATGTATTTTTTCTCAAAATTTTGAAATTTTGTGTACACGTATAAGCGGTACCAACCATTCTCTTTTTCTATTGTTAAGAATTATGACTAAAAATAGTTGCATTTCACAAAACGCCAGCACTACTAGTGTGACATTTATCTTTGCATCAGTATGCTGTACGGAATGTCTGCTGAGAATAGAATACAGTGAATTTAAACAAAATATGTATTTTTTCTCACAATTTTGAAATTTTGTGTACGCGTATAAGCTGTACCAACCATTCTCTTTTTCTTTTGTTAAGAATTATGACTAAAAATAGTTGCATTTCACAAAACGCCAGCACTACTAGTGTTACATTTATCTTTGTATCAGTATGCTGTACGGACTGTCCGCTTAGAATAGAACACAGTTAATTTAAACAAAATATGTATTTTTTCTCACAATTTTGAGATTTTGTGCACACGTATAAGAGTTACAAACCATTCTCTTTTTCTATTGTTAAGAATTATGACTAAAAATAGTTGCATTTCACAAAACGCCAGCACTACTAGTTTTACATTTATATTTGCATCAGTATGCTGTACGGAATGTCCGCTGAGAATTGAAAACAGTGAATTTAAACAAAATATGTATTTATTTAACAAATTTGAAATTTTGTGTACACGTATAATCGGTACCAACCATTCTCTTTTTCTATTGTTAAGAATTATGACTAAAAATAGTTGCATTTCACAAAACGCCAGCACTACTAGTGTGACATTTATTTTTGCATCAGTATGCTGTACGGAATGTCCGCTGAGAATAGAATACAGTGATTTTAAACAAAAAATGTATTTTTTCTCACAATTTTGAAATTTTGTGTACACGTCTAAGCGGTACCAACCATTATCTTTTTCTATTGTTAAGAATTATGACTAAAAATATTTGCATTTCACAAAACGCCAGCACTACTAGTGTGACATTCATCTTTGCATCAGTATGCTGTACGGAATGTCCGCTGAGAATAGAATACAGTGAATTTAAACAAAATATGTATTTTTTCTCACAATTTTGAAATTTTGTGTACGCTTATAAGCGGTACCAACCATTCTCTTTTTCTATTTTTAATAATTATGACTAAAAAAAAGTTGCATTTCACAAAACGCCAGCACTACTAGTGTGACATTTATCTTTGAATCAGTATGCTGTACGGACTGTCCGCTTAGAATAGAATACAGTGAATTTAAACAAAATATATATTTTTGCTCACAATTTTGAAATTTTGTGTACACTTCTAAGCGGTACCAACCATTCTCTTTTTCTATTGTTAAGAATTATGACTAAAAATAGTTGCATTTCACAAAACGCCAGCACTACTAGTGTGACCTTTATCTTTGCATCAGTATGCTGTACGGAATGTCCGCTGAGAATAGAATACAGTGAATTTAAACAAAATATGTATTTTTAATTTTGAAATTTTGTGTACACGTCTAAGCGGTACCAACCATTCTCTTTTTCTATTGTTAAGAATTATGACTAAAAATAGTTGCATTTCACAAAACGCCAGCACTACTAGTTTTACATTTATCTTTGCATCAGTATGCTGTACGGAATGTCCGCTGAGAATTGAATACAGTGAATTTAAACAAAATATGTATTTTTTTCACAATTTTGAAATTTTGTGTACACGTATAAGCGGTACCAACCATTCTCTTTTTCTATTGTTAAGAATTATGACTAAAAAAAGTTGCATTTCACAAAACGCCAGCACTGCTAGTGTTACATTTATTTTTGTATCAGTATGCTGTACGGACTGTCCGCTTAGAATAGAATACAGTGAATTTAAACAAAAAATATATTTTTGATCACAATTTTGATATTTTGTGTACACTTCTAAGCGGTACCAACCATTATCTTTTTCTATTATTAAGAATTATGACTAAAAAAAGTTGAATTTCACAAAACGCCAGCACTACTAGTATGACATTTATCTTTGTATCAGTATGCTGTACGGAATGTCCGCTGAGAATAGAATACAGTGAATTTAAACAAAATATGTATTTTTTCTCACAATTTTGAAATTTTGTGTACGCGCCTAAGCGGTACCAACCATTCTCTTTTTCTTTTGTTAAGAATTATGACTAAAAAAAAGTTGCATTTCACAAAACGCCAGCACTACTAGTGTGACATTTATCTTTGCATTAGTATGCTGTACGGAATGTCCGCTTAGAATAGAATACAGTGAATTTAAACAAAATATGTATATTTTTCTCACAATTTTGAAGTTTTGTGTGCACGTATAAGCGGTACCAATCATTCTCTTTTTCTATTGTTAAAGAATTATGACTAAAAATAGTTGCATCTCACAAAGACGCCAGCACTACTAGTGTGACAGGGAACTTATGCATCAGTATACTGAACGGAATGTCCGCTGAGAATAGACCTACCGTGAATGTATACCACATATACTGTATTTACTTCTCACAATTTTGAACTTTCGTGTACGCGTACCAAGACGGTGCCAACTATTCTGCTCCGGCTACCATTAAGGATCTTGGGATGACTTCCAACGATCGCACTTCGACCAAACGGCTGCAGCATCTACTAGTGATCGACATTTAGTCTTTGTCATCAGTATGCTGTACCGAATGTCTCGCTGAGAATAGAATACCCACGTGAATTTCAAATCAAAATATGTATGTTTGCTCACAAGTTCTTGAAATTTTGTGCTACACTGGTATTAGCGGTACCAGCCATGTCGCTTGTTCGTATTGTTAAGAATTGTGACTAGAAATATCGTTGCATTTCACAAAACACCAGCACTACTAGTGGTCGAGCAGTTTCAGTCGTTGTCATTAGTATGCTGATAAGCGAATAGCTCCGCTGAGAATGGACTACAGCGAATCCTTACAACACAATATGTATATTCTGTCCCATCAATCTTGAAGTTTTGCGTGCACGATATAAGCGGTAGCCAATCATTGCTCTTTTTCTACTATCAAAGAGTTCTCATCATCTTCAGCTCTAAAAGACCGAGCTATGTCTTGCGAAGGGAATTATAGTAGTACTACTACAAACGAGTTGCAGCATAGACCTTCTCCGCAAATGTATACCCCATATACCCTCATTTACACAAGAAAAACTTTTGTGTGATTTTTAAAGAATTTATTTTTTTAACCAGGATAAAAAGGGAAGGTAATTTTCAAGCTCTAGGGGTCAATCTTCCCTACCAATTACCATCTCTGTAAATTTTTATTTAATTTAAGGTTACTGCCGCAATGATGCCAGGAATTGTTTAGATTTTCTGGATATTCTTTGTCAAACAATGACCGACAGATAAGTTAATAACTATAACTTTATTTTTCGAATACTTTTAAATTTGAAATACAGTCGCTATTTAAATGTTGCGAATATGTCAAAATATAGTGTTACATAATATGTGGTAACACTTTGACTTATCCTATATCTTGACTAAGACAGCGCTATTGCGCTGCCTATAATTTTTGTTTTGGCTTTGAGTGGCTCGCTGATATCAATGATATTTATTAATATTAATTTAAAGAAAACTTTCCGAAAAATAAGTTTTTCAAAGAAAAGTAAAGGCCATTTTAAACTTAAGCTCAGCAGATGCAAATACGTGTTAAAATTCAAACTCAAAACGACCAGAAATTAATATAAAAGAATAAATGAAACCCAAACAGGATTGAAACAAAATAAACAAAAACAGGAAAAAACACCCAATAGGTAATCACATAAATGAATAAACAGATTTTAAAACGATTAGTGCTTAGATTTAATACGAATATATATATGATAAAGAAAACAATAGATTTTCGGTTGAATTATAAATGGAACTTAAAACGAATAGAAATTAAATAAAAATGAATGCTAACAAACATACCATATATATTATTTTAAATTAATAACTAAATCTTGAAAGGCGGGAAACTTAGATTGAATATGCAAATATGTTTAAATCAAACAAAAGTAACAAAAAACAAGAGTTTGGATATCGTCTTACTACAGAAGCCTTAGAGCTGCTCCGTCATTGGCACTTTACTGAAAATGATTCTTTGAAATATTTTCACTTTTGTAACTTTAAGATATCAAAAATTATTTAAGATTTTAGGGAATAAATATGAGCATATGTATATTAAATTGACAATGCACATTTTTTTTTCTGTAAACTCATTCGAATTTTTTTCAGTAAAGTACGAATTATATTCTGGCTTTTAGAAATCATAGGGGTTTTGAACCCTACTCATATTAATCTATGGTCGTTATGAGTTTGACTCTAATATTTATTTTAATTTTTGTTCGTTTTGGGTTTCATTTATTTATTGATACTGATTTGGGGTAGTTGTATGCTTGGTAGATTATATGATAGTCCGGACGCCAGGTGTTGAAAATGTGAACCATACCACGACGGAATGGGGCTGATAGGAGAATTAGCCTACCCTCCAACCCCTAAATTGACCATGGGGATTCAAACATACCAATGACACATGCTTGCGTGTGGTGGAACACTCCGAAACTTGACATTTTATTATATCTTAGTGTTTTATACAAGAAAATGCATGCTCCACAAAGTTTGAGGTACTGTTTTCCGCTCAAATAGAAATGCCTAGAAGCCATAGAATGTTTTCATAACAAACTAACACGATCAGTTACAAAAAATGGCAGAGTTAAAAAAAATGGCAAAACTATGTGAGTCTTGAACAGTCTTGGAAAGTATAAACAAAATCAAATTGAATATTAGATATATGATGATATATATTGTTGAAAGGTCAATCAGTTCAAGATTTTTTTTTCACAGTATTTTTCATTTTTATTTTCAATGCTGTAAGAACTTGAAAATAATAAATTAGTAATATAGAAGTAATTCGTTTTCAATGAAGCACCACTGACAAAGAAGACTTTAGGGTTTTACAGTTAAAGAAGGGGGCAGTATCCAAATTTTGTTTGTAGTGAAACTATATCTGTCTTGACCAATTTTGAAAAAAACTAATAAATTAAAATGAATATTTGATGTATAATGATATTAATTGATAAAAGCTCATCAGTTCAAAATTTTAATGTAATTTTAATATTTATTTTCAATACTAAGTACAAAAGAAAACATTTGTAATATAATTCGTTTTCAGTAAAGCGCCAGTGACGCAGTAGGTTTTAGGCTTCTGTAGTGATACGATACCCAAACTCTTGTTTGTAGTTATTTTTATTCGATTCAAACTTGATTTGCATATTCAATTTAAGTTTCACTCGTTTTAAGATTTATTTATTCATTTACATTAATATATACTGTATGTTTGTTCGCATTGATTGTTATTTAATGTCTGTTCGATTTAAGTTTCATTTATACTTTAATAGCAAAATATTTGTTTTCGTTTTAAGCTTGATTTTCATATTCAATCTAAGCATTACTTGCTTTAAGATCTACTTAATCATTATATTATTACTTGTTGTATGTTTTTTGCTATGATTTTTTATTTAATTTCTGTTCGTTTTGGGTTTCATTTATTCTTTAATAGTAATTTCTTGTCGTTTTGAGTTTGAATTTTGACGGGTATTTGAATCTCCTGAGCTTAAATTTAAAATGGCCTTTACTTTTCTTTGAAAAACTTATTTTTCGGAAAGTTTTTATAATTAATTTGTGTTCGTTTTTCATTGCAAAAAGTTTCAGGTTTTTATGGCATGGGAGGGGGGGGGGTGCTTACTGTCCGATTATTCTTGACTTTAAAAAACGGATCTAGAACTTTCAATTTAAATCGAATGAGGCTTTTTTCGAAGTCTTTACGATTACCTCTTTGTTAAAAACCTTATATATGAACAATAGACAGCTTGCATAGCTTGTGGACAGCGATTGACAACAATTAATGGATAGAAAAAATAGCTCCAATAAGGGGGGTTAGACCATTTCACTTGCTGACTCAAAAGGATCACGACTGTTTGGATTTGGCCTTAATAGGAATTTGTGTGCCAAAGCAATTTTGCATCTATCGCAGAGTATGTATTTTAACCTTATAATTGGATAATTATAATAGATTTCCTATGTGTTCTTCCCATACAAAATCCCTTCCCATAAGTTATAAGCCCCCATTAATAAGTTATGCCCCAGGACATTACTTACAACCCCTACCCCTAGGCCCTGGTGGGTTATGTCAACACCGGAGTTTTTTGTTATCCGAACTTTAAACTATTTTAACAAAATGTCTGTCTCAAAATTTTTATCTTATGCATTCAGGGCGTGGAGGAGGGAGAGGGGCTAGTGGCCCTTCAATCTCTTTTGACTCTTAAAAAGTGAACAAGAACTTTCAATTTTCAATCAAATGAGCCCTCTCTAAAGTTTATACGAGCATCTCTTCCATAAGAAAAAAAAGAAGGATTCGGAGAATCCTTAAATTATAACCCTTGCCCTGAGGGCTTTGGGGGAGTTTTAATCCTCAAAGACCTAATTTCCAGAACTTAAAACTACGTTTAATAAAATGGCTGTCTTAAAATTTTGATTGGATGTGTTTGGGAGAATGATGGGCGTGGGGGGGGCGGTTAGTTGCCCTCCAATCACTTTCGACTATTAAAAAGGGCACTAGCCCTTTGAATTTCCAGTTGAATGTGCCTGTTTTGAAGTTTCTACGACAACGCCTTCTATAAAAACCTTATATGCCCCCAGGGCATAACTTAAAACTCTTCCCCTGAGGGTTGTGGGGGAGTGTCCTCCTCAAAAACATATATTCTATATGGAAATCAACTACACTGAACAAAAAGTTTGATTGGATGTGTTTGGGGAAATGATGGGCTTGGGGAGGGGGCTAGTTGCCCTCCAATCACTTTCGACTTTTAAAAAGAGCACTAGCCCTTTAATTTCCAATCGAATGAGCCTGTTTTGAAGTTTCTACGACAACGCCTTCTATAAAAACCTTATATGCCCCCAGGGCATAACTCAAAACCCTTGCCCTGAGCGTTGTGGGGGAGTGTCCTCCTCAAAAATATATTTTCAATCTGGAAATCAACTACGCTGAACAAAAATAGCTATCTCAAAATTTTTATTTGAGGTGTGGGGGGGAATGACGAGCATAGGGGTGCGGCTTGTAGCAAAATTGACAGTAACGACAATAAAAAAGGGCACAGTTTCATAGGTTTTATAAACAAATGAGACTTTTTTGAACTATCTACGAAAGAACCTTATTTAAAAACCTTATATGCCACCAGGGTATATCTTTAAACCCTTGCCCTGAAGGTTCTGGGGGAGTTTCTTCCCCAAAAACATATTTTCTATCTGGAAATCAACTACGCTGAACAAAATGGCTATCTCAAAATTTTGATTTGATGTGTTTTGGGAAATGCTTGGCGTGGGGGGGGGCTAGATGCCCTCCAATCACTTTTGACTATTAAAAAGGGCACTAGCTCTTTTAATTTCCAATTGAATGAGCCTGTTTTGAAGTTTCTACGACAACGCCTTCTGTAAAAACCTTATATGCCACCACGGCATAAATTAAAACCCTCTCCATGAGGGATGTGGGGGAGTGTCCTCCTTAAAATATATTTTCTATTTGGAAATCAACAATGCTGAACAAAATGGCTATCTGAAAATTTTGATTGGATGTGTTTGGGGAAATTATGGGCGTGTGGGGAAGGGGGCTAGTTACACTCAAATCACTTTTGACTATTAAAAAGGACACTAGCTCTTTAATTTCCAATCGGATGAGCCTGTTTTGAAGTTTCTACGACAACACCTTCTGTAAAAACCTTATTTGCCCCCAGGGCATAACTTAAAACCCTTGCCCTGAGGGTTGTGGTGGAGTGTCCTGCTCAAAAATATATTTTCTATCTGGAAATCAACTACGATGAACAAAATGGCTATCTGAAAATTTTGATTGGATGTGTTTGGGGAAATGATGGGTGGAGGGGGGCTAGTTACACTCCAATCACTTTTGACTATTATAGAGGGCAATAGCCCTTTAATTTCCAATCGAAGGAGCCTGTTTTGAAATTTTTTTGACAAAGCATTCTATGGGAAAATCTTATATGCCCCTAGGGCATAACCTAAAACCCTTGCCCTGAGGGTTGTGGGGGAGTGTCCTCCTCAAAAACATCTTTTCTATCTGGAAATCAACTCCGCTGAACAAATGGGCTATATCACAATGTTGTGTGGATGCGTGTGGGTACATGAGGTGGGGGGGGGGGGGACGGGGGCTAGTTAAACTCCAATCACTTTCGACTATTAAAAAGGGCACTAGCCCTTTAATTTCCAATCGATTGAGCCTGTTTTGAAGTTTCTACGACAACGTCTTCTATAAAAATCTTATATGCCCCTAGGGCATAACTTAAAACCCTTTCCCTGAGGGTTGTGGGGGAATGTCCTCCTCAAAAATATATTTTGTATCTGAAAACTACCTCTGCCGAATGTCAGTGTGCTATCAAAATGGGTAGGCGCGAGAGGGGGGGAAATGATGGGCGTGAGTGGGGGCGTTTTCCTCTTGGGAAACTTTTTAACATTGACAGATGCCCTACCTCTTTTGATTACCAATCGAATTGGCCCCCTTTTGATCTTATATGATGACCCTTTCTATGTAACGAGTAGATGGGGAAAAAAAATAATAATAATAATAATGAAACGTAGGAGCCGTATGGCCTTTACTATAGGCAAAGCTACAGCTTTGCCTCTGATAAATCGGCGAACCCGCAAAACAATCAGTTTAATAAAAAATAAAAACTAATATATCAATAAATCAGGTATGTTAAAAGTTTAGTACAACAAATTAAATCTTACAGAGTCAAAATCCATTAAAAATAACTAGCAAATTAATAGCGTGATACCCGGGACTATTAGAACAGAGTTTGGTTCAATTATGAGATTGAGCATCATGTGCTGGGAATGCGGTTTGGGGGAATTAGAGAGAAGGTATGCACTGCAGCATTAGTGGTGAATCTGGGAGAAAAAAGCCAAGTGTACACGACATTCACCTTCACCCACCCGAAAGCTTGTTTACGCTATACTACTGTCGTCTGCAGCAGCTCATTTCTGGCATTTTTGTAAAAATCGATACTCAGCACTTATATTCATGACTCTTCCACATGCATTTATCGTCTATAATGTATTGCATAATGTTTTTAAATTCACCGAGTTGTGTGTTTGTTAGATAGTTACTTTTCTTCACTACGGCTTGAATAACACCTACTTCAATGCAACTCCCTCTTGCCCCCCCCCCATAAAAATACTGTAGCTACGGCCCTGCTTGCAAAGGGGAACATAAACCAAGAATAGAAAATCCGAAGAAGTCCTTACGCTGCGTCTTTAGCTTGCGAGGAAAGAATATTAGAATAATACAACACTATAATCTGCAGCAAATCTAGGCTAAATTGAAACCTCTTATTAACCCATCGACTAATTGTACAAATATTTAAAGAACTTTATTTTTAACACAGTCTAGTGGCAGTGTAGCAGTATCTGTATTAGACTTTCAGGGCCTTACCTGTAGAGGAAGCATTTCTGACATCTGCTTTATATGTTTCAACGAGGTAGCCAAGCAAAGGTGAAGCTCCCATACGGTTGCCACTCTTCCAGCTAATGACCGCTGACTCAGAACTACGACTTACCAGGTGAGGTTTTGATGGAGAACCAGGCAAAGCAAGTGGATCTTTAGTAGTTCTATCAAATGTGACTTCTGGACTCGAAGGTGATTCTACTTTTAAAGTTGCAAACCAGTGTGTATTACCACCTTTGCTTGATGCCTTACAGCTGTAGTCACCTGAATCTGAAGTCTGCAGATCTGTAGTTAGACAAGGACAACGAATTAACAAGGTGTTAGAGATAGTTCTAGAGACTGAGATAAAAATATATATACTTTCTTTCTTCACAGATTGGATGTTTTTAAGCAAAAGATGAAATCTTCGAAAAAATGTTTCATTTAAAAACCTGGCCAAAAGAGCCAGGTTTTTATTTAGGTACCAAATGCCTTTTTTGGCAAATTCATACAGGGCATTGAATAGCTTACTGAAAGATAAGAAAACACATTTTCGTACATGGACTTCAAATATCTATTCATTTTTGTTTTATTACATTGTTCTTTAATTTTTGCTTTAATACCAAATTGTCTTTTTGGCAAATTCCTACAGGGTGTTAAACATCTCAATGGAAGGTAAAAAAATGTTTTGGATGTGAATTTGAAGAATTTATTTTTTTCACATTGTTTTTTTTTTTGCTTTAAAATTTGAAATTTTTTTGTTTCCCCTTCTACAAGAATTTGCTATTTACGCTAAATTTTTGACTTTGTGTCCTAATTATTTAAGAACGATTCCTGAAACACAATGGCCGTTTAATTATAACAATCAGCTTTGTTTTAAAATTGTTTAAGAACTACGAAACCTCAAAGGTAAGAAACCAGCGTGGCAAAAATCAAATAATGTCATTTGGGGTCACATCCGTGTTAGTCTTCGTTAGAAAAGTCCTGTCTTTTGTCTTGTCCTGTCCGATAATTATTGTTGAGTATCGATAATTATTCTTCAACATTTTCTGTCCCTCACATTTAGATTAACGTCTTTCATTTATACAAAACAAGTCCTTCTTTTTACACCCAGATTCTGTTCCTGAATATGAGGCGATGTGCATTGATTTCTCTCCCCTATGCTCTATAATGACAGTATTAGTCATTAAAATATGTAGACGTTAAAATAACACGTTCCTTTATTCCATTGTAAATTTGGTTGGTCTTCTAACCGCATATTTCTTTGTGCAACATTTTCGTTTGCAATTCAATGTGCTTTTCGCTGTCACTTATTCCATACCTTTTGCTTTACCAGTCTGGAGTCATTTCTCATCTTGTATAATTTTGCATGCGTCCTAGATAATAAAAACGACATGTCCAACCCCTGTGAAAAAATGATGTAATTTGCTCTTTAACCGCATATGAATGTGACATCATTCAAAAAATATTTTTCCGAAATTAAGACTCTAAATCAATTTTATCAAACTCATGGCATACCCAAATCGTGTTTTAGGCAGAAAAGTTTTTTGGAAACTTCTCCTTCCCCCTCCCCTCCCCCCTCCCACCATGGGGATTTAAAGTCTCTTTTCCTTTCACATCCATTTTTTAAACAGGACTAGAAAGTTTCAGCTCCATCCCCGGAACCATTCTTGATATATTGGGCAACCAAGACTAAACACTGCCACCTTTTTTACGAAAACTTCTCTGTGAACGATGGGCTAGTTCCAATAATTTAGGGTCATTGTATCAGTTCCTAAGGCTTATTCGTTAGACCTTTGAGACTTCTGATCAAAATGACTATCTTAAAACTTTGATCCCAATTCTTGCGGATTACGCGCAAGCTGAGAAGCAGAAAAGGTTTAGGAGGGAGATTAGTCGCCCATTTATAGATTTTGGGAATTAGAACGTCCGTTCATTACGCTCGCCCCATCATAGCGCAGTCGACATATTTTGACCAGTCAAGGTCGATACCCTTTATTTCGTTGTAAATAAAGTCGGTCAAAGTCTCAGCGTCAGCCTTGCACATGTGGTAGCAACCTATGGCTCTTTCTTTGATTTTCATATCATGAACATTGCGCACTATGATCGCAAGTTGTTCCTTGCGATCATAGGTCTTTTGTTTCGTCAGCAAGAACGGCAAAATATTTTGCTTCTCTGACAAGTAATGGCCATAGGCCTTACGAGTCTTGTCTATCGTGTCTGGGTTGATTTCCATTAAAACACCTAACATCTCAACGAAATTCCCTCTGTTGGCACTGGACTTTACTTCATCATGGCCACGAAACGCAAGACCTTGCCGTCTAAGTAAGGCTGTAGTTTTTAGCAGAGCCCTTATATACCGTCTGTTCTCTAATATTTCCTTTTTCCGTTCTTTGAAAAGGCATGAGACAAGAGATTCGGCCGTCTCCGTCTGAATAGCTATAAATTTCGTCCAGGAAATGGTACATGTTTTATACCGGTCACTGCTTTCGGGCTGCCTTAACAGCTCTGAGATGTCTTTCCACTTTCTCAATCTTACGTCGATGAATGCTCTTGCGCCATACCTTTCGCTTTATCCTAGCGACGATCCACTGCAGTGTCGGGAACAGAAGCAGAATACCGAGTCCTCTTCTTTTGAATATTCGAGCCATGGATATGCCAAGAAATAGGAGCTGTTGAACTTTCGTGTGCGATTTCCGATGGTGGTGATAGGATAGTCAGTCGGACCTGGTTGACAGGGTTTATCATGTGGGTTCATGGATATATCTGCATTGTTTATGCTGGAAACCGTTCCCTCAGTTTGTGGTTGGCGTATATATGTCTCCCTAGAATTTTGTCTCACGTCCAGCTGCTCGTTTTGCGGTAAAATCTCGGTCGCCGACGGATTTTCCTTTGACGTCCCGGCCTCACTGTCCTACAAAGTAATCCAGTTTGACTTTTATACCAGTGCTGTGCCAAGTACATTTATTTTTTTTTAACTCGAGTACAAGTCCCAGTATGAAAATTTTATATGGGCTAAGAATAATTATAAAGTATTATTTCAAAAATCGACTTAAAGGACCCTTCGTAGCTATAACGCCAATGCAACCTACTTCCGTAATTGCATCCATTAATTCTTAAACCCGGAGACCCGAATCTCATACGATACATTCTAAACCCGCTATCGACACCTCAGTCATAGTCAAAATCCATTTTCCGAACAGGCTAATGGTTCGTTTACACATTGCGCAAACTCATGCGGATTTAGCAATCCGTGCGGAAATTCCGTCCGTTTTCGTGCTAGAAGAAATATTTAGCTTTCCGCAACGTTTTGGTCAAATCGGGACGGAATCTTGGCAAGGTTATTAAATGAATAAAACCATGAGTGAAGATTATCAAGAACTACACGATCTTATAACTTTGGTTCAAGGCTACCCCAGCTTGTATGATCCTGCGTACCCAGGCTATAAGAAAAAAAAAACGGTGTAATTTGGCTCTCTATTGCTCAACAGCTTTCAGAAGAGGGTAAGAACATAGGTCACGCTGTTGCAATAATTTGAAGCCTTTGCCTTAAAACGCAGCGTTATTTTAGCAATAGTTCGAACAGAAACGGACGGATTTCTGCATGGATTTCCGCAATGTGTAAACGAACCATAAACACCCGAGTTGAAATCTGATGTCATCGAAAATTTTCAGCTCGTTATGTGTCAGAACCGCCCACATCTGCAGCAGCGAAGTGGGCTAAAATTTCTGTACCACTAGGCATCTGAATGCAATGTTTTATAATACAAGCAGACAGAGAAACATTTAATTGTCACAAGATATGAATGCATTAATATGCATTTAGCGTTTAATATAGTATAAGGAGGCTAAAGGTTTAATTCTATTTAAATAAATAAAATTGAAAAAGTAAATTCTTTTCTATAATAAATAAAATTGAATATGTAACATGGAAGTGTAACTGTAATTTTCATTTCAATGCTGTAATAACTGGAAAAGGGAATATTCGTAATATAATTCACTTTCAATGAAGCGCCAATAAATTTATACATTTAGGGAAAGAGGCATTAACTAAATTCTTATTTGTAGTGAAACTAAATTTGTCGTGAACGGTCTTGGGAAGAAATAAGATTAAACTAAATATTTGATATATGATATCAGCTGCTGAAAAGCTCATCATTTCAAAATTTAATTTTACTATAATTTAATTTTTATTTTCAATGTTGTAATAAGCATTAAATAAAATTTCCAATTTAAAGAGCCCCCTCCCAGGTTTCTTCAACCACCTCTCCCATGCAAAGTGGCACGGAAAAAACTGTGTTTTGGTTGTAATCTGGTCCTTTGTCAGACTTCATTTTTGTTCGGGGTGGGGGGTGTATTTTGCTAAATTTTGTCTTCCACACTGCAATCCACTTAGCCGAAGACTTAATAAGAATGTTTCGAGTCAGATGAGATAAATATTTTCTATCCTCCCAGACCCCATCTTTTGGTTGGAGGGTGGTCTCCCTCAATTGTTTTTTTTTACTAAGTTAGTCTTGTCCCAAGGACTTTCGTTTATAAGTTTCAAACTGATCACACAATGAATTTTGGTCTCATTTTCTAATTATCACACATTTGGGAGAGATGGCTGGCTCCAAATAGAAAGGCCCGAAATGGGCCCTTTGGCCCATTTCGGAGGACCAGACATGCTCTTTCATTTTTACTTGTGTCTTTTTTTTCAATGGCCTAGGGACTTGAAGATGCAAGTTTCAATGGGATCGTAATTTGTTCTCTTTTAGAAACCTAATTTTTGGACGGCCTATGCCCTCAAACTAGCACTGCATTAAAACACTAGGGTATTTTTGGCCCAAAAACTTGAGGCTTTAATTTTAAAGATTTAAAAAACAACGTCTGGCCCTTTATGACCCTTTGGAAGGCCTTTTTGTCATGAGAACTAACATTTTTATATCTTTACTTTTTCTCTAGGGTCCGCTTAGCCTACAGACTTCTTCTTATAAGTTGCGAGCCGGAAGGAGAAGGAAAGATTTTTGACCATTTTTAGGCATAATTTTTTACAGGGTCCTACCACCCAAATAATCGTATTTTCTTGCTGACTGAAATTAGAGACCTTGGAATACAAATACGCAGAATATATCTCATTGGTGTGGTGGAACGGAAGTTAAGAATCCAACCCTAATTTTTCAAATCCTTTTCAATTTAAAAATACCATTTTTATTAACACGTAGAGGGGGAATTTTTCGTGGTAGGAACTTCCCGGAAGGAATTTTACGCAGGAAGGATTTCCCATGGAGGTGGGAATTTTTAGAGGGCGAAATTTTTTGCTGGGAAGTTTTCCGGGAAGGAACTTTTAGGGGAGGGTAATTGTCCTTGAATTTCCTTTCTTAAAAGGTCGGAGCAACGACTGACGGGTTGAGCTAGTACTAATAAAAATTGGTCTGCTGGTAGTATGTTTCGCTACATTTTTCGGCCTGATTTTGATGCAAAATTAAAACTAGCGTTAATCGGTTGAAATTTTGTAGCCAATTTTCTGAGTCATCCCTTCAAGAAAGTGGCATTAATTTCCGATTTTTAGCTATTGTGACTGGAACTTCGGGTATTAAATATACATACGTTGTTTAGTTATAGATATTTCAAGCGTCTCTACGATGTATACGATTGTGGATTTGGCACATGAAATAAAATTTTTAATTTTCTAAAAATCACTTCGGGGGAAATTTCACTGCTTGAGGTAACCCTGCTACTTTTATTTATCAAATGAATGAATCTTTACGCGGAGTAGTAGATGCTGATGCAGCCCTGGCAATGCGGTTTGAATTGGGCAAACAGGTTATACTTTTCATACTGAAGAAGATAACCCAGCCGTCCTAACCGAGTGGTTGGCGCTAGACTTAAAATTCTTTGTCTGTGAGGACAGAGGTTCGAGTCCTGGTGTAGCTGGTTATTTGGTTTGGAACGGGGGTCAGTAGCGTAACTCTGTAAGCTCGGCCAGATTCGACCCTGCTCTAAATGGGTACCAGGAGAAATCTGACGAAAGTAAACAGGAAGGATGTGCGACAGCACAGGAGGGCTGGCCCCCCACCCCCTATTGCACTTCCTGGCTGATGGGTCATGGAACTGGGATCAGGACCGCCGTTAGAGACTCATTTCAACTCTTCTCTGTTTCCCTACTCTATGGATCACACAAAAATTGGATCATCAGAACATTGACCTTACTTCAATCATGTTCTCCAGTTTCCATAAATATCCATCTGTGAAATTAAACATGACATCAGAGAATATATGAGGATATATGAGATTTTGTGCCAAAAATATATAAATGTAATATGAGTGAAATGAGCCCGTAAGAATTAACATATTACGTATCTTAATATATTTCTATTTATTCTTCAAATTTCGATTTGGTACACTAAAATATATCTAAATTTGGAGCCATTTATCTATTTAAGAGTTTAAATCGCGCAAACAAAAATCTAATGAAAAAGATGACAAGAAAAAAGCTAAATGAGAAGAAAAGAGAGTAAAACAGGAGACAAAATAAGAGTTGGGTATAAAGAAAATGCTCTTGTCATCAGAAACACTGCTCCAGAAGTGCTGATTAGTCACAAAAGTACTATTTTAGTTGTGTTATAAAATAATGGATCTTCACAAAATGTGTCATTGCTTTTATATCCTCTATATAATGGCAAAAAGTGAAAATTGTGAAATCAGAAGAATAGAAACATGCTTTATATCAATTGTTCTCTCTTATTGTTAAGTCAGTTCTACAGTACCCTTGAGCAAATATTATTCCCCTTAGAGATATTGCCTTTTTACGACGCTATACAGCAGAAGAAATGGGTTATTTCCTTTATTTATTAGAAGTCCAACTTTCCTCCTCTAGTTTCCTAACGTCGACAACTTCCAGGTACTTTAGATGAGCATGCTGTAAAACATAGTGCAGTAACTTCTGATTCCATTAGAAAGATATGTCAGTCGTCAAGAAGTTTTGAAATATTTATATAAGAAGGGTAACGTGTTTCCGTTACGATAAAAACTTCTTAGAAATTGCTTTTTATATTCAAAATGAATGTGCCAGCTTACTGACTATAATTTGTAAATGGAAGAAAAGTGGACATGCTTACTTTTTAAAATATATTTTTCGTCATAGAAAAACACATCCATTTACTTTCTTTGCTCAAATAGGCTTATAACTAACTAGTAGATAAGAAAAAAGAATTGTTTTTTTAGCGAGAAAATTTTACCTTTACGCAGCAAACTGTTTAAGGCTCCCTCAGACTTAGCCCCATTTGACAATAGTTCTTATCTTGATATTGGAATGTGCAGAGCTTTACTTAGTAACATGTTTCAATAAGTCAGAAAAAAACTAAACCCGGTAATTTTTTTTGTTAGTTTCTAGAATTATGAGGGAGGGAGAGCAGTCGTACGTAATTTTTTTTTCAGTTTTACTGCTAATAAGAATAAATATCTGCTGGTTTTAAGTTTTAAGATTGCTCTTTAGTGTTAAGAAACAAAAATGATGTCTTTTTTTAACTATAAAGTCCAATTTATTATATTCTGCAGCGAAAGTCACTTGAAAATCTGGTTACCAGGAAGTTTAAGTGATTAAGAACTAAATTAAGGAGGCCATATCTAAATTATAGATATGCCGTGTATCTACCTTCCATACCTAAATTATAGCTGTACGGTCTGTCTCCAAACAATTGGTAAGGTCTGTCTCCAAAGAATGGTCTGTCTCCAACAATCTCCTCTTAAAACAAATTCAATGGCTTTAAAAAAGCATTGAGATTGCTTGGCGATTTTGTTATCGGCCTTTAATGCTTTCAAATAATTCTGAACCTGAAACATTTTTTATCTTCTGAATGAAAACAAGATGCCCAGAAGTTATTTTGCTTTATGGAATTTTAATTATTAAGTTTCCAGATACCTATTTCTATGGTGCTTCCCTGATGATCCAGCATGCTGCTTCCGTTCACGACTGTCTTGTCAGTGGCGGATCCAGGGGGGCGAGGGCTGCCCCCCTAACGTAGTTTAAAGTAGTGCAATTTACTTAATTAACGCAAGTTAGCGTTAAATAAACTTGCTCCTAAGGTAAATTTATCGCATCAACCTATTTTGCGCCCCCCCTAAAATCCTGGATCCGCATCAACTCCCTTGTGCAATCTCAAGATCAGACTTCTTAAGTTACTTGTTTTCTGTTATGACCAGTATCTTTATAAGCTAAGGGAGAAAAGTAAAAAAAAGAACAACCAAGGAAACTCTTAAGGATAATTTTATAGCCTCTTTACCGGTTGTCCCATTAGTCTAATGGTTATATTCTTTGTTTTGAAACTTGGGGGAGAGGTAAAAAGGATAAATTTCCTCCAGAGTAAGTGCTGGCGCATAGGACGTCGAATCGACGTTTCAGTTGCTGGGTCACTGAAACTTGGGGGTGGGGTCTCGAATTCATTTACTGTTTGGCCAATTTCTTATTTTTTCTCTTTTTTGAACTTCTCAGTCATTTTCCTCCTCTTCCCCTCTTTTTACTCCTTTTCTGTAATTGATTAATTGAGAGCAATTTCCCCTCTGTATTTTGTGTCGTTTTTTGACCAGCCCATTGGACTATGGAATTTCAAGGACATAACTTTTAATTCCGGTGATTTTTTTTTGTTTGAATATCTTTCACCTTCGTTGTTGTACCTTATTGTTTATTAGTAAATCTTAACACACATTCAGGCTGTGTTATTCTTATATTTTTGCAAAAATCTGTTTCCTGTGTTTACACAGAATGTGCTGTCTAAGCATCCAAACTTTTTTGCTACTTTAAACTAGAGTTAATGAAAATAAATTCATTTATCAGTAAATGCAATAAAAACTAAAAAAATGTTTTTGTATGTTCAAAAGATAGGCGATAGATTATTTGTATAAACTTATTTGATTTTTATCTTCTTTTTCTTTCAGTTTATTAATTTGTATCATTATATCAGTTGGTTAAAGAAACTCCACTAGTTTAATCAGGTCCACAACAAATTATTTAGTGTTTGATAAATATTTGATTTTGTTTTAGAGATTTTATTTTCTACTCTAATTAATTTTCGTGCAATTGTTACTTTTGTTCCCCTTCATTACACAGACCATCGAGCCTTTTGTTTTGTGAGGTAAAAGAGTTTTTTTTTTATGTGTTCAAATAAGGAAAATCCAGAATAATTTGAGTACTCCAGGACTTTTTTTGGGGGGGAACAAACTTAATAGGATAACACCATGGTTAAATTAATATATTTGACGTTTTTTCTCAAAATAAGAAAAGACTTACCTCTTATCTTTAAAGTTCCATCCTTTCCAACAAAGAACTTCACATTATCTGGCTCAATATTTCTTTTGTCTTTCCACCAAGATACTTCAGCACCATATGCTTCACAAAAAAGAAAAGCTTCAGATTTAAGGGGAAGGGTTTGATTTGAAGGTCCTCTTGCTATTATTGGAGGAACTAATGTAGGTTTTTCACTTATTAAAAGGATTCTTGTACGGGATATTTCACCTCCTCCTTGATTAACTGAGAGGCAAATATAAGTGCCAGCGTCTTCGGGGTGAATATCCTAAAATATTCGAAATTTTAGTATCTTAAATAAGAAAACAAATTTATTTGACGAAAAGAGAAGCGAAAATGTAAAACTCGAAATGAGCAGAAATTAGGCTTCGTCAAACCTAAATGAGCAAAAGTTATTGTGAATTAAAAAGGAATAAAGACTAACTTAGTTTGAAATGAGGAATGAAACAAATTTTAAAACGGAAAATAAACTATGATAAGTAAGGGTGATTTGACAAAAACTTAAAATTACTAGTTTAAATTGCATTGATTTAAAGACCGATAATTTTCAGGGATGGGGTACCTATTATTCTCCTTGACTCGGAAAGATAACTTTTGTGTTATAGTTGTACTTTGATGTTAATTTTGGAGTTAACTTTGTTACATTTATAATTGTATAAATTTGTCCTTTTTCTTTTTTAAGGCGTCGAAATAAAAGGCTGCGAGTCTGTCGAGCAAAAACGATCTCCGAAACATCTAGCCGATGGATCTACTGAGCAAATAAGGTAGTTAAATAAAAAACAAGTTATTTTTAACTGAAAGTAAGGAGCGACATTAAAACTTAAAACGAACAGAAATTATTCCGTATATGAATGGGGCTGTCTCCTCCTCAACACCTCGCTCTTTACGCTAAAGTTTTTTTTTTGTTTTAAAAAATAATGTTGTAAGACAGAGTCAAACTTTAGCGTAAAGAGCGAGGCGTTGAGGAGGGGATAGCCCTTTTCATATACGGAATAATTTCTGTTCGTTTTAAGTTTTAGTGTCGCTCCTTACTTTCAGTGAAAAAAACTTGTTTTTTTATTAAATTTCTGAACATTTCTGAATTATGCAGCTTTGATTTTGGCTTACCATACATGAATAATTAAAACGAAGTTTGCATATTAATTTTACTTTTTTTTTTGGCTAAATGGCTTTCTCGAAATTTTGTTCTGATTTAACTTGCGAATTAACTTACGTAGCGAACTTCTATATTCCTATATTTTTATTCCGTATATTAGGGGGTTCAATTCCTAGTCATTACCTTGCTCTTTACGCTGTATTCAAATTTTGTTCCAATTCTTTAAGAATGACCCCTTAACTACAAAGGCCGTTAATTAGAATAAATAGCTCTGATAAGAGTACAAAAAAAAACTTTGCGTAAAGAGCGAGGTAATGACTAGGGAGCGAATCCAATCGTGTAATTCATAATTTTCGTTTTAAGTTTTGATGCTGCTCCTTACTTTCAGTTGGAAAAATTGTTTGTTTTTTTTATTTAATTTCTGATGGTTTGTTTAAATAATGCTGGGAAATCCGGCGCCTTCTTTATAGCAATGGCCCTTCCCCCATTAAAACTTAATCCATGGAAAGATCCGCCCATGTAAGCCCCGACCCACCTCCTCCCCCCAACTACCAGAAAAAATCCCACTGAAAACTTCTGTATGCTTCCCAATAACCAATACTACATGTAAACATTGGGCAAAGTTCATATCTTGCAGACCTTCCCTCGGGGACTGTGGGGGATCAAGTCATCCTCAAAGACGTTGTTACTGTATTTTTCGACCATGCTGAACAAAATGACTGTCTCAAAGCTTTGATAGGGTGAAAAAAAAACAAATAAACACGCATCCGTGATCTTTCTTCTGACAAAAATACAAAATTCCACATATTTGCAGATAGGAGCTTGAAACCTGTAAAGTAGGGTTCTCTGATACGCTGAATCTGATGGTGTTATCTTTATTAGAGTTCTATGAATTTTAGGGGGTGATTCCCCTTTTTCAAAAATAAGACAAACTTTCTCAAGCGCGTAACTTTTGATGAATAAACTTGACAAGCACGTAAGTTTTGATGACTAAACTTGATGAAACGTATATATTTGAAATCAGCATAAAAATCTGATTCTTTTGATGTATCTATTAGTAGACTAAGAGATTCCATTTTGCTTACGCCCCCGTACAAACAGTTTTTTTCTGTTAATTTTGCAGGTCATTAAACTCTTTGCCAAGAGGAACGAGTATAACTTGATTGGTGATGATATGTGTGTGTACTTTAAACGAATTGGGGTTACCAGGGTCATTTAATACCGGTTCTATTAAGGACAAGTTTTTCTGACGTAGATTTCTACTTCATGATATACAAGTTTTTTTTTTTTATTCTAAATACGGGGTAATTAATATTTAAGTTTATTAGTAGGTTTTTTTTTTAAAAATTTGCTATTAGTTTAATGGGTTTAATTAATATAACGAGTAATGATATTTAAAAGGGTAATTAATTATTTAGTTTACGAGATTTGCGAATTTTTTGCAAAAAGGTATTAGCGTAGGGGTATTGCGATGCTTAAGAATGTCTCACGGGTAATTAAAGAATGGGGTGCTTACATCAGATACTTAATAGATTTGACACTTACAAGTGAAATTGCTAGAGTCAAATATATTTGGTGTTGGTGATATTATGACCCTCCAAGTCCCCTGAGGAAAGGGCTGCACAGTGTATCGGTATCGGACGTATTATTTTTGGGCGTATTGGTATCGCAGGTATCTATACAGATTTTTAGTAGCTCGTATAAAAGATATTACTCAAATCTACGTTCTTCCTATAAATTCAACCATCAGCAACTTCAAAACGGCACTAAAAACGGCACTTTTGGTGCAATGTCTCAAGTGGAAAAGCTGGGGCTAGTGGACTACCAGCACTTTTAGATTGACGTTTAATTACTCATTCGAAAAGCTAATGCTCGTATATACGTGATGGTTATAATTTCTACCATCACTTAAAACAATAATTTTTATGTCACTTCTTAATTAGATTAAATAAAAAAAAAAAAGTTTTTTTAAATTAAAGCGAGGAACGACGGTAAAACTTAAACCGAACAGAAATTATTCTGTATATGAAAGGGGCTGTCCCCTCCTCAACGCCGCGATATTTACGATAAAGTTTTTTATTGTTTTAAAAAAAAAGAGTCATGAGAAAGTAAAACTTGCGTAAAAAGTGCGCTGGTGTGGCGGGGGAAGCCCCTTTCATATACAGAATAATTTATTTTATTTTTAAGTTTTAACGTCGTTCCTTACTTTAAGTTAAAAAAAACTTTTTTTTCTTTATTTAATTTTTGAAAGTTTTTGAATTAATGCGGATGGTATGGAAAAATGGTACTTGTTAAATATTCGGGTAAACATACGACTAAGAAACGCTTCACTATAAATAAGGCTATCGTGTTTTTCCGAACTTTCTAGGGCGGTGGTAACTATTTAGTTTAAATAATTCTAGTAGGAATTGAGTTTTGTGGATGGTGTGGAAAAATGGTACTTGTTAAATATTCGGGTAAACATACGACTCAGAAACGCTTCACTATAAATACGGCTATCGTGTTTTTCCGAACTTTCTAGGGCGGTGGTAACTATTTAGTTTAAATAATTCTAGGAGGAATTGAGTTTTTTGGATGGTGTTGAAAAATGGTACTTGTTAAATATTCGGGTAAACATACAACTAAGAAACACTTCACTATAAATAAGGCTATTGTGTTTTTCTGAACTTTCTAGGGCGGGGGTAAGTATTTAGTTTAAATAATTCTAGGAGGAATTGATTTTTGTGGCTGGTGTTGAAAAATGGTACTTGTTAAATATTCGAATAAACATACGACTAAGAAACGCTTCACTATAAATAAGGCTATTGTGTTTTTCTGAACTTTCTAGGGCGGCGGTAACTATTTAGTTTAAATAATTCTAGGAGGAATTGAGTTTTATGGATGGTATGGAAAAATGGTACTTGTTAAATATTCGGGTAAACATACGACTAAGAAACACTTCACTATAAATAAGGCAATCTTGTTTTTCAGAACTTTCTAGGGCGGGGGTAACTATTTAGTTTAAATAATTCTAGGAGGAATTGAGTTTTATGGATGGTATAGAAAAATGGTAATTGTTAAATATTTGGGTAAACATACGACTAAGAAACGCTTCACTATAAATAAGGCTATCGTGTTTTTCTGATTTTTGTAGGCGGGTGTAACTATTTAGTTTAAATAATTCTAGGAGGACTTGAGTTTTTTGGCTGGTTTGAAAAAATGGTACTTGTTAAATATTCGGGTAAACATACGACTAAGAAACGCTTCACTATAAATAAGGCTATTGGGTTTTTCTGAACTTTTTAGGGCGGGGGTAAGCATTTAGTTTAAATAATTCTAGGAGGAATTGATTTTTGGGGCTGGTGTGGAAAAATGGTACTTGTTAAATATTCGGATAAACATACGACTAAGAAACTCTTCACTATAAATAAGGCTATTGTATTTTTCTGAACTTTCTAGGGCGAGGGTAACTTTTTAGTGTAAATAATTCTAGGAGGAATTTAGTTTTATTGATGTTATGGAAAAATGTTACTTGTTAAATATTCGGGTAAACATACGACTAAGAAACGCTTCATTATAAATAAGGCAATCGTGTTTTTTCCGAACTTTCTAGGGTGGGGGTAACTATTTAGTTTAAATAATTCTATGAGGAATTGAGTTTTATGGATGGTCTAGAAAAATTGTACTTGTTAAATATTAGGGTAAACATACGACTAAGAAACGCTTCACTATAAATAAGGCTATCGTGTTTTTCCGAACTTTCTAGGGTGGGGGTAAGTATTTAGTTTAAATAATTCTAGGAGGAATTCATTTTTGTGGATGGTACGGAAAAATGGTACGTATGAGGCGGGGGTAAGTATTTAGTTGAAAAAATGCAAGAGTTGGAATATTTCAGTAGTGTTTGGTTGTGGTTTACCTTGTCACAGTTACATTTTCTTGATTTTTCAAAGTTCATTTTGAATTTCTTTCATTGAAATGCAAGAGTTGGAATATTTCAGTAGTGTTTGGTTGTGGTTTACCTTGTCACAGTTACATTTTCTTGATTTTTCAAAGTTCATTTTGAATTTCTTTCGTTGAAATGCAAGAGTTGGAATATTTCAGTAGTGTTTGGTTGTGGTTTACCTTGTCACAGTTACATTTTCCTGATTTTTCAAAGTTCATTTTGAATTTGTTTCGTTTAAATTAAAGAGTTTGTATATTTAAGTTGTTTTTTGGTGTTTTTTAAAGTGTCAAAGATACATTATCTTGATATTTCATAGTTAATTTTTAATTTCTTTCGATGAAATGAAAGAGTTGGAATATTTCAGTAGTGTTTGGTTGTGGTTTACTTTGTCACAATTACATTTTCACTATTTTTCAAAGTTCATTTTGAGTTTTCTGTCGTTGAAATGCAAGAATTGGAATAGTTCAGTAGCGTTTGTTTGTGGTTTACCTTGTCACAGTTATATGTTCTTGATTTTTCTTAGTTCGTTATTAATTTCTTTCGTTGAAATTTTATAGCTTTTATTTTTAATTTTTGTTTTGTTGTTGTTGTACGTTTAAACTGTTAAAATTCATTATTTTTTCAAAGTTCATTTTGAATTTCTTTCGCTGAAATGCAAGAGTTGGAATATTTCAGTAGTGTTTGGTTGTGATTTACCTTGTCACAGTTACATTTTCTTGATTTTTCGAAAGTTCATTTTGAATTTCTGTCGTTGAAATGGAAGAGTTGGAATATTTCAGGAGTGGTTGGCTGGGGTTTCCCTTGTCACCGTTACATTTTCTTGATTTTTCAAAGTTCATTGTTAATTTCTTTCGTTGAAATGGAAGAGTTGGAATATTTCAGTAGTGTTTGGTTGTGTTTTACCTTGTCCCAGTTACATTTTCTTGATTTTTCAAAGTTCATTTTTAATTTCAGTAGTGTTTGGTTGTGGTTTACCATGTCACAGTTACATTTTCTTGATTTTTCAAAGTTCATTTTGAATTTCTTTCGCTGAAATGCAAGAATTTTCTTGATTTTTCAAAGTTCATTTTTAATTTCTTTCGTTGAAGTGCAAGAGTTGGAATATTTCAGTAGTGTTTGGTTGTGGTTTACCTTGTCACAGTTACATTTTCTTGATTTTTCAAAGTTCATTTCGAATTTCTTTCATTGAAATGCAAGAGTTGGAATATTTCAGTAGTGTTTGGTTGTGGTTTACCTTGTCACAGTTACATTTTCTTGATTTTTCAAAGTTCATTTCGAATTTATTTCTTTGAAATGAAAGAGTTTGAATATTTAAGAAGTGTTTGAATTTGTTATAACTTGTAAAATTTAAATTTTATTGATTTTTAAAATTTAATTTTGAATTTCTTTCGTTGAAATGCAAGAGTTGGAATATTTCAGTAGTGTTTGGTTGTGGTTTACCTTTTCACAGTTTCATTTTCTTGATTTTTTTCAAAGTTCATTTTGAATTTATGTCATTGAAATGCAAGAGTTGGAATATTTCAGTAGTGTTTGGGTGTGGTTTACCTTGTCACAGTTACATTTTCTTGATTTTTCAAAGTTCATTTTGAATTTCTTTCGTTGAAATGCAAGAGTTGGAATATTTCAGTAGTGTTTGGTTGTGCTTTACCTTGTCACGGTTACATTTTCTTGATTATTCAAAGTTCATTTTGAATTTTTTTTTCGTTGAAATGCAAGAGTTGGAATATTTCAGTAGTGTTTGGTTGTGGTTTACCTTGTCACAGCTACATTTTCTTGATTTTTCAAAGTTCACTTTGAATTTCTTTCGTTGAAATGCAAGAGTTGGAATATTTCAGTAGTGTTTGGTTGTGTTTTAACTTGTCACAGTTAGATTTTCTTGAATTTTCAAAGTTCATTTTGAATTTCTGTCCTTGAAATTAAAGAGTTGGAATATTTCAGTAGTGTTTGCTTGTGGTTTACCCTGTCACAGTTACATTTTCTTGATTTTTCAAAGTTCATTTTGAATCATTCAAGAAACGTGATTAAACACGTTTTTAAACTACATGCTATTTGCATGCCTTTCCTTGGCACCTTTCCAAACGAGCGGGGATTCCCCGCTAGTTCCTACACATTGCAAAAAAGTGAGCAGTACGAAAACTCCACATTTTCAACCAGACTGGTTTTTTAGACAACACACTCCACATTTTCAACCAGACTGGTTTTTTAGACAACACACCCACAGAGATGACACACACACATAGAAACGAGACACGCACAGACACGACACACAAACAGAGTCATAGTGAGAGAGATATCCAAAAAGCTGGGTTGACCTAGGTTCACTTAGAGTGGCGCGCCACTGGGTGTGTTGTCTAAAAAACCAGTCTGGTTGAAAATGTGGAGTGTGTTGTCTAAAAAACCAGTCTGGTTGAAAATGTGGAGTTTTCGTACTGCTCACTTTTTTGCAATGTGTAGGAACCAACGGGGAATCCCCGCTCGTTTGGAAAGGTGCCACGGAAAGGCATGCAAATAGCATGTAGTTTAAAAACGTGTTTAATCACGATTCTGGAATGATTCAAAATGAACTTTGAAAAATCAAGAAAATGTAACTGTGACAGGGTAAACCACAAGCAAACACTACTGAAATATTCCAACTCTTGCATTTCAACGAAAGAAATTCAAAATGAACTTTGAAAAATCAAGAAAATTTAACTGTGACAAGGTAAACCACAACCAAACACTACTGAAATATTCCAACTCTTTCATTTCAACGAAAGAAATACAAAATGAACTTTGAAAAATCAAGAAAATTTATCTGTGACAAGGTAAACCACAACCAAACACTACTGAAATATTCCGACTCTTGCATTTCAACGAAAAAAAATTCAAAATGAACTTTGAAAAATCAAGAAAATGTAACCGTGACAAGGTAAAGCACAACCAAACACTACTGAAATATTCCAACTCTTGCATTTCAACGAAAGAAATTCAAAATGAACTTTGAAAAATCATTAAAATTTAACTGTTACAATGTAAACAAAAAACAAACACTAATGAAATATTACAAAACTAGAAATTAAAAGAAATAAATTAAAAATCAACATTAAAAAAACAAGAAAATGTAAATGTGACAAGTTAAATCACAACCAAACACTACTGAAATATTCCAACTCTTTCATTTCAATTAAAGAAATTAAAAATGAAATTTGAAAAATCAAGAAAATTTAACTTTGACAAGGTAAACCAAAACCATAAAATACTGAAATATTACAAATCTTGCATTTAAACTAAATAAATTCGAAATGAACTTTGAAAAATCAAGAAAATGTAACTGTGACAAGGTAAACCACAACCAAACACTACTGAAATATTCCAACTCTTGCATTTCAATGAAAGAAATTCAAAATGAACTTTGAAAAATCAAGAAAATGTAACTGTGACAAGGTAAACCACAACCAAACACTACTGAAATATTCCAACTCTTGCATTTCAACGAAAGAAATTCAAAATGAACTTTGAAAAATCAAGAAAACTCTTGAATTTCAGCGAAAGAAATTCAAAATGAACATTGAAAAATCAAGAAAATGTAACTGTGACATGGTAAACCACAACCAAACACTACTGAAATTCAAAATGAACTTTGAAAAATCAAGAAAATGTAACTGTGACAAGGTAAAACACAACCAAACACTACTGAAATATTCCAACTCTTGCATTTCAGCGAAAGAAATTCAAAATGAACTTTGAAAAATCAAGAAAATGTAACTGTGACAAGGTAAACCACAACCAAACACTACTGAAATATTCCAACTCTTGCATTTCAACGAAAGAAATTCAAAATGAACTTTGAAAAATCAAGAAAATGTAACTGTGACAATGTAAATCACAACCAAACACTACTGAAATATTCCAACTCTTTCATTTCAGCGAAATAAATTCAAAATTAACTTTGAAAAAATCAAGAAAATGTAACTGTGACAAGGTAAACCACAACCAAACACTACTGAAATATTCCAACTCTTTCATTTCAACGAAAGAAATTCAAAATGAACTTTGAAAAATCAAGAAAATGTAAATGTGAAAAGGTAAACCACAAACAAAAACTACTGAAATATTCCAACTCTTGCATTTCAACGAAAGAAAATTAAAAATGACATTTTAAAAATAAATAAAATGTAATTTTGACAAGTTAAACAACAACCAAAAATTACTGAAATATTCCAACTCTTGCATTTCAACGAAAGAAATTCAAAATGAACTTTTAAAAATCAATAAAATTTAACTGTGACAAGTTAATACACAACCAAACACTACTTAAATATTACAACTCTTTCATTTCAATGAAAGAAATTCAAAATGAACTTTGAAAAAATCAAGAAAATTTAACTGTGACATGGTAAACCATAACCAAACACTACTGAAATATTCCAACTCTTGCATTTCAACGAAAGAAATTCAAAATGAACTTTGAAAAATCAAGAAAATGTAACTGTGACAAGGTAAACCACAACCAAACACTACTGAAATATTCCAACTCTTGCATTTCAACGAAAGAAATTCAAAATGAACTTTGAAAAATCAAGAAAATGTAACTGTGACAAGGTAAACCACAACCAAACACTACTGAAATATTCCAACTCTTGCATTTCAATGAAAGAAATTCAAAATGAACTTTGAAAAATCAAGAAAATGTAACTGTGACAAGGTAAACCACAACCAAACACTACTGAAATATTCCAACTCTTGCATTTTTTCAACTAAATACTTACCCCCGCCTCATACGTACCATTTTTCCGTACCATCCACAAAAATGAATTCCTCCTAGAATTATTTAAACTAAATAATTACCCCCGCCCTAGAAAGTTCAGAAAAAAACTATAGCCTTATTTATAGTGAAGCGTTTCTTAGTCGTATGTTTACCCGAATATTTAACAAGTAACATTTTTCTATACCATCCATAAAACTCAATTCCTCCTAGAATTATTTAAACTAAATAGTTACCCCCGCCCTAGAAAGTTCGGAAAAACATTATTGCCTTATTTATAATGAAGCGTTGCTTAGTCGTATATTTACCCGAATATTTAACAAGCATCATTTTTCCAAACCATCCATAAAACTCAATTCCTCCTAGAATTATTTACACTAAAAAGTTACCCTCGCCCTAGAAAGTTCAGAAAAAAACAATAGCCTTATTTATAGTGAAGCGTTTCTTAGTCGTATGTTTATCCGAATATTTAACAAGTACCATTTTTCCACACCAGCCCCAAAAATCAATTCCTCCTAGAATTATTTAAACTAAATACTTACCCCCGCCCTAAAAAGTTCAGAAAAACCCAAGAGCCTTATTTATAGTAAAGCGCTTCATAGTCATATGTTTACCCGAATATTTAACAAGTACCATTTTTTAAAACCATCCACAAAACTCAATTCCTCCTAGAAATATTTAAAATAAATAGTTACACCCGCCTAGAAAAATAGGAAAAACACGATAGCCTTATTTATAGTGAAGCGTTTATTAGTCGTATATTTACCCAAATATTTAACAAGTACCATTTTTCTACACCAGCCACAAAAATCAATTCCTCCTAGAATTATTTAAACTAAATAGTTACCCCCGCCCTAGAAAGTTCGGAAAAACACGATTGCCTTATTTATAGTGAAGTGTTTCTTAGTCGTATGTTTACCCGAATATTTAACAAGTACCATTTTTCCAAACCATCCATAAAACTCAATTCCTCCTAGAATTATTTAAACTAAATAGTTACCTCCGCCCTAGAAAGTTCAGAAAAACAAAATAGCCTTATTTATAGTGAAGCGTTTCTTAGTCGTATGTTTCTTTGAATATTTAACAAGTACCATTTTTCTACACCAGCCACAAAAATCAATTCCTCCTAGAATTATTTAAACTAAATACTTACCCCCGCCCTAGAAAGTTCAGAAAAACACAAAAGCCTTATTTATAGTGAAGTGTTTCTTAGTTGTATGTTTACCCGAATATTTAACAAGTACCATTTTTCAACACCATCCATAAAACTCACTTCCTCCTAGAATTATTTAAACTAAATAGTTACCACCGCCCTAGAAAGTTCGGAAAAACACGATAGCCTTATTTATAGTGAAGCGTTTCTTAGTCGTATGTTTACCCGAATATTTAACAAGTACCATTTTTCAACACCATCCATAAAACTCAATTCCTCCTAGAATTATTTAAACTAAATAGTTACCACCGCCCTAGAAAGTTCGGAAAAACACGATAGCCTTATTTATAGTGAAGCGTTTCTTAGTCGTATGTTTACCCGAATATTTAACAAGTACCGTTTTTCCATACCATCCGCATTAATTCAAAAACGTTCAAAAATTAAATAAAGAAAAACAAGTTTTTTTTAACTTAAAGTGAGGAACGACGTTAAAACTTAAAAAGAACAGAAATTAGTCTGTATATGAACGGGGCTGCCACTTCCACACCCCCGTACATTTTACGAAAAATTTTGACTTTCTCACTACTCTTTTTTAATAAAAAAATAGAAAAATTTAGAGCAATTAGCGTGGCGGTGGGGCGGGGACAGCCCCCTATCATATACGGACTAATTTCTGTTCGGTTTAAGTTTTACCGTCGTTGCTCTCTTTAATTTAAAAAAACTTGTTTTTTTTTATTTAATATAATTAATAAGTTAAATAAGAATTATTGTTTTAATTGATGGTATAAATGATAACCATCACGTAGATACGAGCATTAGCTTTTCGAATGAGTAATTAAACGTCAATCTAAAAGTGCTGGTAGTCCACTAGCCCCAGCTTTTCCACTTGAGACATTGCACCAAAAGTGCCGTTTTTAGTGCCGTTTTGAAGTTGCTGATGGTTGAATTTATACGAAGAACGTAGATATGAGTAATATCTTTTATACGAGCTACTAAAAATCTGTATAGATACCTGCGATACCAATACGCCCAAAAATAATACGTCCGATACCGATACACTGTGCAGCCCTTTCCCCAGGGGACTTGGAGGGTCATAATATCACCAACACCAAATATATTTGACTCTAGCAATGTCACTTGTAAGTGTCAAATCTATTAAGTATCTGATGTAAGCACCCCATTCTTTAATTACCCGTGAGACATTCTTAAGCACCGCAATACCCCTACGCTAATACCTTTTCGCAAAAAATTCGCAAATCTCGTAAACTAAAGAAGTAATTACCCTTTTCAAGAACATTACTCGTTCTATTAATGAAACCCATGAAACGAATAGCCAAGTTTTAAAAAAAACCCTACTAATCAACTTACAGATGAATGACCACGGATTTAACATAAAAAAAAAAAAACTTGTATATCATGAACTATAAATCTACGTCAGAAAAACTTGTCCTTAATAGGACCGGTATTAAATGACCCTGGTAACCCCAATTCGTTTAAAATACACACACATATCATCACCAATCAAGTTATACTCGTTCCTCTTGGCAAAGAGTTTAATGACCTGCAAAATTAACAGAAAAAAACTGTTTGTACGGGGGCGTAAGCAAAATGGAATCTCTTAGTCTACTTCTATTGGTATCAAAATTCCGTTTCTTAGAGTTTCAGTTACTATTGAGCCGGGTCACTCCTTACTTACAGTTCGTTACCACGAACTGTTTGACAAAGCTCTTTAGAATTCTGAAAACGAGCCCTTTCCAAAAATCCAAGATCCGTCACTTATTTGGTTTGATTCGTCAACTATTCTAACCCATTCATTTTCTGAAAATAAATTAAAAAAAGAAAAGAAAATGAAGCTTTTCAAAGAAAACTAAAGATTGATATTAAACTTAAGACCAATAGGAATAAATTCATATACAAATTCAAACTTAAAACGGCCAGAACTTACTACTAAAGAATAAATGAACCAAAAACAAACAGTAATCGAAATAAATGATCATAGCAAGCATGGGGATAACAGATACTAATATGGATAAATCTTAAAACGACTAAAAATTATATTGCATGTACAACTCGAACTTTAAACGAACAAAAATTACTAAAAACATGAGTTTGGCTACCACCCTTTAACCCCCTTCCCTGAGGGTAAAAGTGTAAAGCTTGTTGCGTTATTCGCATTTTATTTAAAATATATATCTTGAACACTATTCTTTTGTTAATCAACGTACCGAAGAAAAAAAATCACTATAATAATCAAGTTGACTGGAAAGAACTAATGAAAATAAACTAAATATTTAACATCTGCTTATATTAATTCATGGGAACTCATAAATTAAAGATTTTATTTCACTGTAAAATATATATTGTTTTTTAATGATGTAAACATAAAAGAAAATGTTTGTAATATATTTGTTTTCAGTAAAACGCAAATGACGCAACAGGCTAATTAATCGGGTCCGTGCAAATCCCAATGGAGAGTATACAGTGACTGGAAACAAGTGTCGAATGATCTCTTTGCGGCTACTTCTGGGGATATCCTGAGTAAAATAAAAGTTCCCTTCCATCTGCTGCAGAGAAATGCAAACTCGTATTGCAGTGAAAGTGAAATACGTCTGCAGATAAACATGTATTGTGCAGAAATATCGCATGGTCTGAGTATCACGGAGAGTGTAGCAGTTCCTGTAAAGCGTATCCCTAATAGATCACAGGTGAAAGGGTGGTCTAGAAATCCAGAGCTAGCGGCGGCTTGTGCGTCGGCGAAGCTATGGCTGAAAGTTTGGCATGATAGCGGGAAGCCACGAAGTGGAATAGTGAACGAGATTCAAATCCATACTAAACGAAAGTTCAATAAAGTGTTAGATGCCCACCGTACAACCCTCAAAGAAAATTTTGTGCAAAAGCTCAGTAAGAATCTGAACCTTATTTGGTCGCTTCGGTCGAAGCCTGAAGAAGCCAAGCCTACGTCTAATATTTCTGCTAATCAGTGGAGTGCTTACTTTGAGTTCGAGTTCAAAGCGCCTGATCCAGTTCTGCAGTCTAATTACGAGAATGAGCTGGCTTCTATGCTTACCGACACCTTCGACAATTTCTCAGTGTCAACGGCCACAATTTGCTAGGCCGTTAAAAAGCTGAGAAAGGTATACGCAAAAGGATGCGAAAGTATTTGTGCTCTACATCTTTCTTTAGGAGGTTATGTTCTTCACCCTCAAATTGCCCATCTGTTTCAGAGTATTTTGACACAAGGGATAGTCCCGAGTTGCTTTAGTCTGGGTATGGTTATCCTGATATTAAAGAAGGGGAAGCCAGCCGAACAGCCTTCTTCGTATCGGCCCGTAACGATATCTTCAGTATTTTGTAAACTGTTCGAGATTGTTTTGTTTGATGAGATTTATGATAAGTGTGAGATGCCTCCACACGAGCTTGGTTTTCGAAAAGGCCTCGGGTACACCCATGTACTTTATCTTCTTGCTAACAAATTACTTGATGCTCATCTCCAGCGAGAAACTTTGATCTTAGGTCAGTATGATGTCAGGAGAGCTTTTGACTCTGGGATTCATATACAGATTTTGGTTGAGCTGTGTAAGCGAGGCGTGCGTTCTTCTATTGTAAGGCTACTACGTGATATGTATAGGAACCTCAAGCTTCGTGTTTGTTTGCAAGATGGTGAGCTTAGTGGGGAGATATCCGTACATAAGGGAATCAAGCAAGGGGCTATAACGTCTCCTACTTTGTATAATAACAGTGTTAATGATGCACAACAGGTTATCTCTCCGAGTTATATTTGCAAACATATTGACTTGTCACTTCTGGGTTTTGCAGAGGATCTTTTAAATGTGTCTCGGTTGCTTTCTTCATTAGAAAATAATTTCTCGCGTCTTAAAAAAATTTATGCTGATATTGGCTTGCAGTTTAATGTAGAAAAAGCTGCTGTTTTGTTTTTTAATTGCCCTGAAGATAATGCTACAGTCAGGTTTGGTGGAATTACCGTAACACCATCTAGTCACATTACGTACCTTGGCCTCCCGATTGGTCGTAATCTTCGAGAGACCCAGTCTTTGCTTATTGAACACCTTTCTAAAAAAGTGCGCATTGCCTATGCGGGTGTTGTCACTAGCCGTCGCAATTCAAGCCGTAAATATTTGGCTCGTCAGTAGTAAGGGCCCAATTACTTGAAAATTTACATTGAATTACACGTGGATATGTGTGCAGTTTAACCGGTATATTGGCCTGTCAGGGTCAGTCACCTATTACTATGAACGGTACTTGTCTTAGCAGACGGGTTTTTATGAGGTAACAGCCATTTTTTTGATCTGGTTAGGTGGGTATAATCTGGTTTGGTTCGTTATTGCGAGAGGGTTACTCAATTTACATCTTAGTGTTAACTGGGCGATGACAGTAGTAAGGCATCAATATATTCTGGCAGTGATTGCGTAATATGCCTTACCACGGGCCAGTCACCTATTACTATGAACGATACATGCATTAGCAGACAGGTTTTCTATTGTGACACTCATTTTTTGTGAGTCAAACGGTTAGAGAAAGCTGGCGGTTACTCCATATGATAACTTGATTAGTCGGTTTTTTTTTTAAAATTGGCTAATAGGTTTTTAAACCTATTACTACGAAAGCTACAAGCATTCCATTTTTTTGGAACTAGGAGCGAGATTGTTTGATGATATCAGACTGGTTTCGTTTATTTGGTTCATTAATAGAACGACTCATTTTTTTGAAAAGGGTAATTACTCCTTTAGTTTACGAGTACAAAAATTCTTCACTAAACATAAGGCTCTTGTGTTTTTCTGAACTTTCTGAGGGGGGATGGTGATGGTAACTATTTATTTTAATAAATTAGTTTACGAGTAGAAAAATGTTTCACTACAGATAAGGCTATTGTGTTTTTCTGAACTTTCTGAGGGGGGATGGCGATGGTAACTATTTAGTTTAAGAAATTAGTTTACGAGTAGAAAAATGCTTCACTACAGATACGGCTATTGTGTTTTGTTTTTCGAACTTTCTGAGGGAGGAGGGGGTAACTATTTAGTTTAAGAAATTAGTTTACGAGTAGAAAAATGCTTCACTACAGATACGGCTATTGTGTTTTTCTGAACTTTCTGAGAGAGGTGGGGGGTAACTTTTTAGTTTAAAAATTAGTTTACGAGTAGAAAAATGCTTCACTACAGATAAGGCTATTGTGTTTTTCTGAACTTTCTGAGGGAGGAGGGGGTAACTATTTAGTTTAAGAAATTAGTTTACGAGTAGAAAAATGTTTCACTACAGATAAGGCTATTGTGTTTTTTTTCTGAACTTTCTGAGGGAGGTGGGGGTAACTATTTAATTTAAGAAATTAGTTTACGAGTAGAAAAATGCTTCACTACAGATACGGCTATTGTGTTTTTTTTTCTGAACTTTCTGAGGGAGGAGGGGGTAACTATTTATTTTAAGAAATTAGATTACGAGTAGAAAAATGATTCACTACAGATACGGCTATTGTGTTTTTCTGAACTTTCTGAGAGAGGTGGGGGGTAATTTTTTAGTTTAAAAATTAGTTTACGAGTAGAAGAATGCTTCACAACAGATAAGGCTATTGTGTTTTTCTGAACTTTCTGAGGGAGGAGGGGGTAACTATTTAGTTTAAGAAATTAGTTTACGAGTAGAAAAATGTTTCACTACAGATAAGGCTATTGTGTTTTTTTTTCTGAACGTTCGGAGGGAGGAGAGGGTAACTATTTAGTTTAAGAAATTAGTTTACGGGTAGAAAAATGATTTACTACAGATGGCTATTGTGTTTTTCTTAATATGTGTGTTTTTTTTCTGAACTTTATGAGGGAGGAGGGGGGCTGTTTGAGTCTTTTAGGTCTGTGTTTGTGTCTTTGGGTTGTGTTTCTCTTTGGGCTGTGTGTGTCTCTTTGAGCTGTTTGTGTCTCTTGAGGCTGTGTGTGTCTCTTTGTGAAGTGTGTCTCTTTGGGCTGTTTGAGTCTTTTTGGTCTGTTTATTTTTATCTTTGTGGTGTTTGAGTCTTTTTGGTATGTGTTTGTATCTTTGGGCTGTTTGTGTCTCTTTGGGCTATGTGTGTGTCTTTGGGCTTTGTGCGTCTCTTTGGGCTGTGTGTCTCTTTTGACTGTTTGAGTCTTTTTGTTCTGTTTGTGTCTCTTGTTGCTGTTTGAGTCTTTTTTGGGCTGTGTTTTGTCTCATGTGGGTGTTTGTGTCTCTTTGGGCTATGTGTGTTTCTTTGGGCTGTGTGCGTCTTTGAATCATTTTGGTCTGTGTGTCTTTCTTTTGGCTGTCTGTGTCTCTTAGGGGGCCGTATATGTCTCTTTGGGCTATGTGTGTCTCTTTGGGGCTTTTGAATCTTTTGGTCTGTATTTGTCTGTATGGGCGTTTTTTTGTATAGTTTGGGGGTGTTTGTCTCTGTTTGGGCGTTTTGTGTCTATTCGGGCTGTGTGTCTTTCTTTATCCTGTGTGTGTGTCTCTTTTAGCTCTGTATGTCTCTTTAGGCTGTGTGTCTCTTTGGGCAGTTTGTATCTTTCCTGTCTGTGTGTGTTTCTTTTGGATTTTTGTGTCATTTTGGGCTTTGTGTGTCTCTGTTGGATGTGTGCGTCTCTTTGGGCCGTGTGCATCTCTTTTAGCTGTATGTGTCTCTTGGGCTGTTTGAGTCATTTTGGTATGTGTGTGTTTCTTCTGGCTGTTTGTGTCTCTTAGAGGCCATGTATGTCTCTTCGGGCAATGTGTGTCTCTTTGGGGTGTTTGAATCTTTTTCGTATGTACGTGTCTGTATGGGGATTTTTTTTCTCTTTGGGGTGTGTCTGTGTCTCTTTGGAATTTGTGTGTCTCTACGGACTGTGTGTATGTCTCTTTAGCCTGTGTGTGTCTCTTTGGGCTGTGTGTGTCTCTTTAGGCTGTGTGTCTCTTTGGGCAGTTTGAATCTTTATGTTCTGTGTGTGTGTCTCTTTTGACAGTTTGTGTTATTTTGGGCTTTGTCTCTCTCTGTTGAATGAGTGCTTCTCTTTGGGCTGAGTACGTCACTATGATCTGTTTGTGTCTCTTTGGACTGTGGGTGTCTCTTTGTGATGTCTGTCTCTTTAGGCTGTGTGTGCGTCTCGTTGGACTCTGTGTCTTTTTGGGGTGTCTGAGTCTTTTAGGTATGTGTTTGTCTCTTTGGGTTGTGTTTCTCTTTGGGCTGTCTGTGTCTCTTTGAGCTGTTTGTGTTTCTTGAAGCTGTGTGTGTCTCTTTGGGCTGTGTGTCTCTTTTGTCCTGTATGTGTCTGTATGGTCGTTTTTTTTCTGTTTTTGGTGTGTGTGTGTTTGTTGGCTTTGTGTGTCTCTTCGGGCTGTTTGTGTCTCTTTATCCTGTGTGTGTGTGTCTCTTTGGGCGGTGTGTGTCTCTTTAGGCTGTGTTTCTCTTTTTTGACAGGTTGAATCTTTTTGGGCTGTGTTTATCTCTTTTGCCTGTTTTTGTCGTTTTGGGCTTTGTGTGTCTCTGTTGCATGTTTGCGTCGCTTTTGGCCGTGTTCGTCTCTTTGAGCTGTATGTGTCTCTTGAGCTGTTTGAGTCATTTTGGTAGGTGTGTGTTTCTTTTGGCTGTGGGTGTCTCTTAGGGGCCATGTATGTCTCTTTGGGATATGTGGGTCTCTTTGGGGTGTTTGAATCTTTTTGGCCTCTATGTGTCTGTATGGGCGTTTTTTTTGTCTCTTTTGGGTGTCTGTGTGTGTCTTTTGGGTTTTTATTTATATAAGGGCGGTGTGTATTTATCTTTAGACTGTGTGAGTGTCTTTAGGATGTGTGTCTCTTTGATCAATTTGAATACTTTTGGTCTGTGTGTGTCTCTTTTGACTGTTTTTGTGTCTCTTTGGGCTTTGTGTGTCTTTGTTGGATGTGTGCGTCTCTTTGGGCCATGTGCATCTCTTTGAGCTGTATGTGTCTCTTTGGGCTGTGGGTGTCTCTTTGTGATGTGTGTCTCTTTAGGCCGTGTGTGTCTCGTTGGACTGTGTGTCTTTTTGGGGTGTCATAGGTTTCAGACAACACACATCAACGAAAGACTAAGAACCTTGTATCCCAAATCATAGGTTTCAGTCAACACACACCAACAAAGGACTACGAAATCTAACTTAGAAAAACCCGAAATAGTAATTTACATATCCCAAATCATAAGTTTCAGACAACATTCACCAACGAAATACTATGAAACCTTAGCTCAGAAAGGCCTGAAATAGCAAATTTGGCACCTCAAGTCATAAGTTTCAGACAACACACACCTACGAAATACTAAGAAACATTAGCTCAGAAAAGCCTGAAATAGCAAACTACTCATCCCAAACTAAAGGTTTCAGACAACAAACACCTATGAGGGACTAAGAATCCTAGCTCTGAAAAGTGCAAAAAGCAAAACTACAAATCCCAAATCATAGGTTTCAGACAACACACACCAACGAAAGACTAAGAAATCTAGCTTAGAAAAGCCCGAAATAGTAATTTACATATCCCAAATCATAAGTTTTAGTCAAGACACACCCACGAAAGGCTAAGAAATCCAGCTCTGAAAAGTCCAAAAGCAAACTACTCACCCAAAACTATATGTTTGAGACAACAAACACCCATGAAAGGCTAAGAAATCTAGCTCAGAAAAGTCAAAAATAGTAATTTACACATCCCAAATCATAAGTTTGTGACAACACACACCTATGAAAGGCTAAGAAACCTAGCTCTGAATAGTCAAAAATAGCAAACTATTCATCCCAAACTATAGGTTTCAGACAACAAACACCTATGAGGGACTAAGAAATCTAGCTCAGAAAAGCCCGAAATAGTAATTTACATATCCCAAATCATAATTTTCTGACAACATTCACCTACGATATACTAGGAAAGCCTAGCTCATAAAAGTCTGAAATAGCAAACTACTCATCCCAAACTAGAAGTTTCAGACAACAAAAACCTATGAGAGAATAAGAATTCTAGCTCTGAAAAGTCCAAATAGCAAACTACACATCCCAAATCATAATTTTCTGACAACACACACCTATGAAAGGCTAAGAAATCCAGCTCAGAAAAGTCAAAATAGCAAACCACCCACCCCAAATCATAGGTTTCAGACAACACTTACCTATGAAAGACTAAGAAATCCAACTCAGAAAAGACAAAAATAGCAACCCATACACCCCAAATCATAGGTTTCAGACAACATACATCAACGAAAGACGGGGCCCGGGGAGGGCCTTTGGGGGTCTGGGTGGGCCGGGTGGGAGCCTGGGGAACCTTTGGGGACCCGGGGGGTTCCTTCGGGATTGGGGTATGGGGATTGGAGCCCTTTGGATCGGGGTAGGGCGATCGGGGTCCTTTGGGGCTGGGGTAGAGGACCTCATGACACTGTTAAAATAGAACTTGTTTACTATAACGACCACACTCAAAACCTCTTCTAAAACCTTTTCTAAAATCATCTTTTAAAATGTCTCTAACTGTTTTGCCGAAATAATTCCCTAAAATGTCTAAAACCGTTTCAGCCAAATAATCCCCTAAAAGTAATCTCAGCATGTTCCTTTTGTTTTTGGAATCTCTGTGCATTCACATTTCAAATTTCTAGGAAACCCTTTCCTACGTTAATATCTTCATCTCATAAATTTTCCTAGCTACACTATTAAGGTTTCGTTAGAATATCAATTTATCTCTCCGACTTAAAGCTCAGTGAAGCCGTATTTAAAAATAGAATTTCTATCTCTTTAGCCTCCCGCTTAATTCCAAGATAACAAGTGATGTCATTTCTAATTCCTGACAGTAAAGATCAATGAAGCCCTATTTAAAAATAGAATATTAATTTTTCTCTCTGACCTAAAGAACGTTTATCCCTCAGACCTAAGATTAAAGAAAGCCATAATGTTTCTTAATTCCCCCTTCGTGAATCAATATATTCCCCTAGCGATTATGTAAATCAATTTCATAATAAAACAGACATGAATTGATGTTGACATCCATGAAAAACATCAAATAAATTGACCAACACACATAACCATCCAAGAAAACATCCATCAAAGTGAGAAAATTCATTTTTTTTTAATTGAGAAAATTCCTGTTTTTTCATTCTCACTGAGAAAACCATAAACCCCGTGGTCATCGTGGGAGTAGCACCCCCCTTTCTGCTTATGAGACAGCCAGACCCCTAAATTAAGGGCCTATAAATCTTTTTGTATTTACAGTTTGTTTAGAATGAAGTGTTTTTTATAGCAGATATCAAGATTCTTAGCAGTTCGTAGCCATTACGAGATAGTCAGATACCTAAATTAAGGGCCTATAAATTTTTTTTTACCTACAATTTGTTTAGAATGAAGTGTTTTTTATAGCAGATATCAAGATTTTTAGCAGTTCGTAGCCATTACGAGATAGTCAGATACCTAAATTAAGGGCGTATAAATCTTTTTGTACCTACAATTTGTTTAGAATGAAGTGTTTTTTATAGCAGATATCAAGATTTTTGGCAGTTCGTAGCCATTACGAGATAGTCAGATACCTAAATTACGGGCCTATAAATCTTTTTGTACCTACAATTTGTTTAAAATGAAGTGTTTTTTATAGCAGATATCCCCCCGTGCAACTGAACCCCCCCATGTAACTGAACCCCTGTATAACCGAAACCCCGTACAACTGAACCTCCGTGCTACTGAATCCTCGTGCAACTCGACCCCATTTAACTAATCCCCGTGTAACTGAATCCGCATGTAACTGAACCCTCGTGCAAGTCAACCCTCGTGCAACTCAACTCTCTCAAAACACTTTTCAGCCATTTCTTGTTATTTTTTTTTATTTCTGAACTATTTAAAATTGACAACACTGTGCAAATCATCACTTGTGTATTATACAGTACACATTCATCCCATCTCCTCCAAAACACTCTTCAGTCATTTCTTGTTAAAATTATCCAATCGCTAATTACCCCTTTTTTTCTCCACCTTCAAATGTTCCTTTAGTACCTACGCAATTAGACTAAGTCATCGCCCAGTTAACACTAAGATGTAAATTGAGTAACCCTCTCACAATAACGAACCAAACCAGATTATACCCACCTAACCAGATCAAAAAAATGGCTTTTACCTCATAAAAACCCGTCTGCTAAGACAAGTACCGTTCATAGTAATAGGTGACTGACCCTGACAGGCCAATATACCGGTTAAACTGCACACATATCCACGTGTAATTCAATGTAAATTTTCAAGTAATTGGGCCCTTACTACTCTCGTCTTCATAATGCAGTAGCTTTGCCTCATGTCTTGTACCTGTCTCCTTTTTGGAAGCTCCTGAGTGCACAAAACAAGAAAGACATTAGGTCGGTATTTTTCTAGCATGCCCAATATCTGCTTCAAGCGCTGCCTTTTGTTAGAAACTGCCATATTGTTGCGAAATATGGAATTGTTGAGCCTCTGAGTGCCGTGGAGGAGGTAATTCAGAATTACGTGAAAAAACTAGAGCTTCTGGATCACGAGTGGGCCCACTTTCTCAAATAGTTGTGTTATTATGTAGTTCTTTCTGTTTGTATTTGTTTTTCTTGCCAGTTTCTGCTTTTCCTTTCTTTTCTAGTTTGTGCTCTGTCTTTTTCTGTTGACTGTAAGACAGGTTATTAATAAAATTCATTCATTCATTCATAATTTCTGTTTCTTTTGATTACGATAGTTTTGTTATTGGTTAATATAACTAAAATTTCCAGTTTTTCACTTCTCTGACATAAAAATTAAAATATTCCGTTGTAATTTGATAGTTCTACTGAGTGATTTTTTTCAATACCCCCTCATCAGTCCCTGAAATTTTCAACTAAATGCCATTAGCCGCTTCTGGAATATTTCAGATACAACCAAGAGGCACATAGTATCTTTCGATTGAATATTCTGACCCTTAGCCACTTCCAAGATATTGCAGGTATACCCTTTTGATAACCTAGATGCACATAGGGTCTTTTCATTTAGTTTAACATCTTCCCCAGCTATATCTGAAGGTTCAAGCACTGCTTAACTTAATGCCCTCAGCCGCTCCTGAAATATATCTGATGCGCCCTTTTGATAATCAGCATGCACACAGTGTGTTTTTGATTTTGTTCAACATTCCCTGAAAGTAGTCACAAATAGATATAGTACCAGCTGCAAGCAGTCGTAGTCAGAAAAAGTCAGTGTCGCAGTCACAACAAGTCGCATTTACAGCTGCAATAGTAATAGTACTAGTGACCCCGAAAGTTTTGATACTCCTTTTTAATAACTTGGATGCAGATAGTATATTTTGATTCTTTTGATCAACAAACTCCTCAAAATTTCTCTAACTTTCACCTCAATACCCTTAATCTTTTCAGACAAACTCAGGATGAAACATTCCCTCCTTTCCCAATAATAAATCCTGTATGTTAAAAATGGACAAATGGGATAATTTGGAATCCTTGCCCCAGGGGATCTGGTGGCCTTTTATTCTCGGGGGCTACTTTGAATGAAATGTCCTTTTAATATTTCTATTAGAGTTTAGAGGGGCATCTAGAAGATCAAGAGGGAGGCTGATTGCCCCCGATCATTTTTCAACATTCTTCTTCACATACTTTTAAAGTTTCAACTTAATACCCATAGCCATTCTTTAGATATTGTTGTCGTACCCTTTCGACAACCTTCCTACACATATTGTGTTTTGATCTTGTTTGACCCCCCTCAGCATTTTTTAGAAGTTTTACGTTAATACTGAACGATAGTGAGATTTTCCAGAATAAAGAAAATGAACTTGCAGACTTGTACCTATGATTGACTCTTTTGTTTAGAAATAGCAGTGGAACGGGTGCTTCTTAGTTATTTTGATTTCTTGACTTCTAATATGAGATTTTAAATTTCTGAGGTTCTTCTTAGTATTAAAAACTATTGTAAACACTGAATAGTTTAAAAGGAGCCTTGATCTTTAACACCTGACTAACCAAAAAATTCTTCATAAATTGACACTGTAATTTATTACCACCACTTACTCGGATCACTAAAGTCCCTTCGGGCGTAATCTTGATTCTATCTCCCTCTCTGCCGGAGTCAGGCAACATTATACCCCATTCAAAGTATCCTTCTTTTGTCCACTCCACGATAGGTACTGGAACTCCTTCAACAAAGCACGGAAGAGTGGCAATGTCGCCAATTTCAACTCGCACAAAAGGCTCATTGGATGTTATAATAGGTGGAACTAGAAGAAGATATTAGGTTTTTATGGCAAAAACGCTAAAAAGGGCAACATGCCACCCTCCAACTTTCAGCATCAAGTTTAATTCATTCGTACACCAAAAATGTTTTTGTTAAGCACGTTCAACATGTCTGCATCCTCAGAAAATTTGTTTTTAAAGAAAAAAAGTTTTTATGCTATCAGTAGAACGTTAAACTATCATTAAAAGAATAATTTCAATGCTCTCAGTTCGTTTGCTGAAAGGTCATTTTATTAGAATTCCATGTTTAGAGCTCGAATAATTTACTGGCGCTTTGAGTACGATTACAGAAACACAGCCACGCATACCATCTGATTTATATGCAGATATTAGCTTTCTTTTCCAATTTTGTAATCGCAATCACCATTTCTTTTACACTTCCCAAAGGATTTTCTTTATTCATTCTAAGGAAATTTCAGGCTCAATACTTGCGTCCTTCAAAGTACAAAAAGAAAGATCAAACATTAAATGTAGGGTGCAGCATTATTTAGCAGCTAACAACCAAAGGTACAACCAAAGGCTTCAGGAGCATAAGGACCTGCTGACTGCGATATCCTTGCTAAGATACTGCAAAATCTGTTTGTTTGCTCTGTGAGTTTTTAAAATTAGATTTGTTTACCCCCCCCTCCATTTGATTTTAAAAAGTACCATTTTCGGGGGTATTTACGTTGAAAATGCCGTTTGTGGGCTTCCATAGAAAAAAAATTGAAAAATGAATTGTTTGCCCAAACCTCTAAATTTTTTAAAAAATTAGTTTGCTCTCCCTCCCCTAGATCTTCGTGAATTGACATCATTTGGCGAGGGGAATAGCTAGGAATTATCTTAAACGAGAAGCAGGTGTCTTACTCAGCTTTTATGGATTTTATGCTTATTTTATCCTTGAAAAGACCTGATGACAAATTGCTGTCTAAAACTAAACTAAAAGATTGTACTCCAAAAAGAAAGATACGAATTAGTTTGTGAAGCAAACGCAAGATTCTTGCTATCAAACAGTTCATGGTAGCGAATTGTAAGTAAGGAGCAACCCTGCTCAAAATTAACCGAAACTGTAAAAAATGGAATTTTGATACCAGTGGATACATCAAAAGAATTAGATTTTTAAACTGATTATAAATATATAAGTTTCATTAAGTTTAATCTTACCCATCAAAAGCTACGAGCCTGAGAATATTTGCCTTATTTTCGAAAAAAAGGGGAAATAACCCCTAAAAGTAATAGCATCCGTATGAGAATCACACCATGAGATTCAGGGTATCAGAGAAACCTACTGTAGAGGTTTCAAGCTCTTATCTGCAAAAATGTGGAATTTTGTATTTTTTGTCCAGAAGAAAGATAACGGATGCGTGTTTATTTGTTTTTTTATTTATTTATTTTTCTTTCTTCCCAGGGGTGATGGTATCAAACCAGTGGTCCTTGAATATCACGAGAATGCTCACTTGAACGGAAATTAAAACTTCTAGTGCCCTTTTTAAGTGAAGAAAAAATTGGAGAGCAACTATGCCCCCTCCTAAGCTCATATTTTCCCTAAAGTCACCCGGTCAAAATTTTGAGATAGCCATTTTTTTTGCATAGTCGAAAAATCGAATAGCTACGTCTTTGAGGATGACTTAATCCCCACAGTTCCCTGGGGAAGGGCTGCAAGTTTTTGAACTTTGCCCATTGTTTACATATAATACGGGCTATTGGAAAGTGCACAGACGTTTTCAGGGGGAGTTTTTTTCTTGGGGGGGGGGGATCGGGGGGAGAAGGTTATGTAGGAAGATCTTTCCATGGAGGAATTTTTCATGACAGAAGGGAATTTTCCATGAAGGGGGTGCCGGATTTCCCAGCATTTTTAAAAAAATGATAGGAAATTAAATGTAAAAAAAAACAAGTTTTTTTTCAACTGAAAATAAGGGGCAACATTAAAACTTAAAATGAACAGAAATTATTGCGTACATGAGAGGGTTCACCCCATCTTCAATACCTCGCGCTTTACCCTAAGGTTTTTTTGTACTTTCAAAAGAGCTATTTATTATAATTAAACCCTTTATGATTCAGGGTTCATTCTTAGAGAATACTAACAAAATTCGAACTTTGGCGCAAAGAGCAAGGTATTGGCGAGGGGGCGACTCCCTCGTGTACGTAATAATTTCTATTCGTTTTAATTTTTAATGTTGCTCCTTACTTTTAGGTGAAAAAGCTTGTTTTTTTTATTTAATTTATAACAAAATACAAAAATTTTGTATTTTTATTGTAATGAACTTTATATATGCAAAATTGCTGCAGTTAAGGCAATAAGTGACGTTAGAAGCTTATTTGGTCTTGAATCAAGAGTTAAGCAGGGTTGTGTAGCATCACAGGTTATTGGGAACATTTTTGAATGACTTTGTCCTAAAGCATGTGCGAAAGGCCATGGGAGAGTATGGATCCAAAGGGGTGCAAACTTCTCCCAAACTTAGATTGTGTGAGTAATTTGCATGCCTAGATAAAATTTTAGCCAAATGAAGTAATTTTAAGAGGTTTTGAGAGATATATGTATTAAAACATTAAGTTTGACAAGCTCAAGTTAGTAGAAGGTCCAGTCATAGTTCAAAATAGATATCCCCCCTTCCTTACGCAACCGATTGTACCTTTCACAATACCAGGTTTTTCCCTTCTTGAAACTCCCTTATTGTTTATTTGTGATTAAGTTTATCAAACCCTGGTGATTCTTTGGTGCCAGTTCACCTGCAATTTTCTTGGTGTTTCCCTTCTTGAATCTCTCTTATAGGTTTATTTGTGATTAAGTTGATCAAACCCGGATGATTCCATGGTGCCAGTTCACCTGCAATTTCCATGGTGTTTCCCTTCTTGAAACTCTCCTATATGTTTATCTTTGATTAAGTTGATCAAACCCGGATGATTCCATGGTGCCAGTTCAACTGCAATTTTCTTGGTGTTTCCCTTCTTGAAACTCTCTTATATGTTTATTTGTGATTAAGTTGATCAAACCCTGGTGTTTCCATGGTGCCAGTTCAACTGCAATGTTCTTGTTGTTTCCCTTCTTGAATCTTTCCTATATGTTTATTTTTGATTAAGTTGATCAAACCCGGATGATTCCATGGTACCAGTTCAACTGCAATTTTCTTGGTGTTTCCCTTCTTGAAACTCTCTTATATGTTTATTTGTGATTAAGTTGATAAAACCCTGGTGTTTCCATGGTGCCAGTTCACCTGCAATTTTCTTGGTTATTCCCTTCTTGAAACTCTCTTATATGTTTATTTGTGATTAAGTTGATCAAACCCGGATGATTCCATGGTGCCAGTTCACCTGCAATTTTCTTGGTGTTTCCCTTCTTGAAACTCTCTTATATGTTTATTTGTGATTAATTTGAACAAACCCTGGTGATTCCATGGTGCCAGTTCTACTGCAATTTCCTTGGTGTTTCGCTTCTTGAATATCTCTTAGGCCTATATGTTTATTTTTGATTAAGTTGATCAAAGCCGGGTGATTCCATGGTGCCAGTTCAACTGCAATTTTCTTGAGGTTTCCCTTCTCGAAACTCTCTTATATGTTTATTTGTGATTAAGTTGATCAAACCCTGGTGATTCCATGGTGCCAGTTCACCTGCAATTTCCTTTGTGTTTCCCTTCTTGAAACTCTCCTATATTTTCATCTGTGATTAAGTTTATCAAACCCGGATGATTCAATGGTGCCAGTTCAACTGCAATGTTCTTGTTGTTTCCTCTCTTGAAACTCTCTTATATGTTTATTTGTGATTAAGTTGATCAAACCCTGGTGATTCAATGGTGCCAGTTCACCTGCAATTTTCTTGGTGTTTCCCTTCTTGAAAGTCTCTTATATGTTTGTTTGTGGTTAAGTTGATCAAACCCTGATGATTCCATGGTGCCAGTTCACATGCAATTTTCTTGGTGTTTCCCTTCTTGAAACTCTCTTATATGTTTATTTGTGATTAAGTTTATCAAACCCTGGTGATTCCATGGTGCCAGTTCACCTGCAATTTTCTTGGTGTTTTTCTTCTTGAAAGTCTCTTATAGGTTTGTTTGTAGTTAAGTTGATCAAACCCTAGTGATCCATGGTGCCAGTTCACCTGCAATTTTCTTGGTGTTTCCCTTCTTGAAACTCTCTTATATGTTTATTTGCGATTAAGTTGATCAAACCCGGGTGATTCCATGGTGCCACTTCAACTGCAATTTTCTTGGTGTTTCCCCTCTTGGAACTCTCTTATATGTTTATTTGTGATTAAGTTGATCAAACCCGGATGATTCCATTGTGCCAGTTCAACTGCAATTTGCTTGGTGTTTCCCTTCTTAAAACTCTTTTATATGTTTATTTGTGATTAAGTTGATCAAACCCGGGTGATTCCATGGTGCCACTTCAACTGCAATTTTCTTGGTGTTTCCCTTCTTGGAACTCTCTTATATGTTTATTTGTGATTAAGTTGATCAAACCCGGATGATTCCATTGTGCCAGTTCAACTGCAATTTGCTTGGTGTTTCCCTTCTTGAAACTCTTTTATATGTTTATTTGTGATTAAGTTGATCAAACCCTGGTGTTTCCATGGTGCCAGTTCACCTGCAATTTTCTTGGTGTTTTCCTTCTTGAAACTCTCTTATATGTTTATTTTTGATTAAGTTGATCAAACCCGGATGATTCCATGGTGCCAGTTCAACTGCAATTTTCTTGCATGTTTATTTGCCGTTAGCCTTTGCGTGGTTATTTTCACAAGAGGCGGCGCTTTAGTGGGAACATCCAATAAATACCAGACGTCAAAAAGAATGTATAAGCTTTGACAGGAAACTCAGGCCTCGATGCACGGCCCTGCTACAATCTAATTACCTCTTTTTTATTTCTTATTTCCTTTCAAACTCATTTCACTTTTATTTCAAGTCTGACTTCATTCAAATAGTAATAAAAACTAATCCTACCAGCAAATGCAAAAGATCGGCGCAAACACCTCATAATGAACGAATGAACACCTGATGATAATCGATGAACAACTGATTGGCGCAAATAACATGATAATCAATTATGTATTTATGTTTTCAGTCAACATTTTTCTTTCGAGTCTTATTTTATTTAATTAGCTACTTGTTTAATTAGTTGAAGCTTAATACTACCAAAAAGAGCGAAATAGCAACGGATATCCCATCTACAGTCTAATTAGCTATTATTTATTTTATATCTTCTTTAAAACTATTTTTTCTTTGGCGCAATTTTATCTTTCTTTCATGTCTGGTTTCTCTGAAATAGTAAGGAAAGGTAATCTTATCAACAAACACGAAAGATCGATGCACACCCCTGCTACAATCTAATAAGATCTTGTTTATTCTGTGTATTCTTTCAAGTCTATTTTATACTTCTTTAGAGCCTGATTTTATTTGAATAGTAATGGAGGCTAAAAGTAGCAACTAAAACACAACATCTGCGCACACTCTCTGTACAATCTAAATGGCTCATGTTATATTTTCTTTTCAATGTGTTTATCTTTGAAATTCTAATGAGAAGTAATGGTACTAGCAATAACGATCCAGTGAATTTTCATTTTACTGACACAACTGACATACCTGCGTAAGCTATCTCCTCCATCTAAAGTTCCTCAAAATCATGGAATATTTAGATTTTACCATTGCACTACCCCCCTTCATCTCATCGCATTCATTTAATAAAAGCTCTATTTCTCTTTGACTTTTTTTTAAATTACCGATGCGTAACCCCCAACACCATTCATATACCTACGTAGGTGTTTAATCATTCGTTTCAGATGAAATTTTACTTTCTAAGAACCCCAATACAAATCATTTGTCTCCAGTCTAATCAGTTTCTTCAATCACTGTAATCAGAATTTTTCAGAATTTCTTCAAATCTCAAAATGATCAATTTTGCCATTGCACAAGATTCAAGATCAGCTGAAACTTCAGATAGCTATGCAGGAGATTATGGAAAGTTAAAAATCCTAGAAGATTTACTACAACTTGCATTTCTTGCCTTTGGGGGGCTTGGAAGCTATTTTTGGAAAATCTACCCGAAACATGCAAAGTCACTGAGCTAAATGCAAAATTATGGAGAACTTACAAAAGTCTAGGGAAATTCACTGAAACTTATATTGCTTGCTATTGGGGCCATGGAGATTTCTTTTATAAAATTCTCCCAAAACATGCCAATTCAATATGCAATAACCGAAATTATGGAGAACTTGAAAAAAAAATTGGAAGATTCACTTAAACTTGTATTTTCTGCTATTGGGGGCCTGGAGATTACTTTTTAAAAATCCCCCAGAACACGTTATGTCACTACACCAAATACTATATTATGGAAGACTTAGAAAAATCCGGTAAGATTAACTAAAAATTATAACTCTTGTTTTTGGGGGCTTTAAGATTACTTCTTAAGAATCGAGTCAATGCGGCAAACTCAACGACAGAAACTCAATGAAAACACCATAGACGCAACAATTTATCACAGTATACATGTCTGAACCAAATCAAAAATCATTTAACTAGAAATTAAGACAGCCCATTTCTTTAATGAAATATAATATTGCAAAGATTAACCATCTCGAGTCTATAGAAGGGATTTATTAAGGGAAAGCTCAATATGCATATCCAAAACATCTATATGACGAGTCTCAACCCTCATGAGCTAATACAGGAAATTTGACAAGGGGAACGTCAGCATATATACACGAAAACACCATATAAACAACGATTTACCACACCAAGTCTATCTTAACCTAGTTAAAAACCACAAAAACAGAAATTAACGCACTACATTTCATTAATGAAATTTAATATGGCAAAATTGATTCCGTTCGAATCAATATGGCAAGTTTTAACCCTCTTGAGTCAGTACGGGAACCTCAGCATACACATTCAAAAGCACTATTTTATCAAACTGCACATTTGTTTATCTAGTCCAAAACCTTAAAATTAGAAATTAACACACCACAATCAATTAAAGAAACCTAAAATGATGACAATTACTTGACGAAAAATTGAAAATGTATACTTAAAGACAATATGAAAATCAGTTAATTTCCTCAAAAAAAGGTAAAAAAAAATTGAAATACGCTCGACAATAATTTCAAATTAGTGGTTTCGTTCGAGAGAATCGAAAATATATGACTTCGCTTGAGAAGAAAGGAAAATATACGAGCTTTCTCAGTAAAAATCGAAAACGGTAAAAAGTTCGACCATCTTGAAACAACCCATTTTAAAACTTTGCAATAAAAATTCAAGATTTGTGATTTCGCTCGACAAAAACTGGAAATATGTGGATTCTATCGGCAAAAATTAAAATTCTGTAATTTTGTTCAACAGAACTCAAAATCTGTGATTTCGATAGATATTAAAAAGAAAATGTACACATTTCATCAACTAAAATTTAAAATCTAGGAATTGACACAACAAAAATTGTAAAAATATGAAAACTGAAAAAAAAAATAATTTAAATGATATAATATAAAACGAACAGAAACTGAAAATCTATGAATTTTCTTGACCAAAGTCGAGAAAATTTTGATTTTCTCGACAATCTGTGATTCAGCTTGACAAAAGTTCAGAATCTGTGATTTCATTCAAAAAAAATCTTTAGATATCATCGATAAAATTGAAAATTTGTGACTAAACTTGACAACAATAAAAAATCTTTGTTTTCACTAAAAACATTAAAATGGATAAATTTCCTGGAAAAAAAAAATTGAAAGTCAGTGGTTTTGCTCGAAAAAATTAAAAGCCTGTGATTTTGCTAGGAAAAAAACATAAATCTCTTGAATTTCCTCTACAAAGACTGAAAATGCTAAAATATTACCCATCTAAAAACAATTCGTTTTAAAACTTTGCGACAAAAAATTGAATATCTGTAATTTCGCTAGACAAAAAAAGAAAATCTGTGGCTCTGCTCGACAAAAAATGAAATTTTATGGATTTCCTCAATAAGAATTAATAATCTGGGAATTAATTCGACAAAAATTGATAAAGAATAACATGAAAATTTAAACATTAAAATAGAAAAATCGTGAAAACATTATAACAAAACTGAAGATTTGGAAATTTCTTTTGGGACAAAACTTGAAAATCCGTGATTCTCCTCGATAATAATGAAAATCTGTGAATTTCCTCGACAAAATTGAAAATGCTAAAAATTTACCCATCTAAAAACAATACATTTTAAAACTGGGCGACAAAAATTGAAAATCAGTAATTTAGTTTCACAAAATCGGAAATGTGCGTACTTGAACGTCAAAAATTGAAAATGTGATTTTGCTCTTCAGAAAACAAAATTTTGTAACTTCGTTCCACAAAAAAATGAAAATATGTGAATCTTTTCGACAAAAAATTCAAAATCCGGGAATTCACACGACAAAAATTATGAAAACTTATCAATAAAAACTGGAAAAGGTGAAAATTTACCCAGCCAAAGCTTGATTTTAAGTTGGGTTAAAATGCACCAAAGTTTTACATGGTTTGGTTTAAGTTATGTTCGTTTATGCTAAGGTCAGGGTTCAACTTAACCCTAATTAACCTAACTTAAAGCAAACCTAATGTAAATTAGGGTCATTTAGACCTATTTTACTCAGTCTAAGCAAAAGTAACACCAATCTAACATTGCCTAAATTAAACTTTTTCAAGAGAAAAATTAAAGATTTTCAGTTTCTGCCGAGCCAAATCACCCATTTTCAAGGATCAAGTCTCCGAATGTCTGAATAGAAAAAAAAATCCAGCTTTCTCTGGGTAAATTTTCACCATTTTTGTTTTTGTTGATAGGTTTTTATGATTTTCATTTTGGTCGAGTTAACTTTATTTTTTGTTTTTTTGTCGAGTTAATTCTTAGATCCTTTTCCATATTAATTCACAGGTTTTCAATTATTCGTGGTAATGTTCACATTTTCGTCTTTTTATGAGTGAAATCACAGATTTTATATTTATTCGAGCAAAATCTCTGATTTTTAATTTTTGCCGAGAAAATTTACTCATTTTTGATTTTTTAAGCTACATCACATATTCACAATTTTCTCGCAAAGTTTTTAAAAGTATGGTATTGAGATAGGTAATTTTTACCATTTAAAAATTTTTTTTCGAGGAAATTTATAGATTTTCGTTTATTGGCAAGCAAAATATTTTTTTATTATTCTTGTCAAGTATAAGTCAAGCAAAACAACAGAATATTTATGTAAGACGGTTAAATATGTTTAAAAACTTAAATAAATATTTTGGATCTATATACAAAAAGCTGTCCTCGAAAAAATATAAATAAAATAAGAATTAGAATAAAATGCGATCTTTAAAACTAAACTAAAAAAAAAAAAAAAAAAAAAAAAAAAAAAAAAAAAAAAAAAGTCCCAGAATAATTACATCAACCAGTCCCAGAATCTTTTTTTTTTAACTGGTTCATTGGTATTGTCAGTTGGTTTTATAATATAATTTGATGAATAATTTTTAATTCAATTTGTTTCTAAAGCATTGATTGAGTACTCCCTAAATCCGTATTGAAAGAAATATTATTATTTAGCTTAGGTTTAATTTCTATTGCCTCCCAAACAACTTGTTTAATACCCAAATCATTACTAGTGACGGATGGGTCTTCAGAAAGTATTGTATGGCTTGGTTTTCAAAAATATGGCTGCTTAGAGCAAAATCAAATGAATTATGAACTCTATTAGAATTTAAAGCCTTGGTTATATCATCTTTATGCTGTTGCAGACGTTTTTCTAAATTTTGGAGGGTTTTACTCACATAATAATTGCCGCAATCACATGGTATTTCATAAACCTCTCTTTGGAGGGTAACAGGGGTCTTATCTTTTCCAGAGCTTAGGAAATTCATGATTTTTGAATTACTAGTAACGTGAATGGAAAGTCAGCAAAAACTAAATACAAAAATTTAGGGAACCAAACAGCTGGGGAAGACGTAGCTTTCATTTGAAGGTGTAGTTGTCTTTGGAAATTCACAGAGTATGGTTTTTAATTTTTAAAAAAGAAAATCCAAATTTAATGAAAAGCAAAACTGAAAATTCTGAAGATTGAAATTGAAAACTGAAAATTTTCAAAATTGAAATTTAAAATTGATAACAAATGAAAATCAAATTGTAAAATTTAGGTTTGCTTACGTATTTTCACTGTCAGGATGGCAGCACTGACGAAAATTTTGCACTGGCCTACACCTTTAAAGTTTTTGCAACAACGAAAAAAAAATATTAGAGAGTTGTAGTTTTTGTGTATTAATAAACTTAAGTTAGATCCAGTGGGCAAAAACCATATTACTTTAAAAAAACTGAATAAAAAAAATTAAAAAAGAAGAATTTCAAGCAGAATTATGTATCCTACAAGGATACCAAGGGAATGTCAGGGGGACTCCCGGTACTGCCCTTATATGAATTAAAAATTTTATTCAACATGCCAAATTCTTTGGTGCATAGTGGCCCAGCATCATAATTACTTTATTATCAGTAATATTTTTAACCTTATCAAAATACGAAAACAGCAGCAATAACGGTTAAAACGGTGATATTAGCTTTGTTGGCAATATGAGCTCATCTATATGTTCCGATCAACATAGAGATGAGGTCAACATCGAAGAGAGAAAACATCGTAAATACGTTTATGATGTTTGGTACACAAGACCTTTGCTGCAAAACTTTAACTGTACTAAAATCACATGCCATAAAAAGAGCCCAAGGAAAGTCCGGTCCGGTGCACTATACCTAACACAGCGCTATAGACTGTCCAAGGAATGCAGACATGGAGACCCTTAAAATGGGTATTTGAGTAGAAAGGGGGGTACCAGCGCGACGACTCACCCCTGCTGCCACCTACAACTTTTTTACATAATTTATGCATGTTTTTATGGTTTTTGTCAGTGAGAATGGAAAAATAGAATTTTTCTAACTTGAAAAAACATGAATTTTCTCACATTGATGGATGTTTTCTTGGACGGTTATGTGTGTTGGTCAATTTATTTGATGTTTTTCATGGATGTGAACAGCAATTCATGTCTGTTTTATGGTTTTTGTCAGTGAGAATGAAAAACCAGGAACTTTCTCACATTTATGGATGTCAACAGAAATTCATGTCTGTTTTATGGTTTTTGTCAGTGAGAATGAAAAACAGGAACTTTATCACATTTATGAATGTCAACAGAAATTTATGTCTGTTTTATGGTTTTTGTCAGTGAGAATGAAAAAACAGGAACTTTCTCACATTTATGGGTGTCAACAGCAATTTATGTCTGTTTTATGGTTTTTGTTAGTAAGAATGAAAAAACAGGAACTTTCTCACATTTATGGATGTCAACAGCAATTTATGTCTGTTTTATGGTTTTGTCAGTGAGAATGTACATGCTCGACGTGAATGTTATGAGATTGTTTGGCTAACCTAACCTGAGAAATTGATTTACATAATCGGTGGGGGAGAATGTATTGATTTACGAAAGGGGGATTAAGAAACAAACATGGCTTCTTTGATCTTTAGGCTAACCTAACCTGAGAGCATGATTTACATAATCGCTAGGGGAATGTATTGATTCACGAAGGGGGGATTAAGAAACATTATGGTTTCTTTGATCTTTAGGCTAACCTAATCTGAGAAATTGATTTACATAATCGGCGGGGAATTATTGATTCACGAAAGGGGAATTCAGAAACATTATGGCTTCTTTAATCTTAGGTCTGAGGGATAAACGTTCTTTAGGTCAGAGAGAAAAATTAATATTCTATTTTTAAATAGGGCTTCATTGATCTTTAGTGTCAGGAATTATAAATGACATCACTTGTTATCTTGGAATTATGTGGGAGTCTAAAGAGATAGAAATTCTATTTTTAAATACGGCTTCACTGAGCTTTAAGTCGGAGAGATAAATTGATATTCTAACGAAACCTTAATAGTGTAGCTAACAACATTTATGAGATGAAGAGATTAACGTAGGAAAGAGTTTCCTAGAAATTTGAAATGTGAAAGCACAGAGATGCCAAAAACAAAAGAAACACGCTGAGATTACGTTTAGGGATTATTTGGGTGAAACGGTTTTAGACATTTTAGGGAATTATTTCGGCGAAACAGTTAGAGACATTTTAAAAGATGATTTTAGAAAAGGTTTTAGAAGAGGTTTTGAGTGTGGTCGTTAGAGTAAGCAAGTTCTATTTGAACAGTGTCGTGAGGTCCTCTACCCCAACCCAAAGGGCCCCGATCGCCCTACCCCGACCCAAAGGGCTCCGATCCCCATACCCCAATCCCGAAGGAACCCCCCGGTCCCCAAAGGTTCCCCGGGCCCCGTCTTTCGTTTTATGTATATTGTCTGAAACCTATGATTTGGGGTGTATGGGTTGCTATTTTTGACTTTTCTGAGTTGGATTTCTTAGTCTTTCATAGGTGTGTGTTGTCTGAAACCTATGATTTCTGATGGGTGGGTTGCTATTTTTTACTTTTCTGAGCTTGATTTCTTAACCTTTAATAGGTTTGTTTTTTAAGAAAAGTATGATTTTTTCTGTGTAGTTTGCTATTTGGACTTTTAATAGCTAGGATTCTTAGTATCTCATAGTTGTTTGTTGTCTGAAACTTATAGTTTGGGATGATTAGTTTGCTATTTCAGACTTTTATGATCTAGGCTTTCCTAGTATATCGTAGGTGAATGTTGTCAGAAAATTATGATTTGGGATATGTACATTACTATTTCGGGCTTTTCTGAGCTAGATTTCTTAGTCCCTCATAGGTGTTTGGTGTCTCAAACTTATAGTTTGGGATGAGCAGTTTGCTATTTTGACTTTTCAGAGCTAGGTTTCTTAGCCTTACATAGGTGTGTGTTGTCAGAAACTTATGATTTGGGATATGTAAATTACTATTTTTGACTTTTCTGAGCTAGATTGCTTAGCCTTTCATAGGTGTTTGTAGTCTGAAACCTATAGTTTGGGATGAGTAGTTTGCTTTTGGACTTTTCAGAGCTGGAGTTCTTAGACTTTCGTAGGTGTGTGTTGACTGAAACTTATGATTTGGGATATGTAAATTAATATTTCGGGCTTTTCTAAGCTAGATTTATTAGTCTTTCGTTGGTATGTGTTGTCTGAAACCTATGATTTGGGATTTGTAGTTTGATTTTGGACTTTTCAGAGCTAGGATTCTTAGTCCCTCATAGGTGTTTGTTGTCTGAAACCTATAGTTTTGGATGAGTAGTTTGCTATTTCAGGCTTTTATGAGCTAAGTTTTCTTAGTATTTCGTAGGTGTGTGTTTTCTGAAACTTATGACTTGAGGTGTCTAATTTTCTATTTCAGGCCTTTCTGAGCTAAGGTTTCATAGTATTTCGTAGGTGAATGTTGTCTGAAACTTATGATTTGGGATATTTAAATTACTATTTCGGGCTTTTCTAAGTTAGATTTCTTATTCTTTCGTTGGTGTGTGTTGACTGAAACCTATGATTTGGGATATAAGGTTCTTAGTCTTTCGTTGGTGTGTGTTGTCTGAATCCAATGATTTGGGATGGGTGGGTTGCTATTTTTTACTTTTCTGAGCTGGATTTCTTAGCCTTTCCTAGGTATGTGTTGTCTGAAACCTATGATTTGGGATGGTGAATTTGCTATTTTTGACTTTTCTGAGCTAGGTTTCTTAGCCTTTCATAGGTGTGTGCTGTCAGAAAATTATGATTTGGGATTTGTAGTTTGCTTTTTAGAGTTTTCAGAGCTAGGATTCTTAGTCCCTCATAGGTGTTTGCTGTCTGAAACCTATAGTTTGGGATGAATAGTTTGCTATTTCAGGCTTTTCTGAGCTAAGGTTTCTTAGTATTTCATAGGTGTGTGTTGTCTGAAACTTATGATTTGAGGTATACAATTTGCTATTTCCGACTTTTCATAACCAGATTTCTTAGTCTTTCGTAGGTATATGGTGTCTGAAACCTATGATTTGGGATGTGTGGGTTGCTCTTTTTTGACTTTTCTGAGCTGGATTTCTTAGCCTTTCGTAGGTGTGTGTTGACTGAAACCTATGAGTTGGGAATGAGTGGTTTGCTATTTTTGACTTTTCTGAGCTAGATTTCTTAGCATTTCATAGGCGTGTGCTTTCAGAAAATTATGATTTGGGGGGTGTAGTTTGCTTTTTGGACTTTTAAGAGCTAGGATTCTGAGTCCCTCATAGGTGTTTGGTGTCTGAAACTTCTAGTTTGGGATGAGTAGTTGGCTATTTCAGGCTTTTCTGAGCTAAGGTTTCTTAGTATTTCGTAGGTGAAGCTTCCACGTCAGTTTTAAGTTCACCAAGACATAAAAAATTTAAAAGTTCAGTTCAAAATTTTTCCATAGAAGATAGGAAAAGTTATACTATGATTGTGATTATTTTCTATGAAGATATAAAGTTTCACTTTAATTCTAAATTTTCTTAAATTCAGTTCCGACTTTTCTCAAAGAGATGAAAAAATTTAAAGTTCGGCTCCAAATATTTTCCACCTTAGTTTTAAGTTCACCAAGACATAAGAAATTTAAAGTTCACTTCTAAAGTTTTCCACAGAAGATCGGAAAAGTTATACTATGATTATGATTATTTTTTATGAAGATAAAAAGTTTCACTTTAATTCAAAATTTTCTTAAATCTTAAAATGACATGAAATATGCTTACGGCTCTACCAATCGTACTCTGTGCTTGTTCAAAGACACGACTTGGCTTTTCCACTGATACTCTATGGCAGGTTATTGACACTACCGAGTTTATTGCATGCATTAAATCAGTATTTTTTACACAGTGGAAGAATCAACACACAATTCATATCTGTAAAAAGTGAAGATGAATTATCCGACGAAAGTATGTGCACATGAAAAAATCATCGTCGTGTTGAATGCTGACAAGGAGAAATACCTGAACTATGAAACGAGTGCAAGTGGAGATCTTATTGGGAATGTATGCATACGTTGTCATGACAGTGAGGAGTTAAATTCCTTTGGTGTAGCCAAGAATTTCCATCCTGCAAGTGGTGGATATGCGAGAGTAACATTACCAGATAAATTAGTAGTCAAAGTGAATGCCAACTTAAAAATAATAGTTGAAGAAGAGGGACAACTTCTAGCTAATAGTACTGGTAGCATGTTAGCCGTTAATAGATCTTATCGCAATATTTCCGGTGTTAGCATTCGAATGAAAGCAGAAGTAAAAAGAAGACATACATACAGCTGCATCAACATCATAAATCATATCATGTCAATGTGCCAAAACTGCTATCTATGTAAAAATAATGTGACAATAGACAGTGAAATCGCAGGCAGAATAAAAAGGACATTAGCAGACAATATCATCAATGAATATAAAGATGAATTGACGGAAAGTGAAGCGCAAGTGTACTAATAATGTATAATAATGTATTTAACATATTTTTATATTAATATTCTACATGTTGTTATTTCATTAAAAATATCTAATGCATTATTTTGTTAAGTGTTCATTATTTTAAGGGTATGCTAGAATGTCAAACGTTCAGAATATCTATTAAAAAGGTCAGAGATGTAAGAAAAATAATTTTAGAGATGATGATGCTACTAGCAGGCTGAATTTTTCATAGAAGATAGAAAAGTTCAAGTTCTCTTCTGAATTTTACCAAAGAACACAATTCAATTCTAATTTCACCAGAGAAAATAAAAAGCTTACACTTCAGTTTTAAGTTCACCAAGACATAAAAAATTTAAAGTTCACTTCTAAATTTTTCCGTAGAAGATAGGAAAAGTTATACTATGATAGTGATTATTTTCCATGAAGATAAAAAGTTTCACTTTAATTCTAAATTTTCTTAAATTCAATTCCGACCTTTCTCAAAGAGTTAAATTTAAAGTTCTATTCAAAATAATGGCGCTTAACAATAAACGACCGAAGACAAAGAAAATATCATGTTTAATTCTAAACTTTCTGGTAAAAGATAGCAAACGTCACATTCTGTTTGTGATTATGTTCTATGAAGATAAAAATTGAAATTACATTATAAATTTTCTCAAATTCAGTTCTGACCATTCTCAAAGAGATGAAAAAATTTAAAGTTCTGTTCCTAATATTTCCCTGGAAGAAGAAAAGTTCAACTTCGATTCTGAATTTTCTCAATGAAAATGAAATAAGTTATTGATCAATTCTATTTTCCCAAAATAATAGGAAATTTTCCACGTCATTTCAGATGTTTCTCAAAGAGATGAAACAATTTAAAATATTGTTCCAAATTTTTCTTAGAAGATAGAAAAGTTCAAGTTCTAATCTGAATTTTACCAAAGAACACAATTCAATTCTAATTTCTCCAGAGAAAATAAGAAGCTTACATTTCAGTTTTAAGTTCACCAAGACATAAAAAATTTAAAGTTCAGTTCTAAATTTTTCCTTAGAAGATAGGAAAAGTTATATTTTGATTGTGATTATTTTCTATGAAGATAAAAAGTTTCACTTTAATTCTAAATTTTCTTAAATTCAGTTCCGACCTTTCTCAAAGAGATGAAAAATTTAAAGTTCTGTTCAATATATTTTCTCGGAAGAAGAAAAGTTCAACTTCGATTCTGAATTTTCTCATTGAAAATGAAATGAGTTATTGATCAATTCTATTTACCCAAAATGATGGGGAAGTCAATGGGGAAATCAATTCTATTTCCCCAAAATACCATGATGATACATGAAGATTATTTACGCGCGCGTACGTAGGCTAACCTAACCTAACCTAACTTAACCTAACCTAACTTGAGCTAGCCTAACCTAACCTAATTTAATCTTTTTACCATGTTTAAGTTAGGTTAGGTTAGCTTATCATGAGCGCTCATGATAAGTTAACCTAACCTAACTTAATCATGTAGAGATGTTTCTAATTATTTATTAATATTTATTTATACCTAACCTAACCTATTGTTTTTGGTGGTTAGATGAATGAACTGAATTTAAGAAAAATTAGAAATAAAGTGAAACTTTTTATCTTCATGGTAAATAAACTGAATTTAAGAAAAATTAGAAATAAAGTGAAAATTTTTATCTTCATGGTAAATAATCACAATCATAGTATAGTCATTCCTATCTTCTATGGAAAAATTTAGAATTGGACTTTAAATTTTTTATGTCTGAGAAATTAGGAACTGAAATGGAAGCTTTTTCATTTTCATTGGTAAATTTCAGAATTGAGCTAACTTTTTTTTCTCTTCTCTAAGTAAATTCAGAAGAGACCTTGTACATTTTGAACTTCTTCGAGAAAACTCAGAATGAAATTGGAGCTCCATATCTTCATGAAGAATGTTCACAATCAAAGTATAACTTTTCCTATCTTCTATGAAAAATTTAGAACAATATTTAAAATTTTGTCATCTCTTTGAGAAAAATCTGAATTGAAGTGGAAAATTTTATATTATTTTAGGAAAACAGAATTGATCAATAACTTATTTAATTTTCATTGTGAAAATTCAGAATCGAAGTTGACCTTTCCTTTTTCGGATAATATTTGGAACAGAACTTCAAATTTTTTCATCTCTTTGAGAAAGGTCGGAATTGAATTTAAGAAAATTTAGAATTAAAGCGAAACTTCTTATCTTCATGGAAAATAATCACAATCATAGTATAACTTTTCCTATCTTCTATGGAAAAATTTAGAATTGAACTTTAAATTTTTATGTCTTGGTGAACTTAAAAGTGATATGGAAACTTTTTATTTTTTCTGGAGAAATTAGAAATGAATTATGTTCTTTGGTAAAATTCAGAAGAGAACAAGAACTTTTCTATCTTCTAGGAAAAATTTGGAACAGTATTTTAAATTTTTTAATCTGTTTGAGAAAAATCTGAACTGAAGTGGAAAATTTTTATATTATTTTGGGAAAATAGAAATGATCAATAACTTATTTCATTTTCGTTGAGAAAATTCAGAATCGAAGTTGAACTTTTCTTCACTTCTTTGAGAAAATTTAAAATTGAAGTGAAACTTTTAATCTTCATAGAAAATAATCACAATCATAGTATAACTTTTCCTATCTTCTATGTAGAAATTTAGAATTGAACTTTAAATTTCTTATGTCATGGTGAACTTAAAACTGAAGTGGCAGCTTTTTATTTTCTCTGGAGAAATTAGAAATGAATTGTGTTCTTTGGTAAAATTCAGAAGAGAACTTGAATATTCACGATCAAAGTATAACTTTTCCAATATTCTATGAAAAAATTTGGAACAGAACTTTAAATTTTTTTCATATCTGTGTGAAAAGTCGGAACTGAATTTAAGAAAATTTAGAATTAAAGTGAAACTTTTTATCTTCATGGAAAATAATCTCTATCATAGTATAACTTTTCCTATCTTCTAAGGAAAAATTTAGAACAGAACTTTAAATTTTTTATGTCTTGGTAAACTTAAAACTGAAGTGGAAGCTTTTTATTTTCTCTGGAGAAATTAGAATTGAATTGTGTTTGTTGGTAAAATTCAGAAGAGAACTTGAACTTTTCTATCTTCTATGTAAAATTTGGAATAGTATTTTAAATTTTTTCATCTCTGAGAAAAATCTGAACTGAAGTGGTAAATTTTTATATTATTTTGGGAAAATAGAATTGATCAATAACTTATTTCATTTTCAATGAGAAAATTCAGAATCGAAGTTGAACTTTTCTTCTTCCGAGAAAATATATTGAACAGAACTTTAAATTTTTCATCTCTTTGAGAAAGGTCGGAATTGAATTTAAGAAAATTTAGAATTAAAGTGAAACTTTTTATCTTCATAGAAAATAATCACAGTCAAAGTATAACTTTTCCTATTTTCTAAGGAAAAATTTAGAACTGAACTTTAAATTTTTTATGTCTTGGTGAACTTAAAACTGAAATGTAAGCTTTTTATTTTATCTGGAGAAATTAGAATTTAATTGTGTTCTTTGGTAAAATTAAGATTAGAACTTAAACTTTTCTATCTTCTAAGAAAAATTTGGAACAATATTTTAAATTTTTTCATCTCTTTGAGAAAAATCTGAATTGAAGTGGAAAATTTTCTATTATTTTGGGAAAATAGAGTTGATCAATAACTTATTTCATTTTCATTGAGAAAATTCAGAATCGAAGTTGAACTTTTCTTCTTCCGGGGAAATATTTGGAACAGAACTTTAAATTTTTTCATCTCTTTGAGAATGGTCAGAACTGAATTTAAGAAAATTTAGAATCAAAGTGAAATTTTGTATCTTCATAGAAAATAATCATAATCATAGTATAACTTTTCCTATCTTCTACGGAAAAATTTAGAAGTGAACTTTAAATTTTTTATGTCTTGGGACTTTTCTTGTTCCGGGAAAATAATTGGAACAGAACTTTAAATTTAACTATTTAAGAAAGGTCAGAATTGAATTTAAGAAAATTTAGAATTAAAGTGAAACTTTTTATCTTCATGGAAAATAATCTCTATCATAGTATAACTTTTCCTATCTTTTACGGAAAAATTTAGAAGTGAACTTAAAAATTTCTTATGTCTTGGTGAACTTAAAACTGAAGTGGAAGCTATTTATTTTCTCTGATGAAATTAGAATTGAATTGTGTTCTTTGGTAAAATTCAGAAGAGAACTTGCACTTTTCTATCTTCTATGAAAAAGTGAGCCTGCTAGTAGTATCATTATCTTTAAAATTATTTTTCTTACATCTCTGACCTTTTTAATAGATATTCTGAACGTTTGACGTTCTATCATACCCTAAAAATAATGAAAACTTAACAAAATAATGCATTAGATATTTTTAATGAAATAACGACATGTAGAATATTAATATAAAAATATGTTAAATACACTATTATACATTATTAGTACACTTGCGCTTCACTTTCGGTCAATTCATCTTTATATTCATTGATGATATTGTCTGCTAATGTCCTTTTTATTCTGCCTGCGATTTTACTGTCTATTGTCACATTATTTTTACATAGATAGCAGTTTTGGCACATTGACATGATATGATTTATGATGTTGATGCAGCTGTATGCATGTCTTATTTTTCCTTTTGCTTTCATTCGAATGCTAACACCGGAAAGATTGCGATAAGATCTATCAACGGCTAACATGCTACCAGAACCATTAGCTAGAAGTTGTCCCTCTTCATCAACTATTATTTTTAAGTTGGCATTCTCTTTGACTACTAATTTCTCTGGTAATGTTACTTTCGCATATCCACCACTTGCATGATGGAAATTCTTGGCTACACCAAAGGAATTTAACTCCTCACTGTCATGACAACGTATGCATATTTTCCCAATAAGATCTCCACTTGCACTCGTTTCATAGTTCAGGTATTTCTCCTTGTCAGCATTCAACACGACGATGATTTTTTCATGTGCACATACTTTCATCGAATAATTCATCTTCACTTTTTACAGATATGAATTGTGTGTTGATCCTTCCACTGCGTAAAAAATACTGATTTAACGCATGCAATAAAATCGGTAGTGTCAATAACCTGCCATAGAGTATCAGTGGAAAAGCCACGTCGTGTCTACGAACAAGCACAGAGTACGATTGGAAGAGCCGTAAGCATATTTCATGTCATTTTAAGATTTAAGAAAATTTAGAATTAAAGTGAAACTTTTTATCTTCATGGAAAATAATCATAGTATAACTTTTCCTATCTTCTGTGGAAAAATTTTGAAGTGAACTTTAAATTTTTCATGTCTTGGTGAACTTAAAACTGACGTGGAAAATATTTGGAGCCGAACTTTAAATTTTTTCATCTCTTTGAGAAAATTCGGAACTGAATTTAAGAAAATTTAGAATTAAAGTGAAACTTTCTATCTTCATAGAAAATAGTCACAATCATAGTATAACTTTTCCTATCTTCTATGGAAAAATTTAGAAATGAACTTTAAATTTTTTATGTCTTGGTGAACTTAAAACTGACGTGGAAGCTTCACCTACGAAATACTAAGAAACCTTAGCTCAGAAAAGCCTGAAATAGCCAACTACTCATCCCAAACTAGAAGTTTCAGACAGCAAACACCTATGAGGGACTAAGAATCCTAGCTCTGAAAAGTCCAAAAAGCAAACTACACCTCCCAAGTCATAATTTTCTGAAAGCACACACCTACAAAAGGATAAGAAATCCAGCTCAGAAAAGTGAAAAATAGCAAACCACTCATTCCCCAATCATCGGTTTCAGTCAACACACACCTACGAAAGGCTAAGAAATCCAGCTCAGAAAAGTCAAAAAATTGCAACCCCCACATCCCAAATCATGGGTTTCAGACAACACACACCTACGAAAGACTAAGAAATCTGGTTATGAAAAGTCGGAAATAGCAAATTGTATACCTTAAATCATAAGTTTCAGACAACACACACCTATGAAATACTAAGAAACCTTAGCACAGAAAAGCCTGAAATAGCAAACTATTCATCCCAAACTATAGGTTTCAGCCAGCAAACACCTATGAGGGACTAAGAATCCTAGCTCTGAAAACTCTAAAAAGCAAACTACAAATCCCAAATCATAATTTTCTGACAGCACACACCTATGAAAGGCTAAGAAACCTAGCTCAGAAAAGTCAAAAATAGCAAATTAACCATCCCAAATCATAGGTTTCAGACAACACATACCTAGGAAAGGTCAAGAAATCCAGCTCAGAAAAGTCTAAAATAGCAACCCACCCATCCCAAATCATTGTTTTCAGACAACACACATCAACGAAAGACTAAAAAATCTAGCTCAGAAAAGCCAAAAATAGTAATTTACATATCCCAAATCATAAGTTTCAGACAACATTCACCTACGAAATACTAGGAAACCTTAGTTCAGAAAAGCCTGAAATAGTAATTTACATATCCCAAATCATAAGTTTCAGACAACACACACCTACGAAATACTAAGAAACATTAGCTCAGAAAAGCCTGAAATAGCAAACTACTCATCCCAAACTATAGGTTTCAGATAACAAACACCAATGAGGGACTATGAATCCTAGCTCTGAAAAGTCCGAAAAGCAAACTACAAATCACAAATCATAGGTTTCAGACAACACACACCAACGAAAGACTAAGAACCTTATATCCCAAATCATAGGTTTCAGTCAACACACACCAACGAAAGACTAAGAAATCTAACTTAGAAAAGCCCGAAATAGTAATTTACATATCCCAAATCATAAGTTTCAGACAACATTCACCTAGGAAATACTATGAAACCTTAGCTCAGAAAGGCCTGAAATAGCAAATTAGACACCTCAAGTCATAATTTCAGACAACACACACCTACGAAATACAAGAAACCTTAGCTCAGAAAAGCCTGAAAGCAAACTATTCATCCCAAACTATAGGTTTCAGACAACAAACACCTATGAGGGACTAAGAATCCTAGCTCTGAAAAGTCTAAAAAGCAAAACTACAAATCCCAAATCATAGGTTTCAGACAACACACACCAACGAAAGACTAAGAAATCTAGCTTAGAAATGCCCGAAATAGTAATTTACATATCCCAAATCATAAGTTTCAGTCAACACACACATACGAAAGGCTAAGAAATCCAGCTCTGAAAAGTCCAAAAGCAAACTACTCATCCCAAACTATAGGTTTCAGACAACAAACACCTATGAAAGCCTAAGAAATCTAGCTCAGAAAAGTCAAAATAGTAATTTACATATCCCAAATCATAAGTTTCTGACATCACACCTATGAAAGGCTCTGAAACCTAGCTCAGAAAAGTCAAAAATAGCAAACTACTCATCCCAAACTATAGGTTTCAGACAACAAACACCTATGAGGGACTAAGAAATCTAGCTCAGAAAAGCCCGAAATAGTAATTTACATATCCCAAATCATAATTTTCTGACAACATTCACCTACGATATACTAGTAAAGCCTAGCTCATAAAAGTCTGAAATAGCAAACTACTCATCCCAAACTAGAAGTTTCAGACAACAAACACCTATGAGAGACTAAGAATCCTAGCTCTGAAAAGTCCAAATAGCACACTACACATCCCAAATCATAATTTTCTGACAACACACACCTATGAAAGGCTAAGAAATCCAGCTCAGAAAAGTCAAAGATAGCAAACCACCCATCCCAAATCATAAGTTTCAGACAACACATACCTATGAAAGACTAAAAAATCCCACTCAGAAAAGTCAAAAATAGCAACCCATACACCCCAAATCATAGGTTTCAGACAACATACATCAACGAAAGACGGGGCCCGGGGAACCTTTGGGGACCGGGGGGTTCCTTCGGGATTGGGGTATGGGGATCAGAGCCCTTTGGGTCAGGGTAAGGCGATCGGGGCCCTTTGGGTTGGGGTAGAGGACCTCACGACACTGTTCAAATAGAACTTGCTTACTATAACGACCACACTCAAAATCTCTTCTAAAACCTTTTCTAAAATCATCTTTTAAAATGTCTCTAACTGTTTCTCCGAAATAATTCCCTAAAATGTCTAAAACCGTTTCACCCAAATAATCCCTAAATGTAATCTCAGCGTGTTCCTTTTGTTTTTGGCATCTCTGTGCTTTCACATTTCAAATTTCTAGGAAACCCTTTCCTACGTTAATCTCTTCATCTCATAAATGTTCCTAGCTACACTATTAAGGTTTCGTTAGAATATCAATTTATCTCTCCGACTTAAAGCTCAGTGAAGCCGTATTTAAAAATAGAATTTCTATCTCTTTAGACTCCCACATAATTCCAAGATAACAAGTGATGTCATTTCTAATTCCTGACACTAAAGATCAATGAAGCCCTATTTAAAAATAGAATATTAATTTTTCTCTCTGACCTAAAGAACGTTTATCCCTCAGACCTAAGATTAAAGAAACCATAATGTTTCTTAATTCCCCTTTCGTGAATCAATAATTCCCCGCCGATTATGTAAATCAATTTCTCAGGTTAGGTTAGCCTAAAGTTTAAAGAAACCATAATTTTTCTTAATCCCCCCTTCGTGAATCAATACATTCCCTTAGCGATTATGTAAATCAAGTTCTCAGGTTAGGTTAGCCTAAAGATCAAAGAAGCCATGTTTGTTTCTAAATTCCCCTTTCGTAAATCAATACATTCTCCCCCACCGATTATGTAAATCCATTTCTCAGGTTAGGTTAGCCAAACAATCTCATGACATTCGCGTCGAGCATGTACATTCTCACTGACAAAAACCATAAAACAGACATAAATTGCTGTTGACATCCATAAATGTGAGAAAGTTCCTGTTTTTTCATTCTCACTGACAAAAACCATAAAACAGACATAAATTGCTGTTGACATCCATAAATGTGAGAAAGTTTCTGTTTTTTCATTCTCACTGACAAAAACCATTAAACAGACATGAATTACTGTTGACATCCATAAATGTGAGAAAGTTCCTGTTTTTCATTCTCACTGACAAAAACCATAAAACAGACATAAATTGCTGTTAACATCCATCAAAGTGAGAAAGTTCCTGTTTTTTCATTCTCACTGACAAAAACCATAAAACAGACATGAATTGCTGTTGACATCCATGAAAAACATCAAATAAATTGACCAACATACATAACCGTCCAAGAAAACATCCATCAATGTGAGAAAATTCATGTTTTTTTCAAGTGAGAAAAATTCTGTTTTTCCATTCTCACTGACAAAAACCATAAAAACATGCATAAATTATGTAAAAAAGTTGTAGGTGGCAGCAGGGGTGAGTCGTCGTGCTGGTACCCCCCTTTCTACTTATTTGCTATCTAAATTGATCGTAAAGTGTGGTTTCTCATTGAATTTGCAATGTTTAAACTGTTGTTTTTTGGGGGTTTAGGGGGGTGAGGTACCTATGTTAGTCTAGTTTACGTATTTAATATAGGCTATGATTTACCCCCCTCCCATCCCCCTAATATGCAAATATATAGCCCAAATTTGTTTCTAAACTATTATATATTCATCCTATTGTATTTTATTTCATTAGCATTAACCAAACCTGACTTCTTTCGTGTATTAGGTATAATGCACCAGTACTGAAAATCCTTTAATCCGTTCTACTTATAAATAAATCGATGCAAATAAAAAAAAAAAACAATAATAAAAAAAAACAAAAAAAAAACAAAAAAAAATAAATAATAAGTTGAAATAGCTTTCTGCACAAATTCGGTTATTTAGAATCATTTGAAATGTTTCATCCTTTTCGTAAAACGTTGCATTCAGGTTTTTATAATAGCTTGGACTAAAAACTTAGCGAATAAACTAGTTTTGGGGGGACGGGGATGGGGGCTATAACCAAATTCCCCTTTAATAGTTGCAGTAGCAATCGATTTATCTATAGTATCAATTGCAGTGATAGTATAGTGGCCTCAACTATCATGAGTAGCCTACAGGATGCTTAGCTACTGACCCGCTAAAATTTCTTGTCACTATATTGTGTTCATCCTGTTGGTATTTTTGTTAGAATAAAACTAGTATTGTTTCATTTGTAATTATAATAGTACTATAATTACAAATAATCCCTTACTTTTTTAAACACTAAATTATGGCTGCTTGCTTCTGTAATTAAAAAAAAAAATGTTTCAAAGAAATAAAGTATTATTTTTCCCAACAAACACGCAAATAATTACAGGATTTATTGTTTATATATTACACACTTGTCTCCATCATTGGTTTCAATTGGATGGGGTGGGGGTATTAGGGCCCTCTATCATTTTTATCCCCTCCCCTTAGATTAGAAAAAAATACTGTTCTCTGAAACTTCTTTCTTTGGTGTTTTCCCTGAAAAATTGAAAAAGACTGGCCCCCTTCAAGTTTTGAGAAATAGGATTTGACTCACTCAAGGTCGTATCCAGGAGGGGGAATAGGAGGGTTTGACCCCCCCCCCTAAAAAAAATAATAATGTTTGTCTGACCCGTAAAAATGTAACAAAATGGACATAAACAAATTTTGTATGCGTTTTTTGAGTTTTTTTGTAGCCCCCCCCCCAAAAAAACAAAATTGAGTAAAACCCTCTCCAAAAAAATCCTGGGTACGGCCTTGCCTCCCTCCTCCTAATTTTCATTAAATGACGCCACTGGACTTCATCTCTATAAAAAAGAAACAAAGCAAACGACCAAAACGATAGAAAATAGCACCAAATTTAAATCTATTTAATCTAAACCATTAAATACAGTATTTGCCTAAATAGTTTGTTTGAATAAATAACTCTTTCTTATGAATAAGTAATTTGTACTCCAAGCCTCATCGTAGTCTTATTAACAATACTGCTTTAAAATGAGCTGCTTAAAAATTCTCCAAAACAAATTAAGGTTCTAACCGTTCATGTTGCAAAGCTATTAGCATTAAAACTCTCATGTTTTATTTCCTTATTTCAGGGATAAGACTATATTAATATTAGTTATTGGATTGCAAAGCTACGTTTCTAAGGGTTACAAATAATTTTACATGTTTAATCAATAACATTCCCTAAAAAGATACTCATGAGAAAAACTTCTTAGGTGTCATAGGCAGCGCAATAGCGCTGCCTAAGTAAAGAGCAATGTGGGCACAGTGTATCTTTTTTCCCACCAAGACGCTTCGTATAGAAGGAGCTGTCGTTGAAACTTCGGAAGAAGCTCATTCGAGTGGAAATTACAAGTTCTAGTGCCTTTTTTAAGAGTCAATAGTGATTGGAAGGCAATCAGCTCCCCTCCTACGTTCATTAATTCCCAATATCATATCCAATGAAAATTTGGAGATAGCCCCTTGGTTCAGAATAGTTGAAAATCCAGTAGCTATGTCTCTGGGGATTTCACCAGTCCCCTCCCACATCCCTAGAGGCAAGGACTGTAAATTCTACAATTAACCTATTGTTTATATATGGTATTTTTATTTTTTTTAGAATTTAAAGAATAAATATCAGTAAAAGTATATTAAACTGGCAATCCCCATTCATTTATCTTTATTTCAGTAATATTGGCTATGATGGTATTTTGTTCAATAGTATGAGAAGTGGAAACATTCAGCTCGAAATAAGAACTATTTTCAGTAAAGTGCAAATTATGTTCTGGTCTTCTAAGATGAGATGAGTCAGCCCTGCTCATCTTAGTTTCTGCTTGTTTTGAGTTTGGCTCGGATATTTATTGTAACTTCTGTTCGTTCTGTTCCTTTTTATTAATGGTGATTTGTGGTAGTTTTACGCTAGAAAGATTATTTGAATTTATTGTTGCTCATTTTTGGTTTAATGTAGTTTTTTACTTTTCTTTGAAAAATTAATTTTGTCGAAAAAGTTTATAAATTAATCATAAGTAAAACGAAAGTTTTCGTTTTTGCAGAGGCAAAACTGGAAAGTAGGACTGGAGTCAACTGAAAGTCAGCACAACCAAAGAGGAAAATTCAGAACCAATGAAAATATTTTTCCCTATGAAAAATACTGTATATGAAAACTATATAATAATTTTAATTTTTTTTTTTTTGGGGGGGGGGGTTCAACAAAGCCTAAAAACATAAGTGATTCCTACTATAGAGTATTTTTTTAATTTATTGAATACTTCTTACGTTAGGAATGTAAGAATTGTATAAAATACATTTCAGCTTAAATTTGAGAATCGTTTTGAAAATTATAAATTGTTAAATATAATTTGTTATATGTTTAATTATTGACTCACCAAAGACAGTTAGTGTTGCATTACTGAAAACTGATCCAACTGAATTTTCTGCCATACAGGTGTACATTCCATCATCAGCCATAGTGACATCCTCAATTCTGAGACTTTTTCCTTCGGCAATCTGTCTCTTATCCTTCCTCCAAGAGATCAAAGGAGTCGGATCCCCCGTAGCGAAGCATTCCAAATACACATCTTCTCCAGAAATTATCTCTACGTTCTGCGGTGATTTGATTATCTCTGGCTTAGCTGAAATTGGAAAAGGAAGCAGTTTGAATTTTCCTTCAGCTTTAACTAGGAAATTGTATTTATTACGCTTCAGGAAATTTAGAGAGAGATAGAGAGATAGAACCGTAAAGTTATAGATTCCTGGGGGTAAATTGGACAACTTGAACTATATAAGACATTTATTCAGTTCAAAAGGTTTCTAATAAACACATCTGTTCTAAGCCAGTGAAATATTTCATAGCAAGAACAATAATTGTAAGGTTATGGCTAGGACACATTTGGAAGGAATGATAATGAATTAGTATCAAATGTTTTGTTGTATAAAAACAAATTGAAGCAGGCTTTAAAGATGAAATTACTATGGAAGCTCAACTTCATAAAAAATACAACTTACCCTTTTATCTTGTAATCAAACTCCAGTGGCGTCAATTGGAGGGTGGGGCAGGGGGGGCATGACCCCTCCCCCTAGATTTTGAAAACTACCTTCTTATTTATATGTCACAGCTATTTTCTATTTTAGTTATGTGCTCATATTAAACCAGCGAGACTGGCTAACTGGTCGTGTTTATTTGTCGCCCCTGTGCTTCGTTTTTTCACAGCAATTAAATGACACTGTTACTTTTCGATGACCTTGTTTTGAAATGTTCTCTTGCAAAGCTGCATCCGATTTTCTCGAACTTTTGATTCGTTCGAACTTTCGATTCGATTCGAAAATCAAAAGTTCCGATTTTCTCGAACTCTCGAAAATGGAAAGATTTATGTGTCATTATCAAGAGATTTTCGATGTCGGTGACCATGCCATAGAATCCCAGCTTTTACTTGCAAAGTTGCATCTGTCAAAAAGTGATATTTCAAAACTGGATCTTCTTCGAACATGCGAAATCTTATCCGACCTCTCAGTTGCCTATTTTGCAGTTCTAAAACTGATGAGGCTAGTTGCTGCTTTGCCTGTGACTACTGCCAGCAATGAATGGTTCTTCTCAGCATTAGAGCGTGTCAAGGACTATCTGCGATCGACGATGGGAAACGACAGACTCAGTAATCTCATTATAATGGCCGTTTAAAAAGAGGAGGTAAAGAAACTGGATATGGATAGATTAGTCAACGATTTTGCCAAGCAGCAAAGTCGCTGCTACCCCTTGTTTTAGGTATGTTTGCTCAATATATTTTTTTTTTGCATCTTCATTAAAAAAAAAAATCAAAAAAAAAAATCCTTGCCCCCTCCTACATTTTCATGAATTGACGCTACTGTCAAACTGTCCAGATTTATTTTTCTTCTGATCGAGGCCAGCCTAGAATGAACCTTTGTTTTTGATTTCCCGAAACAATCAAAGCTTAAAAAATATTTGATTGTAAATTTTTATATTCAAAAGTGTATTTTAAATAATGGGAAAGTAAACAATACATATTGCATAGTAATTTCTATGTGGACTTTTCGGTCATGATATTTTGAAGTTACTCAGAATTTAAGTTTGTCAAAAAGACCCAACAGGGAAATTTAAGTCAGAGACAGCGCTCTAGTGTTAATTGTAGCACAGAGCCGTAAGGCTTCAGTGTATTCTTATGAAATATTTTTCCCGAAACCACTTTATAATGAAGGGGGCCGTATAAACTTCGGAGAGAGTTCATTTAATTGGGAATTGTAAGTTCTATTACACTTTTTAAGAGTCAAAAGAAATCGGAGGGCAATGATCCCCCTCCCATACCGCTTTTACCTTCAAGGACATCCGATCATAATTTTGAGACTGCCGTTTTGCTTGAAATGTAAGATATTTATTGGCAAAATGAGACATGTTGGATCATGGGTTTCCAAAAAGGTTCAGGATATTACAGTTAAACTTCATGGAAATGTCGAGGGGGACGTCGAACAAAATTAAAACACACTATGTGCAAGGTGAATGTCGAATAAGCATTTCAGCAGCATCTCTAGAACGGCTAAGGGTAATTAAGTTGAAATTTTAAGGGCAAGCTCAAGGGGATCTTCGAAAGTGATCAGAGATTATTCAAATTCTCCCCAACTATTTCTAGTTGGATGTTCCCTCCCCAACACTGATTAAAAAATTCTTCAAAATAGTCGAAAGATCTCATAATCATGCCTCCAGGGATGCCAAGCCTCTCATATTCTCCGCGGCGATGATTATAAATTATGCAATTTGCCCATTGTTTACATGCATAATTTATCATTGAATGTTTGATTCTGTGCACAGTTCATAGAATTATCCAGTATGATCATTCCCTATCTCATCCATTATAAAAATCCGGACCGGGGTGCGAGTGCTCCAGAGAACGTAGAAACATAAGCGGCATCAGATCTTTTCACGGGTAGACAAGTCAGACGCGAAACAATCGGAAACAAGTGGAAACCCGCTATTACGAATAATGCACTTTGCGCGAAACAATCGGAAACAAGTGGAAACCTGCTATTAATAACTGCACGAAGAAGTGGGAGGAGCTTTTTGTTCGCACCGAGAACGAAGACCAGAAATGATCTGCGATAAGCTTACTGGATAATTATATGAACTGTGATTCTGTGTGTGCCCAAAAAAGCTAAGGGTATTAAGGTGAAACAATGGGGATTGTTCAGGGGAATGTTTAACTAAATCTAGACACTAAGGGCATCCAGTTTATCGAAAATGCGCATCTTCCATATCTAAGAAATGGCTCAATGTATTAAGTTAAAACTTTCAGGGCGTGTTGAGGGGAATTTTGAAAAGTGGTCGAAGGACAACCAGCTTCCTGCCCATGCCTTTTTTAGTTGGCCTCCTCCCAAAGACATCTGATCATAATATGAAATAGCCAGCGTATTCAAAATAGCCTAAAAGATCAAATAGCCATGCCCCCCGGAATAATATACCCCCCCCCCCGTTCCCATGAGCAATGTTATGCAAGTTGCCCAATTTTTATAAGTAAGATTTTTTATTTGAAAAGGGGACAAATTTGATTCTGGGTCTCCAAAAAGGCATGAGGTATTAACGTGAAACTTTCAGAAAACGATCGGGGATGACGAACGAAAAAAAGTGCATTCAGGATGCTTGTCAAAACAGTGTATCAGCAATACATAAGGAACGGCTTAGGCTATCGGTTGAACCTTTTACAGAATTAAATAAAAAAAAACAAGTTTTTTTAACTGAAAGTAAGGAGCGACATTAAAATTTAAAACGAACAGAAATTATTACGTATATGAAATGGGCTGTCCCCTCCTCAACGCTTTGCTCTTTACGCTAAAGTTTTTTATTGTTTTAAAAAATAAAGTTGTGAGACAGACTCAAACTTTTGCGTAAAAAGTGAGGTGGTGAGGAGGGCACCGCCCCTTTCATATATGGAATAATTTATGTTCATTATAAGTTTTAATGTCGCTCCTTACTTTCAGTTTAAAAAACTTGTTTTTTTTTATTTAATTTATGATAGTTTTTTTGTTAATGCAGCTTTTATTTGCATAAAAATTTTACTTTTATTTTGCTAAATGGATGTCTTTACAAATTAACTTACGTAACTAACTTCTATATTCGTATATTTTTCTTCTGGCAAAAAATACAAAGTTGCAGATTTTTGCAGATATGAGCTTGAATTCTATGTAATAGGGTTTGCTGATACACTGAATCTGACGGTCTGATTTTCATTAAAATTTATTCAGTTGTAGGGGATATGTCCCCCCTCTTTAAAAAATCGAGTAAATTTTCCCAGGCATGTATCCACTGATGAATTATGCTAAACTTGTTCAGATGTAAGCATTTTGATTCAAAACGATGAGACCATTATTTTTTTTCGTTTATTGAAATCAAAATTTCTTTTTGAAAAGTTTCGATTGGTATAGAGCTGTATCGCTTGTTTTTTTTTTTGTTTTTTTTTATTTCGTATACTTCCTTACACATATGAGGGGGTACCCCGCTTAATAAGAACCATGCTATGTGCTTTAAAATTTAAAAAAAATTTTTATAAAAACAAACCTTAAAAAACCCGGCCTTAGAATTAGGATATATCGCTCGTTTTAAAGCACTAAAAAAAACTCTCTCGTAAATATCGAGGTTTTGACTTGGGATAGACACTCTACACATATGTTAAAATTTCTGTTGGTTTTAAGTTCTAATATTCCTTCTTACATTTCAGTTGAAATGTAATTATTCCGTAAATGAAAGGGGCTGTCCCTCCTCAACGCCTCGCTCTTTACGCTAAAGTTTTTTATTGTTTTAAAAAATAAAGTTGTGAGACAGAGTCAAACTTTAGCGTAAAGAGCGAGGCGTTGAGGAGGGGACAGCCCCAAACCCCTGAATCACAAAGGCCGTTTAATTAGAATAAATAGCTCTTTTGAAAGCACTAAAAAAACTGTAGCGTAAAGAGCGAGGTATTGACTTGGGGGAGAACCCCTCACATACGTTATAATTTCTGTTCGTTTTAAGTTCTAATATTCCTTCGTACATTTCATTTTAAATTTAATTATTCCTTATATTAACAGGACGGTCCCCTCTTCAACTCTTCTATCTTTCATATATTTTTTTTTTGTTTTTTAAATAAAAAATTTTTTATAAAGCTTACAAAATTCTCTATCCTATCTAGTCGGGGATGATGGGAAAGTTCCTGTCCTAAAAGGCCAAAAGTATTTTCGTTTTATTTTTTATTGTCGCTCCTTACTTTCAGTTTAAAAAACTTTTTTTTTTTAATTTAATTTCTGATCGTTTTTTAGCTAATGCAGCTTTTATTTGCATAAAAATTTTACTTTTCTTTTGCTAAATGGATGTCTTTACAAATTAACTTACGTAACTAACTTCTATATTCGTATATTTTTCTTCTGGCAAAAAAATACAAAGTTGCAGATTTTTGCAGATATGAGCTTGAAACCTATGTAATAGGGTTTTCTGATACGCTGAATCTGACGGTGTGATTTTCATTAAAATTCTTTCACTTGTAGGGGATGTTTCCCCCTCTTTAAAAAATCGAGTAAATTTTCTCAGGCTCGTAGCCTTTGATGAGTAATACTAAACTTAATAAAATTTATATATTTAGATTCAGAATTATAAACCCATTCTTTTGATATGTTTATTGACATCAAAATTCCGTTTTTAAAAGTTTGGATTACTATTGAGCCGTATTGCTTGTTTTTTTTATTGTTTTTTTTTAATACGTATATGTTATTACCTATATTAGGGGGTTCTCCCCTTAGTCAATAACACGCTCTTTACGTTAAAAGTTAAAAAAAATTTTTATTCACAAACCCCTGAATCACAAAGGCCGTTTAATTAGAATAGATAGCTCTTTTGAAAGCACTAAAAAAAACTGTAGCGTAAAGAGCGAGGTATTGACTTGGGGAGAACCCCCTCACATACGTTATAATTTCTGTTCGTTTTAAGTTCTAATATTCCTTCTCACATTTCAGTTGAAATGTAATTATTCCGTAAATGAAAGGGGCTGTCCCCTCCTCAACGCCTCGCTCTTTACGCTAAATTTTTTTATTGTTTTAAACAATAAAGTTGTGAGACAGAGTCAAACTTTAGCGTAAAGAGCGAGGCGTTGAGGAGGGGACAGCCCGAAACCCCTGAATCACAAAGGCCGTTTAATTAGAATAAATAGCTCTTTTGAAAGCACTAAAAAAAACTGTAACGTAAAGAGCGAGGTATTGACTTGGGGGAGAACCCCTCACATACGTTATAATTTCTGTTCGTTTTAAGTTCTAATATTCCTTCGTACATTTCAGTTGAAATGTAACTATTCCGTATATGAAAGAGGCTGTCCCCTCCTCAAAGCCACACACTTTTCGCTAAATTTTTTTATTGTTTTAAAAAATAAAGTTGTGATAAAGATTCAAACATTAGAGTAAAGATCGAGGCGTTGTGGAGGGGACAGCCCCTTTAATATAAGGAATAAATTATGTTCTGTTTAAGTTTTAATGTAGCTACTTACTTTAAGTTTAAAAAACATGTTTTTTTTATTTAATTTATTATCGTTTTTTATTTAATTAATCTTTTATTTGTATAAAAATTTTACTTTTATTTTTCTAAATGGATGTCTTTACAAATTAACTTACGTAACTAACTTCTATATTCGTATATTTTTCTTCTGGCAAAAAATACAAAGTTGCAGATTTTTGCAGATATGAGCTTGAAACCTATGTAATAGGGTTTTCTGATACGCTGAATCTGACGGTGTGATTTTCATTAAAATTCTTTCACTTGTAGGGGATATTTACCCCTCTTTAAAAAATCGAGTAAATATTCTCAGGCTCGTAGCCTTTGATGAGTAATACTAAACTTAATAAAATTTATATATTTAGAATCAGCATTATAAACACATTCTTTTGATACATATATTGACATCAAAATTCCGTTTTTAGAAGTTTCGATTACTATTGAGCCGTATCGCTTGTTTTTTTATTGTTTTTTTTATTACGTATATGTTATTACGTATAAGAGGGGGTTCTCCCCTTAGTCAATAACACGCTCTTTACGTTAAAAGTTAAAAAAAATTTTTATTAACAAACCACTGAATCACAAAGGCCGTTTAATTAGAATAGATAGCTCTTTTTAAAGCACTAAAAAAACTGTAGCGTAAAGAGCGTGGTATTGACTTGGGGGAGAACCCCCTCACATACGTTATAATTTCTGTTTGTTTTAAGTTCTAATATTCCTTCTTACATTTCAGTTGAAAAAACTTTTTTTTTATTTAATTTCTGCTCGTTTTTTAAATAATGCTTGGAAATCTGGCGCCCCCTTTATAGAAATATCCCTAATCCCAAAGACACATCCTCTAGGGAAATATTCTCCAGAGTAACCCCTCCTCTATCCCCCCCCCTCCAAAAAAAATCCTTCCTGAAAATGGTTGTATACTTCCCAATAACCAATAAATAATGCTGGCAAGTCTGGCGCACCCTTCATGGCAATTTCCCTTCCCCCATGAAAAATTCCTTCATGAACAGATCCTCCAACATAACCACCGACCCACCCTTCCCTCCCACTATCAGAAAAAAAATCTCCTGAAAACTTCTGTATACTTCCCAATAACCAATACTATATGTTAACATTGGGTAAAGTTCATAACTTTTAGCCCTCCCTCTGGGAACTTCGGGGGATTAAGTCATCCTCAAAGACATATTTATCAAATTTTCGACCATGCTGAACAAAATGGATATCTCAAAATTTTGATGGGGTGACTTTTGGAAAAAAATAAGCGTGGGAGGGGGCCTATTTGCCCTTCATTTTTTTCGGTTACTTAAAAATGGAAATATAGCTTTTAATTCCAGTTCCAATAAGTCCTTCTAAGATATTCTAGGACCACTGGGTCAATACAATTATCCCTGGGAAAAAAAAACAAAAAAACAAACAAAAAAAAAAATAAAAACGCATCCGTGATCTTTCTTCTGGCAAAAAACGTAAAATTCCACATTTTTGTAGATAGGAGCTTGAAACCTCTACAGTAGGGTTCTCTGATACGCTGAATATGATGGTGTGATTTTCATTAAGGTTCTATAATTTTTAGGGGGTCCTTCCCCCTTTTTTTGAAAATCAGCCAAATTTTCTCAGGCGCGTAACTTTTGATGGGTAGCACTAAACTTGATGAAAGTTATATATTTGAAATCAGCATTGAAATCTTATTCTTTTGATATATCTATTAGTATCAAAAACTTGTTTTCTAGAGTTTCGGTTACCATTGAGCCGGGTCGCTCCTTACTTACAGTTCGTTACCACGAACTGTTTGATATTAAGGATGATGTTAAAGAGTGATTGCAGGGCAACCAGTCTCTTTTTTAGATTCCCCCCTCATAACTGATGGAAATTTTGAAAAGCCACACTGTTCTAAATAGTCAAAAAGCCTAACAATTATATCTCACAGTATGTTATGAGTCCCACAACCCTCGAGGCAAGGAGTATAAATTATGCAATCTCTCCATATTTTTGTATGCAGGATTTATAATTAGGAAAAAGGTGTTGTTTGATCCTGGGTTCGTCGAAAAACGACAAGGGTATTTAGGTGAAATTTCGGGAAATGATGAACTAAATCATATGACACAATGTGCATGCAGATTATCAAAAACACATACCTCAAATATCTTATGAACGGGTAAGAGCATTAACTTGCTTTCAGACGCTTTCAGGGGCATTACTACCCGCACTACTACTGTGACTAAAACTGTGGCCATATGCAGTGGCGGATTCAGGGGTAAGGGGGGGCGCCCCCTAACGTAGTCTAAATATTTATAATTTACTTAATTAACCCAAGTTTGCGTTAAACAAACTTGCTCCTAACGCAAGTTTATTGGATCAACCTATTTTACCCCCCCCCCTAAATTTTTTTATCGTAACAACCTATTTTTGCCCCTCCCCCCTAAAAAAATCCTGGATCCACCCCTGGCCAAATGCGATTATGGCTACTTGTGATTGCTACTGCAACTACTTGCAACAGCGACAAAGATTACTTACGACAGTGACCACTGCCAACTGTGACTACTTGCAACTTCAACTATAACTACTTACGATTGTGACTACTTGTGACTGCTTTTAGAAAAATTTGAGGGGTCTATGAGGGGACTGCTTTTAGTGTCTATTGAATAAAATCAATAGACACTATGTGCATGCTAATTGTCAAACGGGACGGTCAGCAGTATCTCAGGGACGTCAGAGGGTATTAAGTTGAAACTTTCAGGGCATGTTTAAAAATGGTTGGAATGCAAAAAAAGACCCCTCGTCATTTTTAGAACGAAAGTTTCAAATATCCATAAAATGAATTGAAATAATGTTTTTTTCCTCGAAGGCTAATTGCAGATGTGTGCTTGTTGTTTTTTATATTTTTTTTACAGGGGCCATCAGTTCGAGTCAGTGGTGTAAAACATTGGTCAAGGAAATTGAATGGAATATCCCCCCCCCCTCCCAACGTGAAACCCTTACTGACAACTATAGTACATGACACCAGATCACCCCTTTTGATCGAGAGCGCGTCCACTAGGCGTACACTAGAAGGCTTCTTTTTTCTCGTTGTTAATTTAAATATGAAGGAGTCGAACTCTATATCAGAGCCAATCAAATTTAAAATTGAATGTGCTCCTTATTCCAAATTAGCGAGCAATAGTTTAAGTCAAGAAAGTGTCCAAAAATAATTAAATAATCATATATAATTAATAATCAATAATTAAATAATCAATAAATAATCATAAGAAAGTATTTTGCATCGTCCACCATTCGTACATCAGAAGGTTTTCAAATCTGAAGTACATTTACTTGTATAAAGTAAGTGACTTTCCAGGTACGAATGCACAACCGTTCAGCATTACTTCCTCCGTAAATGGGAAGCTCAATGTATCTTTTTTGAAACTTCTAAACTGATTTGCTATCTCAGAATTTGTAATCGATAGCATCTTGATCCTCCATGGGGCAAAACCGTAGTCCGGTGACAGAAAAGGACAGAAAACTTCCGTTTAGGGTAAACTCGCAAGGTCTCTTTTGGGTGGAGTTGAGCCATAGAAAATTCCTTCCCATTTTATGAAAATTTGCCCTCTTTTCTTTTACTATACGCATAATAAGTTTTGTATTTTAAGGTACACTCCCTCAATGCTGTATCTAGGGGTTATTTTCGAGTTGTATATTTGCTCGCCATTTATTGTGTAAAATTTAAAATGTACACCCTTTTGAAAATTAAACAGAAGTGTTTCAAACATCAAGCAACGTCTCCTTGAATTTGAAATTCAGAAGGAAAACCTCCTAACATCTGAAAAGAGGCTTGAAGAGAAGCAGATTCTATATCAGTATGAATACAATAAATATTCATGATATGACATTTAGCAAAAAATGTGTATATAAATGAAAACTCATTTCAAAACCAAAGTAAAATTAATTTATATTTTACTGCCAAAACTAATTCGTTTGATACGAAAAAGATGAAACTTTCCTTCAAATAACAAATATCAATATACAAAAAAAACAACCATGAAAATGAAACTTGTATTGTAAGCTATTTTCTACAGGTTATCGTCACGTAGTTCACAAAGTTTGTTAAAGTGTTCGTTCTTTGAACATTATGGTTTTCCAGCTTTTCAACACAATTTCTCTTTTCATTACTGATACTCCTAAAAGCACTGAAACTTTAAAACAGTATTATCTCATGTCATCTTAAGAATTTTCTTATCTTTTTATTTTTTTTTTTTTTCTTGTTGAGACTCCAATTAAGTAAAAGTCTCCTTGGTGCCTTATGAACGTCTAGAACCACCGTTGGTGGAACGAACATGCTCCTTTCTTGACGCCTTCCTTCAAAAATCCTTTATTCACAAGGGAAGTCTTTTCCTATTACCTTCCCCTCGTAAGTTTATATGGAACCCCACTCCAATTTAGAGCTGAAAGGAATAATTTCTCAAGAGATGAAAGTTGACTGCTGGTTTTTTCCTCACCTGATTTTTTCTGTTGCTTCTTGAGAAATGGGTGCGCTCTCTAATGGACTTTTAATTTAAGATCAAACAACTGTTGTACAAGTAACATAATTGAAAGTGGTTGACAGAAAGTAAAGAGAAATTTTCACTATTAGTTACACTGGGAAATTTACTCACATTTTTAAAAGCAACTAACAGTATAAATTAAATTAGGAAACATAATTATGTAAATCCAATTTCAAAAGTATCAGATAAAAAATCCTTCGGTGTATGGAACCACAAACAATCGCTTGGGGGAGTGGGGTTATAGCTGAAAAAGCAGTAAAAAAAATGTACAGCAGTTAGAAGTATTAAACTCATGAAGTCCTCTGACTCGTCAATAGTAATAACACACAGCTGTAAGCTGATGTAGAATAAGTTAGTATATACCAAGGTACCATATTGCCGCCTTTACGTTTCTTCCGTTTTTTCTGTTAATTTTGCAGGTCATTACACTCTGTGCCAGGGAATACTTCAATTTCAAAAGTTCAGCGTAACTTCAAAGCTCAGTGTCCTTTTTTAGTGGTAAAAACTAGAAAACCGATGTCTCTTTTCACCCGCCAATTATTTTTGTATATATTCAGATTTCAAATTTGATTCTCCATCAGTTTTGAATAGTTTATATACCCAAACCACAGAGTATAACTTGATTGGTGATTAGGATTTGAATAAAAAAAAAGGTAATTAGTAATTGGAAAATTTCTTAATGCTTTTACAATCGGAGATGTTTGATTAACCTTTTGCAAAAAAAGGGGTAATGGGTTATGCGAGCATTTGCAAAAAAGGGGTAATTAGTCAATGGAAATTTTTTTTAATGCTTTTACAATCGGAAGTGTTTGATTAACCTTTGCAAAAAAAGAGGGTAAGGGGATTTGCGATTTGGAGGAGATGGGATGATAGTGTACAGTATAATACGCAAGTGATGTTTTGGAGCGTATTGTCAATTTAACGAGAAATGACTGAAAAGTGTTTTGAGGGAGATGGGTTGCATGGAGGGTTGAGTTGCATGAGAGTTCAGTTAAAGGGGGGCGGGTACAGTTACACGGAGGTTTAGTTAAATGGGGTCGAATTGGATGAGGGTTCAGTAGCACGAGGGTTCAGTTGCATGGGGGTTCAGTTGTACAGGGTTTCGGTTATACAGGGGTTCACTTACATGGAGGGATTCAGTTGAACGGGGGGGGGAGATTTGCGATTTGGAGGAGATGGGATGATAGTGTACTGTATAATACGCAAGTGATGTTTTGGAGCGTATTGTCAATTTAACGAGAAATGACTGAAAAGTGTTTTGAGGGAGATGGGTTGCATGGAGGGTTGAGTTGCATGAGATTTCAGTTAAAGGGGGGGGAGGGGGAGGGGGTACAGTTACACGGAGATTTAGTTAAACGGGGTCGAGTTGGATGAGGGTTCAGTAGCACGAGGGGACAAATGCCTGGGGGGTTTAGTTGTACAGGGTTTCAGTTAAAGAATACCTCCTCGACATTAAACCTAAGGAAATTTATGTATTTGGAATCAGCGTATAAAGCCCAATCATTTTCATGTATCTATAATTATTAAAATTCTTTTTTTTAGAGTTATGGTTACTTTCGGACACACTCAAGAAGTGAAGTTAAAGCAGATAATGGGAAAGTGGAAGAGTTGTAGCCTAAAACAGCCATAATTGTAATTTCGGTTCATTTAGGGTTTCATTTATTTATCGATGCTGATTTGTGGCAGTTTCATGATTGGTAGATTATTTGATGTTATTTTTGCTAATTTTTTGTTTATCATATAAGGCTATTGCGTCTTTCTGAACTTTCTGTTGGAGGCAGGGGTAAGTATTTAGTTTAAATAGTTCTAGGAGGAATTGAGTTTTGTGGATGGTGTTGAAAAATGGTACGTGTTGAATATTTGGGTAAACATACGACTAAGAAACGCTTCACTATAAATAAGGCTATTGTGTCTTTCTGAACTTTCTGTGCGAGGCAGGGATAACTATTTAGTTTAAATAATTCTAGGAGGAATTGAGTTTTGTGGCTGGTGTGGAAAAATGGTACTTGTTAAATATTCGGGTAAACAGTCGACTATAAATAAGGATATTTAGTCTTTCTGAACTTTCTTTTGGAGGCGGGGGTAAGTATTTAGTTTAAATATTTATATGAGGAATTGAGTTTTGTGGATGGTGTTGAAAAATGGTAAGTGTTGAATATTTGGGTAAACATACGGATAAGAAACGCTTCACTATAAATAAGGCTATTGTGTCTTTCTGAACTTTCTGTGCGAGGCAGGGATAACTATTTAGTTTAAATAATTCTAGGAGGACTTGAGTTTTGTGGCTGGTGTGGAAAAATTGTACTTGTAAAATATTCGGTAAAAAATTATAATCTAAATATGTATATAGAGGATGTATGAACAATATGTGGGAGGCGGGGTTAAGTATGTAGTTTAAATAATTCTAGGAGGAATTGAGTTTTGTGGATGGTGTTGAAAAATGGTACGTGTTGAATATTTGGGTAAACATACGGCTAAGAAACGCTTCACTATAAATAAGGCTATCGTGTTTTTGCGAACTTTCTGTGCGAGGCAGCGATAACTATTTAGTTTAAATAATTCTAGGAGGAATTGAGTTTTGTGGCTGGTGTGGAAAAATGGTACTTGTTAAATATTCGGGTAAACATTCGACTATAAATAAGGCTCTTGCGTCTTTCTGAACTTTCTGTTGGAGGCGGGGGTAAGTATTTAGTTTAAATAGTTCTAGGAGGAATTGAGTTTTGTGGGTGGGGTTGAAAAATGGTAAGTGTTAAATATTTGGGTAAACATACGGCTAAGAAACGCTTCACTATAAATAAGGCTATAGTGTCTTTCTGAACTTTCTGTGCGAGGCAGGGATAACTATTTAGTTTAAATAATTCTAGGAGGAATTGAGTTTTGTGGCTTGTGTGGAAAAATGGGTCTTGTTAACTATTCGGGTAAACATTCGACTATAATTAAAGTGATTGCGTCTTTCTGAAATGTCCGTTGGAGGCGGGGGTTAGTATTTAGTTTAAATAATTCTGGGAGGAATTGAGTTTTGTGGATGGTGTTGAAAAATGGTAAGTGTTGAATATTTGGGTAAACATACGGATAAGAAACGCTTCACTATAAATAAGGCTATCGTGTTTTTCCGAACTTTCTGTGCGAGGCAGCGATAACTATTTAGTTTAAATAATTCTAGGAGGATGAAGTATTTTTTTACTTAACAAATACATTAATAACTTCCAAGGTGATAGGACATTATGACACATAATTTATCAGTTACCGAGTGTTAAATACCCCTCCCCCCCCCGCAATGACTTCCAAGGGATTTATGACTCCTCCCCACCATGAATTCAGATGGTTTTAAGGCTCATCTCACTAGTCATAACTCCGTTCAACCTTGAGCGAAGGTATAAAAGTTTGATGAAGTATTTCTCTGCTTAACAACTACATTAATAGCCTTCAATATGATAGGACTGTATGACACCGAATTTATCAGTTTGAAAAATCATCTTGAGGTGTTATATTCGAATGTACTTTTTTATTATTGTCTATGGATCTCGAAGAAATTGACTGTTATCATTGGTTAGTGAACTATAATCTGTTTGAGTATGATAAAAGCTTGTGGAGTACTACATTACGTTATATAAACAGACTGGGATTCTACGATAGAGTGATTACACCCCTTAATAATACTGGTCAGGAACTGAGAAATGTCCAGGAGGAAGTCAGTGAAATTTGCAGCTTTTTCGGAGTTGAAGCGCTCTACGTAAAGGGCAATGTACCTACAGATAAAGTTTTAATTCAAAAGTGTGACCCTAGGATTCCACTTTTCAATCTAG